>NC_048597.1:111056328-111388328 GCF_003668045.3 Cricetulus griseus | reverse complement strand
TTTTTAGTAGGGTTGGAGTGCTGGCTAATTAGTTTAGAGTCATTGTTGCTCTTGTAGAGGACCCAACTTCGGTTCCCAGAATCAACACGGTGGCTCACACTTATCCATTAACTCCAGTGCAAGGGGATCAGATATTCTCTTCTGACTTAGAACTGGGCACCAGGCACATATATGTTGCACAGATGTAAATGTAGTTAAAAGACACTCCAACACATAAGATAAACCTTTTTAAAAATTAATAAAATATTTCTAAAAATCTTGAGAGGCTGAAAAGAAGGGTTAAGACCTTCCAGAGGATCTTAATTCACTTTCCAACATTCTTGGTATTATTTCACAACCACCTATAACCCCAGATCTGGGACATCTGATGCTGTCTTTTGGCCTCTGGTTTCCTGCAATCATGTCTACATACCCACTTGGACATATAGCCTATTTAAAATATATTTTTAAAAATTTCCTAATGAGGGGACTCAGCGGTTAAGAGCATCAGACGTCCTAGGTTTGATTCCCAGTCCCCACGTGGTGCCTCACAATTGTCTATAACTGTAGTCCTATGGTCTCTAATGCCCTCTTCTGGTGTACAGTTGTAAGTGCAGGTAAAACACCCATGCATATCAAATAAATAAATAAATAAATAAATAAATAAATAAATAAGTTTTCAAAATGTCTTCCCAGTGAAATTATAAATAACAAAGAAGTCTCTTGGCAGGGAATAACTGAGTTGAATCCATCTACTGGGAATGCAGGCCAAGCAAGTGTGGTTTCCATATAACTAGAAGGATGTTGGCCTCCTTATATATAGGCTGTCTGCTTATATATGGGCTGTCTGCTGTAACCTTTCCATGTTCTTCAGTGAACACTGGGGAGAGCGGGTTATACACTGCATTTAGGTGGGAAGGCATCTGCAAAGTTACTGAGTGATGTAATGGTTAGATGGGTGTGAGAGGAACAGAAGAATGAGCGTTCAGTTGTTCTCCTTGTGACAGGATGCCCACTGTCTGTCTTAACTCTTGAGTTCATAAAAGTTTATTATTATGGTAAACACTTTTGCCCGCCTTTTTAGTGTTTCAGAAAAGCAACAAAACAAATACACAACTACAAAAAACACTATAAGACAGATTGAAAAGGTAGTTTGAGAATGTGCCCTTGAGAATTAAGTCACTAAAAATGCATTCCCAATTGTGCCTTACTGCAATTTTGATAGAGCAGTACGCTTTCAAGCAAGCAGGGACTGAGTGGTAATTGATAGAAATATTTAATGAATAAGATCAACATGCAGTGAATCAAATTGCAGTGAAACTCTAAGCATTGCAATTTCGTATTGCTTTTTAAGGCAATCTGAATTGCTGATATCACAGTGCAGATCATTGAGCTTTTGCACTATTACTGTAGAATTTAAACAAGGATTTGACCCAAAGTTGGGAGGGGTGGGAGTGTGAGAGAGAGGGAGAGTGTGTGTGTGTGTGTGTGTGTGTGTGTGTGTGTGTGTGTGTGTGTGTGTGTGTGTGTGTGTGTGTGTGTTTCAATCACACAGGATCTCATATAGTCCTAACTGCTCTCAAACTCAGTATTTATCCTGGCTATGACTTTGGTCTTCTGATTCTCCTGCCTCCACATCTGGCTCTGGTTTATGCTGCCATATATAGTGAACCCATGGGTTCACATATGCTAGACAAGGACTTGGCCAACTGAGTAACATCCTTAGTCTTTTTTTTTTCTGTTGAAGACAGTATACTTACTGAGGTTTGGTAATCCTCCTGACTCAGTGTCACCTGTGGCTGGTCCATGAGGCCACATTTTTAGGGCGTGTAATAAAGTAGAACCTTGAAGTTTCTTCAGTTTTTAAACTAACCACCCACATGACACAGATGAAACCCTTCAAGAAAATCAAGTGAACTAGGTGTTCATGCCACATTTTTGTTTTTGAGACAGGGTCACATGTATGTAGCCCAGGCTAGCCTAAAGCTTACTCTATCAACAGTTCCCAGTGCTGAGATTACTGTGGGAAGAGAGAATACCATGTCCAGTTTGTTCAGGAATTAATCTTGAATCCAGGATCTCCTGCGTACTAGGCAAGTGCTCTACCAACTGTGCCAACATCCGTAGCCACATTAACTCTGTTTGTCAAGTATCTTCATAGGCACAAAGATTTTCATGTTTGATTAAATTATTATCTACTATAATCTTGCCCACTTAACAAGGAAAGTTAAGCAATATAGTATGTATCTCTTCTCTGTGTCTCTCACACAATTGAGTGAGAGGCACACTCATATGTGGTGGCTCACAGTTGTCTGTGACTTTTGTCCCAGGGGATTCTATGTCTTCTTTTGGCCTCTATGGACCTCAGACATACACATGAAAAAAAATAATGATGCTAATCATTAAAAAAAATAAGCCAAGCTAGCCAGTAAGCAACAGTCCCCCCCCCACACACACACACCAGGTGTGGGAGATGAAATAAAATAACCCTTTTTCCCCAAGTTGCTTTTGGTCAGGTTTTTTTTATCAAGAGCTGTGGAAAGGAGTGGCTAGAATGTAAGGTGAGATGCTAATGTCTCCCCCCCAACTCCTGAGAGCAGTGGCATGTCCATCTTTTATTTTATAAGAGAGAGAGAGAGACAGAGACAGACAGACAGACAGACAGAGCTAGATAGAGACCTAGGGAGGCTAGAGGCTAGAGGACTGTATCCCTTGAGTTGGAATTACAGGTGGGGTTGTTGTGGGCTGCCCTACCTGGGTACTGGGAATCAATTCTGTGTCCTCCCAAAGGTATTATATACTCTGTGGTTAAGATAACATATTACAGTACTGTCTCTCTGGCCCCAACAGTTTTTCTGGTTATTAGTCACATCTTCTCTGATGATGGTGGTAGTACTGGCTGTTGTGCTTGGAGATGTGCATCCTTATGAGAATAGCAGAATCCGGTTTAAGTTACCCTTCTGCATAGTGAGTTCAAGGACACCCTCAGCTGTCTGAACCCCTGTTTTAAGAAACTGGGGGGGGGGCGGGAAAGGAGGATAGAAACCCTGATCTGTTTGTCTTGTGTATAACCCTTCCTCTGTATCTACCTGTAACCCTTAGTGTATCCAATAATTGTTTATAATTGGTTATAATGCTGTGATTCACTTGGATGAAAAGAATAGTAAATCTCTATCATTTTGACCAAAGTCAAAAGGTCTCTTCCCTCTTTCCATTTCCTTCTCTTCTCCCCCCTTTCTCCCCTTCCCTCTTCTTTCCCTCCTACCCCTCCCTCATTTCCCCTTACTATTCCCCTTCTTACTTCCCCCTCTCCCACTCTTCCTTCATCCCCTTGTTCCCCCTTCTTACTCTCTATTTCTTCTTCTTCTCAGTCTTTTCTCCTCTTCAACTCTCCCTCCTTCCCCTAGGAAGCTGATAGATACAGCTGATAGATACAGTTTAGAATCAGGTGACCGAAAGATAGAATGAATGCAACAGCTTTTGTCTTACCAAGAAGACAACAAGCAGAGTACGGTGTATGGAGTACCCCCTCCCAGTGCTCTCTGGCCTGTTTTTCGAACTGATGTATTGCTTCCCTGATGTCTGCCAAATCCTTAATCTGGTGGTTCAGCAAGCAGAGGATCAGTCACAGCTGACAGGCCCTTCAACTACAGGTGTGGTACATATGGCTCTGGGTGGTGCCTAGTACTTTGTCTGTCTGCCATGGATTACTGCTATAAGGGAACACCCCTAGTAGGAAGTGGTGAGGGTGGCTTCATTTACAGACACTGATTCTGACAGTTTTCTTTGGATTGTCCACATGTTACCTTCCACGTCCTTTTGCCTGGCCTGACTAGCACTGGTCATCACAGTGCTAGTTCTAAGCCACTGGCACTGTGAAACAGGACTGGGCTGAGAGACCCAGGAGCTGCTTTGAGTCCCCTGTGTGGACCTTGGCTCTTACAGTATGAAAGGAGGCTGGCCTTGCAGAAGGATGTTAAACAGCACATTCAGAAGAAGGGTTTGTTGGTGCTTCCAATGCCTAATTGGAGATCTAGCTCGACAATTTCCTACAGCTTGGCGCAGAACGTTTTGGCTGTTTGTAGATGGTGCTTCACTTATACCATGCCAACTTGGGTTTTGGCAGATCATCTTTAGCGGGTTTATTCTAGAGTTGGGAACATATCCTAGCTTCATGGGTGTCTGGGCCTTTGAGGAGCTTTATAGCTAGGAGGTGAGAGATAGCATTTTCAAGGAAGTAGACTTTCACACAAGGGCCTCTTAAATATATGTTAATAGGCATGCAAATGAGTTCTTTATTCTGGGATGAGGGAAGGAAAGAAACTGCAGGAGACAGGGGGACTTGGCTAGATGAAGCTCTCAGATGCCAAGAAGTTGGCTTTTTGAAACTTCTGCCATCCCAGTACCTGTTTCTATCCTAGTTTCATTGTGTTGTTGTGATAAAACACTCACTGAACAAAAAGCAGCTTAGAAGGGGAGTAGTTTATTTGGCTTCCACTTCCTGGTAATGGGGGGAAGCCATGGCAAGAACTCCTGGAAGGAACCTGGAGGCAGGAACCACAGAGGAATACTGTTTCCTGACTCATTCCTGGGTCTTTTTGGTTAGCTTTCTTATATAGTCTAGGACCACCAGCAGAGGAATGTATAACATATAGTGCTGGCCCTCCTGCAGCAACCAATACCCTAAATCCACAGAGCTGGGCCTAGTAAGTTTCTTAAATAAGGCTTTTGTCTTTCACATGACACTCAGCTTTATTAATTTGATAAGGCTAGGAAGGGCAGCTCATGTTTGTGGGGTATGTCTGTTTCTTTGAATTACTTAAGGACTTCTATGTTTTTTTTTTTTTCAAATCTGTATTTTGTCTTTCATTATTTAGTTTTGCCTGGTTATCCATGTGGTTTAGCCTGTTTTAGTGTCATTTAGTGATCATATTTTTTATACCCTTTCTTAGTGCTCTTCTTTTCTTACTTTTTATGTTTCCTTGGTCTTTGTACCTCTTAGTTCTCAACCAGATCTTCTGTTATTGATCCTCAAGTGTAGTGTATGTATGTATGTATGTATGTATGTATTGGCCTGTCACATGACTGCAGATACCTTAGGACACTAGAAGTGGATGTCCTATTCCTTGGATGTTGGGAATTGAACTCAGATCATCTGCAAGAGCCATGTAAGTCCTTAACCACTGAGCCATCTATCTAGTCTGTAAACTGTCCTTTCACTACATGTTGATGTTCTTCTAATGTCAGTTTGTCACTGTGCTGCACAAGAGTCTACTTCTCCCATTACTTGAAATCCCTGTGTATGCTGCAGGAAATTCTCCAGGATTCTCTCTCTCACTGCCTGTGCCTGTACAGAATGCCCTGTTTGATCTTGAGATCTTCAGTACCATGTTCCTCACTCCCTCCTGCAGTTCTGTTTCTCCCAGCCCTACCCTCTAGCTCAACAGGATGAATGCATATCTCTCCTCCTTGCAAACTTCCTCTCTCTGTCTGCAATACTGCATAACTGTATGGTCAAGCATAGAGATGATTGCACAGTCTAGAGGGTGAAAGGCTGGACATTTTTAAAGAATGTCTTTCAATGTTTCATTTCCTCACCTGCTGTCACTGTGAGTTTCAGGAGTTGGGTAGACTGACTTCCTATATATCCCAAGCTGGTTTTGAACTCTCTGTCCTCTGCCTCAGCCACCCAAATAATGGGATGATAGGTCTGTACCTCCATACTATGCTCAAGGAATTTTTTGTTCTTTATGTTTGTGAATGGTTGTGGTGGTACGTTTCTCTGTGTATCAGCTTTTCAAATTTTTGCTTTTATTGAAAGTCACCTGTCATAACTTGTTCCTTTCTATATAGATGTTATGATGGATTTGATTGATTCTCTTGTTTTTCTGGGAGTTCTTTGAATCTAGAGGTTGGTTTCTATTTAGTCTTTGGCATTGTAGGAGCTCCGTAAACATGAAATGTCATAGGAACCTCTCTCTGTTCTGAGAATGTTTATTTGAAAAATGTAGTCTAATTCTCAAAATTCAGTTTTATATCTTAAAGATGAAAGATAGACTATTTTTTAGGTATGGAATGTTTATACTTGGATTCAAGGATAAACCTATTGGTTATATATTCAGAAAAGAAATAATTACATATGAGTAGCTACAGAGAAGGCTCAGTCAGTGAAATGCTTTTTGTGAAAGCTTGCGGACTGGGTTGTCTTCTTAGCAACCACATAAAAGCTGCTCAGGTTGTACATGCCTGTGACTCCAGTGATGGGGAAATAGAGATAGGAGGAGTCCTGGGGCTTTCTGGCCTACAGTCTAGCAGAAATCAGAAAGCTCTAGGTTAATTGAGAGACTCCTACTCAAAAAAATAATGAGATTCATAGGAGACACCCAACATTAGTCTCTAGCCACCATGCACATGTGTTTGTAGACACACAAATAAATATGTGCAGTCCACACACGTGTACATTCACAAAGTATACACAAAACATACATAGGCAAGTACATATGTGTATACACAGACCGTACATACATATACATGTACACATACATACATGCATAGGTTAGTGCATACAAGCATAGGGAAGTACATACTCAGAGGTATGCACATACATACCTGCACTATGTCATCGCTATATAATGCTAAAGAGTGTTGTGAGAAGCAAGATGGGCAGCCAGTTGCTTTAATCTATAGTTTAATTAAAATGCTGAAGGCTCAACTCAAGCCTATCCTTGAATAAGAGGCCATGCTAGTCATTGTTTATTTCCCAATACCAAGCTTTCCCTTTTCATGAAAGGGCATGTGGTAAGCTGTTTCCTCCAAGTGAAAAGCTTGTGGGTTCCTTTTTCCTGTTTTAATTATGTATGTACTCAACTGAGTAGCCTCAAGAGTCATATAAAAGCCTGCTTATATAACAAAACCTGGTATAGTCACTCTAACTCATGGTGTCCTTGCATAGTGTTTATGTTATAAGAATACTAATTTTAAATAAGTGTGAGCATTAATTAGAAACCCCATACCTATAAGTAAGACATACAACATATTGGTACTTAGACTAGGTTACTCCTAAGCTGGGCAACCTACATGCTGTCATACTCTCTCTGTAACTGACTTCTCCCTCACAGGGTAAATACCCTTCTCCACATGGTCACATGAGTAGACTGGCTGGTCACACCCTTTCCACCTTGGGTGATTCCTGGTGTGGCCACTGCACTGTTTGGGTATGAGAATGTGGTAGAGTTTGTCTCCAGCCTGAAAACAGTACAGATTTGGATTTCCTTAGATCAGATGATTCTTTCTCTGGAAGGGGTAAGGTACCTGTAAGCTAACGCACCGAAAAGAACATGTGACCTACATAGGAATGACAAAAACCAGAGGTTGGCTGATCATAGTCCTCTTGTCTTTTGTAATAAAGTATTAGGAGAACACAGCCTGATCCATTCATTTATATATTGTCTATGGCTACAACTGCTGATACAGTTTCAACAGTAACAGCATGGCTAGCAAGATCCTGCCCTTTGCAGGGAATGTATGCTTACCTCTAATTCATATTGTAAGTATTTATTTCTTCTTTCTCCTTTGTGTGTGTACTCAACTATATATGAATATGTGCATGTGATCATGTATTTATAGGTACATGTGCCTGTTTTGGAAAGACTAAAGGGCACTCTTATGTATCTTTCTTCTTCAGGAGTCATTAATCTTGATTTTTGAAATCAGGCTTCTCATTGCTGACTCTGGCTAATATAGCTGGGTTAGCTGGCCAGCAACAACCAATACTCCCTGAAAGGTTCAGGCATTATGCTGTCCTGCCCCCGTTACCTGGCGGAACAGGCAGTACTCTGGTCAGCCCAGGGTTCCGTGGGAACTAAGTCTGCAGGCAGGTGCAGAGGACACCTTTAAAAGACAGACCCCTGAACCGCTCTCTCTGCTCTCCTCCTCTACTCTTCTCTTTGCTCTACTTTCCTCTTCCTGTCTATTCTCTCCGTTTCTCTTCTTTTCTCCCACCTATGTGTTCTCTCTCTCTCTCTCTCTCTCTCTCTCTCTCTCTCTCTCTCTCTCTCTCTCTCTCTCTTTCGAGACCGGCCATTAACCTTGTTTCTCTTCTCTCTTAGTCTCTCTACTCTGCCAGGCCTATAATAAACTACTTAAAATGTCTAATGTGTTTCTTAGTCTTATGTCTCATCTGCCTCTTCTTTATTTCTAATTTAAGCAAAAATTTAACACTCCCCCCCACCAGGTATCCCCCTGTCCTTGCCTCCCCAATTCTGGGGTTACAAGTACACATTGGTGTATCTGTCTTTTTTTTTAAAGGATGAAACTATGGTCTTCATTCTTCACAGACTAAGCCATCTCCTGACCCCAGGAAGTAATTTTAGTCTTAAATTTTGACTTAAAGCCCTCATGTCTCCCTTTAGAATGATTTGACAGCCCTTTAATGTCTCAGCAGCACTTACATTCCTAGGGGTTGTGGATTTGGCCAGTTTGTCCTCATAACTGGCCAAAAAGAAAGAAAAAAGAAAAAGAAAAAAGATCACACATGTGTCTTTATGAGAAGACCTTATCATCCTCTATTGCCCAAGGCTATGATACAAACAGCATTACTGTTCTTCCACTCACAATTTATTTTATAGTGTAAAACTATCTCCTAAAAGGTGCAAAATGTCTTTCTTTTGCTTGCTGAAAGATAATATGAGAAAGGAGGGAGAGAGAGAGGGAAAGAGAAATGGATGGAGTAGGTGGGATGACATGCTTCCGGGCCAGGCCAATTATCCATGGTTCATGGTTCATAGATCTTCCACTCTATCACGAATCACTTTACAATGAATACAATAAGATTGGACAGTGTTAATTCAATTAATGACTGCACCCAAAGTTTGTCTTGGAGTTCATTGAAAACAGGAGGGCAGTGTACAATCTGTGGATGTAATGACTGTAACTTTCAAGAGCCGTAAGCTAAAGTGAACTTCAGAATGGCTTGTTCACTGAGTGTATTAGCTAGCTGTTGACCTTCCCTTTCATCAGAACAGTGGAAGTCAGAGGAGAGTGCTAACACGCCGATTAGCAAGTATCTAAAGATAGGCTGCTGTCTGTCCCAGAGTAAATTAGTTCAATCAGACATAAAGAGCTTGAGAAACATTTTCTGCTTTATAAAAGGAATTAGATGTTAGAACAGTTCATCTGGCATCTCATGGAGAAGATGGATTGAGCCCTTGAACGTGCTCATTTGAGGAAGGTGCTTTGAGGGTATGCAGTAATTGAACAGATTTTCCCACAAGATTGATCAGGGGCTCTGGGTTCCCTGCACAATTGAGTGACGCCCTAATTTTTGGCTTCTAATAAGAACTCCACATCTGCTCCTACTTCTGTGTATTTCTTTAGCAGAAATGGAAATCTGTTTTATTAGTACCTAGTATGGCACCGTGGAAATCCAGGAAAAAGAGCTTATGATCTGATGGAAGAGATGAGAATTACACTAAGATTTTTCCATATCCACCAACGAGAGCGCAACCTAAAGATGCATAAAGTCTCCTGTCATGCTTGTGTATATTACACTTCTAGAAGTCTTCTTCTAAAAATGAAGCACATTTTTCCTACACACCATTGCAGTCTTGAGGAGTCATTTTTCTGACGAAGGTGTTGGCACTAAGTTCTTCTCACAATCAGTCATAATAGCAGTAAAACTCGTAAACCTCTCTGGTCATTTAAAAACTTAAATTATAACCCAGGTCCTTAAAAAGGCATAATTGCACTTGTATAACTGGATTTTATTAGGTGCCCCAAAGTCCTGTGAAGTATACATAGAGCACATAAAATCTTACTCTGCTCTGTTATAAATTTTACCTTAGTGAAATGAATAGTCTCCTGTATGGCAAACATTAACAAAGGTGTTAAGAGCTGCTATCTCTTTCTCTACTAAATGTTTCAGAGAAGACTTTTCGTTCAGCTGTGTTGATGAACCTGAGTCTGAATGCTTTATATAAACCTCTGATTGTAATATAAACGGTAATAATGGCCTAGAGAGATGACTTGGTGGTTAAGAGAACAAATTGATCTTGCAGAAGATCTGAGTTCACTGTTTATGTTAGGTGGCACACAACCACTTCTCACTCCAGCTCAATGGGATCTGATGCCCTCTTCTGGGGCACCTACACTCATGTGCATACACGTACACAGGCACACACATAGACATAATTAACAATGAAAATACATCTGCACATAATTCCAATAGGAGTCAGGAGTTGACATTCTAGTCTTTCCAGGATTTCTGTGGTACGGAGGACATAAAGCCTGTCTCCTAGGAGTCCTCCTCAATAGATGGAATGTTTTAACCTGTTGTAATGAGGGGCTGGCGGCATGACAGGGCCCCTTACTTTACTGCAGGGTAGAAGCCAGCAAGCCTAGTAGCCTAGTTGACTTTGTCCCCCACCATTGCCTGCACAGTGGAGCATTTTCTGGCTTGGGTAGAGAAGAAATGGTACTGAGAGAGGATCCCCTTGCAATTTGCTGTAGGTCACAGGCCCCATGTTTTTCCCAGAGCTTAGACTCATGTGTCTCCCAGAGCTACTCTGAAGTGCAGCAGGTTTGTTTGGGGTGCAAGGCCTGTTTGGGACCTGCCTGTCCCAGCAGTTCAGAAGGGCCCCTTTCCTTCTGTGGCGGTGTGGGCTTCTCTGTGTTGGGAGTACAGCCGTGGTGTGGGCTGCATTCCAATACAGAGAAAGTGACTTTTGAGATCACTGCCAATACCAGCATCAGCAACTAGTAGCACTCCTTTACCAAGGCTTTAGTGTATATAATTCTCCTGCACCCCTCAGCATGGAAGTTTTGGTTGCAGACTCATGGCCAAATGGGGCAAAACAGGTATTATGTGAAATGAATCTGTGTGTGAGCTGGTACCAGGAGGCACAGTTGGTAGGTCTGCATTCACAAAGTGGCCCTCCCAGGTCACAGTCTATTACCTCATTCTCAAGTCTTCCAGTAAGGCTCCTTCTTCAATGCATCAACTAATTTGATGCATGTGTTAGAGGCATATTGGAAGTCAGAGGACAGTTTATGGGATTCTGTTCTGTATTTCTATCATGTAGGCACTGGTGATCAAACTCAGGCCATTAGACTTGGCAGCAAAGTGCCCTTACCTACTGAGCCCTATGCTGGCCCCATGATTCACATTCATTCACAATGGTTGTACAAGGCTATCAGTGGGTGCCACATGGCTCAAGAATAAGAAGTCCGCAAAACCAGTGTGAACTATGTGCTTTAAATAGAAAATTGTATGTTATATAAGTTTCATCTAAAAATAATTATTTAAAATATAGTTGTGAGCCGGGTAGTGGTGGTACACACCTTTAATTCCAGCACTCAGGAGTTACAGTCAGGTATATCTCTGTGAGTTTGAGGCCATCCTGGTCTACAATGCTACACAGAGAAACCTTGTCTCAAAAAAACCAGAGAGAGAGAGAGAGAGAGAGAGAGAAGAGAGAGAGAGAGAGAGAGAGAGAGAGAGAGAGAGAGAGAGAGAGAGAGAGAGACTCACTTAATTGAGCAGCAGGGCAAAGTCTCTGAAAGATGCACATCTTTGTAATATCGTGTGTGTGTTTAAGAGTATTTGCAAATGCATGCCCTTGTATAGAGTGTTTGATCCTAGAGTGAGCATGTGGGTTGTAATGCTCATATGTGATGCAGAAAAAGGCTGAAGACTGAATGTGGGAAAGTGGAGATAACCTGCACAGTCTAAATGATTATTCTTAAGGCAAATCTGCATTATGTGGAGGGGCTGGCCTCAGATTTTCAGCCTTGGCCAGAGAGCCCCAAGTAGCTTTCAAGCACAGAAGGGCAAAGTGGCTCCAAGTGTAGTGTCACAGAATTGAATATATTGAATATAATAAGAATCCAATGCATGGTAAAGTGATGACAAGAGTGGGTGTGGGGTCTCCTTTTACTTGGTTAGATCATGCTGGTACAGGAGTATAGTCCCAGCACTTAGCAGTTGGAGGCAAAATGAGCAAAAGTTCAAAGTCAATCTTGTGTAAAATGTAAAACCAAGGTCTGCCTGGGCTGCATGAGAAACGGTCAAGCCCCCATCCACTCACACTTCCGACCATTTATTAAAAGTACTTTTCATTTGCCTGTGACCCTTCCCTAATCTTGTACTTCCCAGGTGAACATTGAGTTCCTTCCTTCCTTCCTTCCTTCCTTCCTTCCTTCCTTCCTTCCTTCCTTCCTTCCTTCCTTCCTGTGAATAGAATGCCTCTCATTTTTTCTTTGACAAATTCAAACATCTAAAGAATATATTTGTATCTGGATCATGAAAAATACACTTTAATTTGCTACAATCTTTATTTTTCTATTTAGGTAGGTGTGTGTTGTGCATGCATGTGTGCCTGCATTGCATGGGTGCTACTGCATTATATGGGTGACACTGTTTATGTAAAGGTAAGAGACAATTAATGGAAGTCTGTTCTCTTCTTCCGCTATCTGGGTACTAGGGATGAAACTCTGGGCAGCAAACACCTCTACCTGCTGAGCTATCTCATACGCCCAAATTTTGCAGTAATCTCTACAGGAGAGCATATCCCACCTAAAACAAATGCCATTTCAGGCTGGACAGGCAGTTTTTTGGCCAGCATTAAGTTAATCTTATATTTCAAAAGAATGAGAATCCTTGCATTTGTATAATCTCCTCTGCCAGGCTCTGACTGCTTCTTCCCTGTACCTGCTCACCCTCCTTCCATCACCCTTTAATCATTGAAATGCTAAGGGAGCAGCAGAGCAACCATCCACAGATCTCCAGATAGCAGACATGTCCTGAAGTCTGACTCCATGGAGCCCGAGACTGCAGATGAGGTAGACATGAGGGTTTGCCAGAATATTTCAGAAGAATGCTGCTTCTAGCAGAAATTGAGAGTCAGTCAGCAAGCTGATTCTACTGGCACCATGGTGTCTGTCCTGAGACCTTCACTGAGATGACAGAATGGGAACACTCTTCCTCATCCTGTAGATCAGTCAAATGCACTCACTGAGTGCATTCAAGTGGGTGACACTTGGTTGACATTCGTTGGGGAAACAGTTTGGGCACTGTCAAATGCAGACTGATTCTCTGCTTGCAAACTGTCATCTAATTCAGTAAGTAGGCATGTACCTTTGCAAGGTTCTTTTGGACATATTTGTGGTGTGTATTTGACAGATGCTTTATTTATATTGTCAAGTAAGTGTACACTGTACCTTTGACTATTACTCAATTTTTCGAAAGTAGCTCCGCCCTGCATTTGCCACCGTTTGGGTGGACCTGAGAGAAACTGTGCTAAATGAAATAGAATGGGGGAGCTAGGGCATTAAAAGCTAGGGCATTTCAAAAATCCCAAGGTTTGCTCTGTAAGGGTCTGACAACCACTGTTTTTAAAAGATACATTTTATTTTTAATAATGTAAATATGTATATGTATATGCTCATGATTGTAATATTCATGGAGGACAGAAAGAGCACTAAATTCCCCTGGAGATGGAGTTAGAGGCACTTATGTGAATGCTGGGAACTGAACTCTGGTCCTTTGGAAGAACAGCAAGGGCTCTTAACCACTGAGCCATCTCTCCAGCCACCTTCCAACAGCTATCTTTTATTAGGTACTGGTTACCACCAGGCATCTAAAGTCTCGTTTTCTTGCTTATATGGTAAGTTAAATTCATAGTAAGTTAAGAGATGTTTCCTACATGTATCCTGCTCTTGAAAACTTTCAAATCAATTCATTGTGTATTTCATGTGAGAGTAATACAAGGGAGAACTGATTGTTTAAGGTATTGATTTGCCCTTATTCAGTGTGATAATTTACTTACTCTTTATTCAGTGCTTGCCAAGTGCCAAATCCATTCCTGTTGGACACAGAGAAGCCACCCCGTGCCTTCTTTGAGGAGCTCACAATAGAAGAATTCACTTAGATTCTTTTTGGTGATGTGGGAGAGGTTGCAGGCAATCAAACATCTGGACATCTTGAGAAGGAAGAAGAGACTGAAAAGCCATGAGTGGTTTTGAGGACTTGGGAGAGAAGGTTGAAAAGATGGAGCAGAGAAATTTTTTAAGACAGTGAGCTATACTGCAATAAATTGTCATTGTACACACATGAGAGAACCTACATACAATATCAGAAAAGAGCCTGCTCATAGAGCATGGTGAAAATGTGGCCTAGAGCCATTACTTTGACAGATGAACCACGGTGTTAGGGAGAGATGCTGCTGGGGTAGCTCTTCAGGTGGTAACAGGAACCTCTATACCCTTTGCTGACTGTGGCTATAAACCTCAGGCTTGTTTAATAAGTAAAGATGATTAAAACAAAAGTGAGCTTCTTGTGGAGCTAATAGAAGATATGTCAGAGTGGGTTGTGTGTGCACTCACAGACAAGTTTGGTTGTGTGGAGGGATGCACACCGTGTGTGAGTGTGCTTCCACATATGTGCGCATGGAGGTCAGAGGACAATTTGGGGGTATTGTATTAGTCAGGGTTTTTAAAAGAACATAACTGATAGAACACACACACACACATACACACACACACACACACACACACACACACACACACACACACACACACACGATTTATCAGAGTGACTTACAGACTGTTGTGTGGGCAGTCCAACAATAGCTGTCCCCCAAAAGAAAGGCCAAGAATCTGGTAGTTGTTCAGTCTGCAAGAATGCATATTTTAGAAGTTCCAACCTGGTGCTAGAGTTCCAGAGGGTTCCAAAAGAGCTGCCGATCTTCAGTCTGTATTTGAATCCTAAAGAAACCAGTTTTAATTCCAGCAAAGGAATGCCTCCGAAACAGGATGGGTGAACTTGCCAGGATGAGTGACGGCAAACAGGCAGACAGCAAAGGCTTCCTTCTTCCATGTCTATTTATGTTTAAGTGTGGTGCCAACAGAAGGTGTGTTCCAGATTTAGGGTGGGTCTTCCCACCTCAACTTATCTAAGCAAGAAAATCCCTGACAGGTGTGCTGGGCTTTGTAAATTTTTGACAACCAAGATTAGGCATCATACCTCAGAAAACTAGGTTTCATTCATCAGAAGCTACTCACATTGTCTTTTGGACCAGGGCCTCTCACCTGGAAATGTGACTTCCTAATTAGCCAAGACCAATGAGCCATCAAGCCGTTGGGATCCTCTTGTATTCATTTCCCCAGTGCTCATATGACAAGCATGCACCGCTGCACCTTGCTTTCTGTGGGTTCTGGAGATAGAACTCGGGTCCTCATGCAGTGAGCAAGCACTGTACCAGCCCTGAGATGGTGATTTGTTTTCTTAAACTGCACTGCAGATGTACTGTGTTCAACTCAAATACAATACACTGTTTTCAAAGCAAGCTGAGCCATCATTTAAAAAAGAAAGGGCCTAAGATTTTACTGGACATTGAAGACAGCTTGATTCAGTGACCTGTGTTTCAATTCCTGCTGGCAACAAATAGTGTGGTTACCAGGATTATTTTAGAACCTGGGTGGCAATAGCATGCAGAGAGGGTTTAGAACAGCAGAGTAGCAAGCTGTGTCTACATAATCCTTGGGGTTGATGGGACAGACCTCTTTAAGGGAGCCAGGATCTGAAGTAGCCCCAGTCATCTCTGAGCCCTCCTCAGCTGCTGCTTTTCTTTGTCTAGATGAGGGTGTACCCAGATAAGAGGTTCTCTTGAGTTTTCTACCTCATTCATTTCATCTTGTGGGGAGCAATAGCTGAATTTTATGCAGTTTTAAAACATAATTGCATCCCTTTTCTAAAGCTAGTTACCCATGTATCCATTTGCAGTGACCTGTGATAAGGTAGAGCATCCCTGTTTGCCTTTCCAAGCTGTACAGAAGTGGGATATGTAAATTAGTTTCTTCTAGTGATGGAAGTGCAGTTCTATGTGGAACAAAAACAGGTTCACAGCACCATCTACAGGCTGCCGAAGAGGAAGACTTCATGTTTAGCTCCTAGATACAAAGACTGGTGGAAAAGGGAATGAAAAGAACAAAACATAGAAGAAAAAAATCATACCCCCTCTCTTTAAATATATTACATGTAAATGTTGCCAGTTGTATCTTTATTTTTTATTACCTCCTATGCATGTGCATCTCAGTGTGCCTGAAGTTTGGAATGGTGATCTAATAGGGTCTGTGTTTGCATTCAGGTTCTGTAAATATGGAATAGTGGGATTCCTTGTAACTGTTTACTTTAACAGACCCAAAGCAGCAAGCCTGCCAGACAGGGACTTTTTTGTCTTAACTTCTGGTGTACTCATAGAATTTATTGTATCATCCACCTCCTAATTTGGAGGAAAAGTAAATGCAGACATTCTTGGTTGCTTTTATGTGTTTATGTGTTGTTTACCTTTAAAAAAAAAAAAGCCATCTTCCCCATCAGGCTCATTATGATTTTTGAGTCTTTTCTGTCCTCAAGGTTCTGTGATGTCATAGTAAGTTTCCCAGAGTACAAATAATTAATACAACAAAATGAGGAAAACTTGTCCTTTTGATGTTAACAGTGAAAGTATTTTATTTTTCACTTCCTTTTGAGTATGTCTGTAAGTGTATGCCACATGTGTGTAATTGCTCACAGAGTCCAGAAGAGGGCACCAGATTCAGTGGAGCTGCAATAACGGGCAGTGAGCTGTTCCATGTGGATCCTGGTGACCATACCCCATACCTAGGTCATCTCCAAAACCTTCAAGTATCCCTGACTGCTGAGCCCTTTCTCTATCTCTGGAAGTAATATTTTAATTTTCAGATACATGAGCCACTTGTTATTTTGTTCATTTCTTTTCCAGACAGTAAACTAGCAATGTTAAGTTTGCCAACCTAGGATATTTTATTGGATTCTTTGAAGGACTATATTATAAGTTAGAAATAGCCTCTGGCTGTGCTGCACAGTGGTGGCAGTTGGCTTTAATTCCAGCACCCAGAGGCAGAGGCTAGCAGATCTCTTGTCAGCTTAAGGCCAGTCTTGTCTACAGAGAGAATTCCAGGATAGACTCCAAAGCTAGAGAAACCATATCTAGAAAAAAGAAAAAAGAAGTTAAAAAAGAAATAGTCTCTGAGGATTATCTTAATAAATAATAGTCCCTCTTGTCAATTGTTAGTAGAACTGACTTTCATTTGTTATTTGTTAATTTAATAGGAGATTTTGGAACATTGCAGAAAATGGTTCTTCATTAAATCATTCAACAGTGTAAAGAGCCCCCTCTCAGATACTGAGCATACATTTTAAAAGTGAATAGATTTTTCCCCAACAGTGCTGTTTTTAGAGCTAAGAAAACAAGTCACTACATAGTTTAAAAAATCGTGTTGAATGGTTTCAGAGTTTTTATAGCTCAATTGCTAATATTTCATACTGATGGAGAAGTTAGTAAATGTTTCTTTTCCTTTTTTAAAAAAAGAATCCATTATGTGTTTAAAAAAAACAATATGCATGAAACCCTAGGGCATTTTTATGAAGGCAAAAGAAAAAAAAAAGCAGTCATTCAAAAAAAAAAAAAAAAAAAAAAGCAGTCATTCTCACACCAGGAGAGGTTTAGCACAAGGTTCTGGTTGAAATTCCACAGCTCATATTTCTCCCTGTATTTCTTGCACCAGATGGCACTGTTTAGTTCTCTTCTGCAGTCTTGTTCTGGAACTTTCTGTGGGAGGATCTGTTTCAGTCCAGGCTCACCAGTGTGACACCTCTGTATCCTGCATGAAAGCTTTTGTGGATCCTGGAGAGAGGCCTCAACTCCCTGTAGCTGAGTCTTGGAGGACTTGGAAGCCCAGTGGCAGGCTCATTAGCAGAGCTGAATAAACCTACTGACGGATGAGAGCCTGAATACTTCTCCCTGAGCTCAGCCACTGTTTTGATTGTAGACACGTTACAGTGCTGTGGATTTTCAGAGTCTTCACAGGCAGCCCTTACTGTCTGACACATTTTATAAGTATTATATGAGTCAAAGTGAGGCCACAGTCATATGGACACAATCATTTTTATGAAGTCTCGTGGAGCCCTTCAAATGCTCTATGACAGTCAGTTGGACTTTTGGACCACAGATTCATCAAATTAAATTACTTCAGGATTTTAAAACTAAAGAACTATCATGACATGTCTATTTATTCCCACGGCTGGTTTATAAAGAAATTACTACAGACCTTTGATGTCAGTGTGTCTGAAGTGGTCAGGTTTTCACCTTCTTGCTACCACTGTAGATACATTATCATCAGCTCTCCTTAATAAAAACATATCCCATCAATGTAAATATCCCATCGATAAAAAATAAAATGTATCCTTACAATAAAATAATCCCATTGTCTCTGTGTCCCCTCCCTTCACTGGTTTTTAAAAAATACTAATTTTATTTTGAATTTGGCTTTAGACTTACTTTACTGCATTGGGTGAGTGTTTTGCTCACATGTATGTCTGTGCACCACATGCCTGCCTGGTGCCTGCAGAGGTCAGAAGAGGGCATTGGATTCCCTGGAACTGGAGTTGCAGGTAATTGTGAGCCTCTATGTAGGTGTTGAGAATTGAACCAGGGTCCTCTGCAAGAACAAGTACTCTTAACTGCTGAGCCATCTCTCTCACTCGTATTGTATTTTTTAAGTGTGTGTGTGTGTGTGTGTGTGTGTAGATGTGCAAATCCCTTCACAAGCCAGAAAAGTGTATTAGATTACCCAGGAGCTAGAGTTATGGGTGGTTGTGAGCTGCCTGGCCTGTGTGCTAGGAATGAAACCCGGGCCCTCTGTAAGAGTAACAACATTTAAATGCTCCTAACCACTGAGTCATGTCTCCAGCTCCCCATTTCCGCCACTGTTTTAATTTAATTATGTTTAATTTCGAGATAAGGTCTCTTGTAGCTCGTGTTGGCTTTGACCTTTGTAACTGAAGCTGACCTTTAACTTCTGGCCCTTGCCCCTTCACCTTCGTAGTGCTGGGATTGCAGCTGTGCACTAGCACACCTGATTCCTCTTTGGGATTAGTGCAGACACATTGAGCATCATTGTGAGACATTCTTGTGAAGTCAGCTTTGTCATTTCCTGTTGTTTCTCAGAAACTTTTCTTGACACTCACCGAACTTCATGTAAAAGCAGCACTTTTTTCTATACACTTATTTCCTCACTGTGTACTGTCCTTCAGTGTTTCCTTGTTCTGGGTGTCCATTTGGGACTCTGTGATTTAGAGGTAGGAGTAGAAAAATAACCCTGGCTGATTCGAGTTCTTAAATGCCTCATTGTAATGTAGTTCTTGGCCTCATTAAATATGAGGGGTGGGTTTCTGGTGTCCTCCTCCTGCTCCTCCTCCTCCTCCTCCTCTCTCCTTGCTAACCCCACTTCCTTCTGCTTCAGTGGTGATGGGCATGTATTCAGTTTCAGGGGCCAGGCCCTCCACACTGAGCTACTGCTGTCTATGGGAGGAAGCAAGAGAGAGGCTGCTTCCATAAATCACACCCTGGGTTTTATTAGGGTGTTTATGTAACCTCGGTTTATGTGCTATAATTCTTTGCTATTGCCTTGAGTAATTCCCGAAGAGGGTGTTTGTTCTTTTTCCCTATAAATGTCCTAGTATAAGCTTTTTGTTTTGATGCTCTCCCTCTCCCACTGTACTCTGCCCTTAGCAGTGGGCTAAGGGTGTCACTAATAATTGGTGACTTTGAACTGGAGAAACCTTGCCTGTCCATGGCTGCCTCTGCTCTGTGCCTCCCCTTCATACTGTGTTGGTACAGAAAAATCGACTGCTGAGGGAGACTACTCTGACAGGATTTAGGATGAAATTGACTTTTAACTGAAGAAAATACTAGGGTGCGATGACCATATTCAAGTGTGCTCCATGTAAATAGCTATGTATAGAGAGAGTGATTGTCTATTGGAAATAAAGACAATTTGACTCATACACAGTATTTTTCAAGAAATGGACACATAGTGCTATTTTCTTAATTTCTTCTTTGAGTCTCATATTTGGCCTGGAGACGATAGATGTAGCTGGGGAAAATGTGACTAGTCCTATTTTAGAAGTGTATAGCACCAGGTTATGGATTTATCAGTTAATGCCTTCAGATAGCCACATGTACTCATCCTTTCTAGTTTAAAGAAAGTAGAGAACCAGGGGGGAAATATCTGAAGGACATACCCACACAGCACCACTTTCTTTCACTTAACAATCTAGAAATTTGGATGTAAGGTTTAAAACTTATGACGCTCAGCACTGTAGCTGCTGGTCAACCATAGGTATCTTCTGAGCAGTTGAAATATGGCTCCCTGAGATGTGTAACAATAAAATACAGGAGGATTTTGCATCTCAAGCAGAAATATGACCATGTATACTATCATGTTAATAATGCAAACTAATTATATAATTATATGTTAATATATTCTTTTGGATACAAGGTTTAGATGCAGTATGTCATTAATGTTAATTTTACCTTTTTGTATTTTAGTGTGGCTATGAGAAAATTAAAAATTACAAATAAGACTCATTTATGACTCACATCCTTATTGGTTAGTACTACTTTAAAGCATTCCTACTCAATAAAGCTTCCAAAATTATACATTTGAAAAATTGTTATCCCCCGAGACACACACACACCACACACACACACACACACACACACACACACACACACCACACACACACCACACACACACACACACACACACACACACACACACACACACACACACACACACACACACACACACACACCACAACACACACACACACACACACACACACACACACACACACACACACACACCGTCTTTTATATGCTTGGGAAGTGCTGTACCAGTTTTACTTTTCATTTTGACAGAGGGTCTTACTTTGTTCTCATTCTGTAGCTCATAGTGGCCTTGAACTTGTTATTCTTTGGCCTCTGCTTACCAAGTAACTGGTCTGAAACTGCCTGCATCCCCAGACTTAATGCTTTCAGATTAGATATTGATACACAAATCAGTGAGAAGGTATAAATAAAACTATATTCTTTATATGCAGCTTTGGGGTTTAAGAGGGTGTGCTGACCAGGATATCACTTAGGATGTGCACTTTCCAATTCAAGCTGATTAGAGTTCTTACCTGAAAGGGTGTAGAAAGTGAGAGCATGGACTCAAGATTGCAGTACCAGCGTAGCCAGAGGCTTTGTGATAAGAAGGAAGTTATCCCTCACCTTGTGCCTCAGCTTCCCTGTGTGTAAAAGTAGAGATTATAATAAGATACACTTGATGCATTTGTATTTTAAATAAGACAAAATACATGAAGCATATCCAGGGACTCGATGTGTTATGTAAGGACTGTATAAGTGTTATCTATTACAGTGATGAATATTGTTGTAATGATTATCTTCTCATTAAAGTAAGTAGTGCTCTGATAGACAATTCAAACTGAAATTCTCTTCTTACATGAATG
This sequence comes from Cricetulus griseus, assembly GCF_003668045.3. Taxonomy (NCBI): domain Eukaryota; kingdom Metazoa; phylum Chordata; class Mammalia; order Rodentia; family Cricetidae; genus Cricetulus; species Cricetulus griseus. Next base: position 111,366,976 of record NC_048597.1, on the reverse strand, counting down.
GAAGCTGTTGGTTTTTACCAATTAGCTTGACATTTTGTTGTTGTTTTTGAAAATCAGAAGCAGCAGGCATTAATTAAGAAAGAAGAAGTATATGAGCAAAATGGAGCACATTTATTGGGACATGAGTAGAATGTTCCATAAAATGGAATCTGTAGGGATTGTGGCTAGAAGCAGATCTATATTTGATTAAAAAAATATTCCTAAGACCTATGCTGTAGTTTCGCCATGTTTCTAGCCATGGTACTCTGGAAAGTTTATATTTAATATATTCTAGAAATGAGATAACTTGATAGTGCTGTGGCAGTGTTATATTGTGTTAGCATGCACTAGAATTTAAGGGCAGTGTGAATGTGTATTTTTAAATGTAAATTAATAAACTCTCCCAGTATGTCTGTTAAGTAGGGCCAAATAACCTGAGAATTTTTATTTGCTCATTCAATTTTCTTAGTCTGGGAGAGTGATGTAAAACCAAAAATTTTAAAACTATGGGTCACAACATTACCTGGTACCATGTAACTGAATGTGATGTGAGGGGTGTAACATTTTAGCAACTAGTCAGTCTCTAAACTGAGCATGAACCAAATTTTAATTCAAAATCAAACATAGATTGAATCTGTGGTGTTTCTGGCACAGTGGATCATCACTGTAGACTTGTTTCTAAGCATAAAATAAGCACACTTGGTACTGTGCAAGCCTTCACACCCCCAGACACCCAAGTACCACAGCTCCCAGTGGAGACCCTTTTCTGTTATGAATTGCAGTGTCTGTGCTACTTAAAAGTCTTCTCTTTGCCTATGGAAACAAAATAGTTTTGTTGTGGAAACATGGTAATACTTTTCTCCTGTCACTCCTCAGCAGGCATAGATTGCATTGTATAATGCTTAGTTCTAAAAGTGGGTATTCGAATTGCTCACTTTCATTTCCTAAAAAATCATCACAGGAACGTTAGCTTGTGATGAGGACAGTTTCCAACAGTTTGTGAAATGGCCTCAAACCATTCTTTTACTATTTTGTACTACGGATTTATGTGAAGTTTTGTTTCATGTATACCAGATGACTGTTTTAAGGCAAATTTCTTTGTGGTTTATTATCAGTAAATATTCGATTCATATATCTATTTTACATACCTGTATAGCCACGGTTGTGTATGAATTTCTCAGCCACAAAGGTGTCCTAAGCTGAATCAGCATAAGACCTACTGCTCTACAGTGTGTCTCTCTTACTCTGATTGTAGGATATCTGTGATGGTGGTAAAAGTTTTGTTGTGTGTATGTAAGCTAATTTTGTTTGTAGACTATCAAGATGAGGTTCTAGAATGATGAATTAGTGGTTTAGTGATTTATTCTTCCAGAGGAGCCAAGTTCAGTTCCCAGCACCCACTTCAGATGGCTCAAAATCTCCTCCCACTATTGCTCTAGGAGATCCAATGCCCTTTCTTGGCCTCTACAGACTCCTGCACTTTCGTGCAACACCCACTCTGCACACATATATATTAAAAAGTGAACTTTTTAAGAAGCATAGAAATGAGGTTCACCCAAGGATACAATGTTTCATGGATGAATATGGTCTAGTTGGGAAAAAAAATGTGCCATCAAAAAATCTTAACACATTTCATCAGGTATAGAATTACTCTCTCCTATTTTTCTCATCTCGAATTGGAATCAGTATTTTCTGTTTGTAAGATCCTTATTTACATTTACTGTTTATACTGAATAATGAATATAAATAATGATCATAGAACAATTAGACTTTCCTCCCCTTGTTTACAAAAAAAGACATAGAGCTAATACATCCCCTGTCCTCTATGGAGTTCTTGAACTGAGCAGATGGATGCCTCTAGTTTTGTATGAAGCTCTTCCCTAAGCTTTGAGTAAATGTAGTTGTGATGGCTATTCTTGGTTGTCCAGTTGACTATATCTGGAATTAGCTAAAACCCAAGGGGCTGGGTAACCACTGAGGGATTTTTCTTAATTAAATAATGTGAAGTGGGAAGACCCATCTTTAATGTAGATATTTTGAGGCAGAAGATCAAAAGAAGATCTCCTTTTAATCTGGGCCACACTTCTGGTTATCTGCCTATATAAAAGACATGGAAGAAGGACTCTTCGGCTCATTGCCTACTTGCCATTGCTGACCATCTTATTTCTTCACTGCCATTAGAGGCACTAAAGACTAGATGAAATACTCAGCTTTGTGGACTGAACAACTACTGAAATTTTGGACTTCTATTTCTAGAAAGCCATTGTTGGACTAGCTGGACCATATCCTGTAAGCTACTCTCATAAATCCTCTTTACACACACACACACACACACACACACACACACACACACACAGATAGAGAGAGAGACAAAGAAAGAGAGACTGCTTTGTACATTTTTAGTCACTAAATAAACAAGGAACGAAGGAAGACAACACTATTTGATAGTGGTTTTGGCCGTAGAGTCTTTCATATTTCATAGCCCAGGTGGGCCTTGACTTGGTTTTGTATGTAGTTGAAAATGACCTTGCACTTCTGATCTTCCTGCTTCCATCTCCTGAGCTCTGAGGTTACAAGTGTTCACCACTATGCCTATTTTATGTGGTGCCAGGGATGGAATGTAGTACTGTTCATGCTGGATAAACACTACTAAATGCCATGGCCACAACCTCCATAGTACTGTCCAACAGCCTGTGCTGACCCTGCAACGATGACACAGTAATCTTTAGTGCCTCTGTCTCCGGAATTCATTTAGGATTGTTTTTTGGGCTGATTCCCCAACACCAAACACCAGAAAAAAGAAACATGAGAACATGAAACCGGGGGAAGCAAATCATAGTAAGATAAATGCGCTGTTTTCCTGGCAAACTTAAAATTCAGTTTTGGAACCTAATAGCACTAGGCAAGAGATATTTATTGAAACCAAGATTTTTAGTGTGGTTTATCCTGCTCATGAGTAATTTAATACTACTTTTCTTTGAAATGGCTTTTTAATTTTGTAAGAATTCAGATTTGTTCCCAGTGTAAAAAGTACTGAGAACTGTGGGAGTGGTTGGGGTTTGGGGTTTGTGTGGGCAAGATTCCATTTGCCCACAACAGCCCTTGCTGCCCCCAAAGTGCTTTCCCAGATGTCATTTATGGAGTGAAATTTAAAACAAGTGTCTTGTGTTCTGCAGTATGTGGTCTCTTCAAGTCATCAATTTCAAGAAGGAAGAAACAGAAGATACAGGTTCTAGGATTGGTGTCCTGCCAAGCATCGTGGCACACGCATGTCCAGCCTGATAATAAAGTGGTGTGTGAGTGTGTGGTGCTGCCTCCCTTCTCATAAAATGGCTTCATGTAGTGACCAGATTTGCGGCATTAGGAACCACGTCTCTATCTCGTCTTTTTCTCTGCCTGTCTTCTTCTTTTTCTAGCTCTTTTTCTTCTCTCTTCCTCTTCCACTTGCCCCCTAAGCAGTGTCCAACCTATGGCTTCTCTTTACTGTGTAACTGCAACTCTTTAACTTTTCTTCCTCTTTCCACTTCCCTTTTCTCCTGTCTCTTATTCCCTGTCTCCTTTCTTCTACGTTCTCTTCCATGTTCCTGCCTTTCCTCCCCACACATGATAGAAAACCTAAGATAATTTGTCTTTCTGAGAATTATTTCTTTTATTGTGGTGCCCCACCCCCAGTGATGTCTTTTGCCCTTTGTGTCCTTTCAGGTGGGAAGTGGCCTGTGGAACAGTGCTAGGCACTGCCAGCTACACCTCTCTGGAACTGCCCTCACAGTTACACACAGAACTGTGTCTCCTAAGTGACTAAATCCGTTCAGGTTAATGATGAATATTACCAATTCCATTATGGGCATCAACCCTCACAAAGCCTAGAGTCCCTTGTTCTGGCTTCCAGAAACTTACACCATGCTCATCATGTCAATTGGGAGACTTCTGTTTTTCCCTTTTGGTTTTTGCTAGCCAGAACCTTTTATTCTGACCTTTGTTGTGGGTCCATTCTCTTCCTGCCCCCTCTCTGTTTATTGCTTCTTCATTTCGTCCTCCATTGTTCTCCTTCTCCTTGTTAAGATGAAGCACTGCTTGTTTCTTTCTGGTTATAGGCACTTTTCTCTGTTGGTTTCCTTGTAGTTTACTGAACATATAAACAACACTAAGATTATGTAAACATACCGATGCTTAAGTTAAATGTTCTCCTTGTCCTATTTTGATCTTTATCTTTTAACTCTGGATCTGGTTTTAAGCCTTTGATGATACTTGTGGTTGTAGCTCTCTGTCCATTTATGGAGTCCCCAGTTCCTCGATAAGCTGTGGTCATTCATGTAACCACAGCAGGCAGAAAAGCAATTTTTCACTTCAAAAGGTTAAATGCAATTTTACCCCCCTGGCTGTGGAAGTTTTTAAGGTGAATATTGACAGGATTTGTTAGTCACATTTGCCAAGTGTCTTTGCCTCTCTGAGACCTTGCAGTTGTTATTCTGTAGGTGGAAGGGACTCAGCAAGCCTTGATTATCCCCTAACTTGACATGTTAGTGCATCTCCGAGGCTCTTCTTGTGCACTTCTCTCATTGTCCTCATCCCATTTGCTCTCTTTGTACCACTTACCATACCATTGTATCTGTCTTACTCTGTATTCCTCTGAACTCTTCAGAAGTTAGTACTCCCTATACCTTATTCAGTGTTGTGTCTTCAGTGTCCAGTACCAAAGACAGAGATGGTAATCACTCACTGGATATGTTCTATTAAATGCAAATGTTTGGAAAAGTATTCTTGTGTGGCATAGATGTGGTAGATAGTGGTTCTGTTATTGCTATTTCTAGAACCAGGAAAATGTTTCTCATAGCCTACTTAGCGAACCTAACTGAATGTGAGAAATAGGGTGTTAGTAGGGTAGTGTGTGTACGTGTGTGTATCAAACTCGGGTTATTACATGTGCTGGTCAGGCACGCTATCCTCTAAAGAGCATTTTAAATCTAGGCAATGATGTCTTCATGAGGTGAGATTTTCTTTGTGTACCATAGGCCCATCCACCTTTCCAAGTGAGGTTTGAGCATCTTTCAAATATGAAATACCAGCTAAAGATTATGAAGGATAGCTGAAGCCGTAATCATTGTTTCTGAACTATTTGCATTTGTAGTTTCTGCATCTCACATTTTTAGTCCTTTATAAGGTGCTAATTGCTGAGAGAAGAGGTGAGGCCTGGATTAACAAACTGTCTTGTTCTTACATTGCAGACCCCAGTGTTTCTAGTTAATGGTAACATGCCCTTCTTAAAAAAGTCCTTATATATTACACTTGACTGTTAAAACTTGCTCTTAATCCAGAAGAATTTTTATACCCATAGTTTTGTTTTTTCTTCTGGTCTGACCTTGGGCCTTGTTTTACACCCCGATTCTCTTTGGGCTGATGCCATTTCTCAAAAAACACAGTATTTGGAAGGGGTCTTGAGACTCTCTCAGCTGGGCGGTGGTGGCACATGCTTTTAATCCAAGCACTCGGGAGGCAGAGGCAGGATCTCTGTGAGTTCGAGACCAGCCTGGTCTACAAGAGCTAGTTCCAGGACAGCCTCCAAAGCCACAGAGAATCCCTGTCTCAAACCCCACCCCCCTAAAACAAAGACACTCCTTCACCTGCTTCGGTTTATCATATAAACTCACACACATGCACACATGTGCCTAAACATACATGCACATATGTCTTTTCAGTTCTCTGGAACCCAAGCTTGTATTTACCACGCGTAGGGCCCCAATGTTTCTGTTGTCATTTCCTTCAGTGAACCTTACTAGAACTTTAAAGATGGCGGAGACTGCTTACTGCCCACTCACTCAAGATTCCAGGGTGTAGCAATGCCAGCTGACCTGATTGATATTGTCCTGAGGAAAATGTATTGGTAGTTCATTATTCAAAGTATGTGAGTACCCTCTACCAGGAGAGTGATCTACCAATGGGCAGTCAACTTTCAAAGGTGTTCTATCTGTGATTTCTTCCTTATTCTTCCAAAGGTTCTTACTATGGAAAAAACATTGTCATTCTGCTGTCAAGATAAAAAGCTGGGGCACAGTATTCATTTCTAAAATGGAAGCTCCTGTATTCTTTTTGTTTCAAAGCTCCTGGATCCCCTGACTGTTTTCTTTACTGACTTTGAAAGAACCTGCCAGCTTAAAGGGTTGAGAGATTATCCATGGGAGATGTATCAGCATTGCAAGAGCTTCTGGTACTTGATGCCTCCTGATAGCTCAGGACTTTGCTGCTACAGAAATATTTTATCTATGTTTGTCTACTTGAAGGAGTACTAGATTCTGTATACTGAGGGATGCTTGTCTTGTGATAAAAACAAAATAAATAACAACACTAACAGTGGGCTGGAGAGAAGGCTCAGTAGTTACTAGTGCTTGCTCTTCTTCCAGAGGACCTGAGTTTGTTTCCCAGCGCCTGTGTCATGTGCCTTACAGCTACCTGTAAACTCAGCTCCAAGGATCCAACATCTTTTGTCCTCCAAGAGGACCAACATGTATGTGAGGAATCCTGCACATGAACGAACACACACACACACACACACACACACACACACACACACACACACACACACACACACACACTAAAACTTTGAAAGACAACACAGAACACTGCACACACTTTTACTTTAGTGTATAAATTAAAAAAAAATGCATGGTTCATTAGCATGGCTTCTATTAGCTCACAGAAACTTCTGTATTTTGGCATATTTTCAGATGAAAGATTTTGCTGAAATAAGGCATATGTGAACCTAATGCAATCCATTCCATACCTACAGAAAAAACTGTGATTGAAGAGACATGTTTTAAAAGCACATTAAAAAGCCTAGCTAGATGTCCAGTTAACAGTCAGACGAAGCCAGCTATGTGCAGGAACCACTCTAGGTTCTCTAATCTTCCACATCTGGAGTTCTGCAAAAACATCCATGGCCTTGTTCCATCAGCCAGGGAACATGGAGGCCTCATAAAACAATAGTTGCTTGATTCTCAGGTAAATTTTCTTGTAAGAGGAACAGAAAAGCTGGTTTCCAGGAGGCTCCCACCCTAGTAGCATTATTTCAACCCCAGGGGACATTTCCAATCCGTTTCTCCAATGATTGAACAATAGCTTTTAATGGCCTTACAGTGGGTATAAAGGCCTTGAAACAGAAGATGTAGTCCTTGTAATCTGGCCTGTTTACCTTACCTGCTGGCCTTCTGTTTCTAAACTAAGATCCCTAGGTCTTCTTGTTTTATTGTCTATCTATATTAGGCGTGACTGCTTTCGGAAGACCCAGTTTTGATCACATGTATCTGCTATGTAAAAAAAATTAAAATTTTGTTTGTATTCATTTTTGTTATTTTATTTATTTCTTGTGGGTGTGACAAGGGAGTGATAATGTGGATGTCCGAGGACAAACTATGGGAGTTAGAGTTAGTAAGGTCTAGGGAGTAATGTCAGGTTCTCCATCCAGGCTTGGCAGTCAGTGCCTGTGAGCCTCTTTGTGAGCCTGATTGTTGTATATTTTAATTTTTTTAAGGGTAATTTTGGGATCGCAGAAAAGTGAAGTAAAAGGAGATTTTTCTCATGTCTGCCTGCCTGCTTCTTACTTATGGTACAGCTTCCCTTGCTGTCAACATGTGACAGGCACCCAGAGGGTTCATTCATCACAGTTGATGAATCTACATGATGGGATCTCATCACAGCTTACATTAAAATTCATTCTTTTTCTTCATACATTCTATGCATTTTGACTAATTATAATGACATGTATTTACCATTATGGTTTCATACAGAACAATTCCCATGTTCAAGATTACCTGTGCTCTACTTACTCATTCCTCTTCCTCCTTCTGACTCAACCTGTGATGTTTGTGTGCCCATTTTGGCTATTTTAAGGCTGTTACTGTTACATAAACAGGTGATAGTGCATACCTTAGTTTAGGTTCCTGTTTCTGTGATAAAAATCACTCTAACAAATGAAACTTAAAACAGACAAGTTTTATTTGGCTCATGGTCCCAGATTATAGGCCATCATCAGTGTAGGTGGTGGAAACAGGAAACAATAGCATCCAGTCAAGAGTAGAGAGCAATGAATTCATGCATGCTTCCTTGTATTCAGCTCACTTTCTACACTCTTATATGGTTTGGAATCCTCTGCCAAAGGAATAGTTTTCCCCACTAGGGGTGGATCTTCCAACCTTAGCATAATCAAGATAATCCCCAAGAGACATGCCAAGTCTAGACAGTTCTCCAATGAAACTCTGTTCCCATATAATTCTATATGTGTCAGGTTGACACAAAAGCAACTACCACAGTGCATATACCTTTAATAATCCCAGAACTTGGGAGGTACAGCCAGGAGGCCCAGGAGTTGAAAGTCAGTGTTGGCTATCTAGTGAGTTCAAGGCCAATCTAGGCTAAATAAGACCCTATTTTTAAAACATGAAATCAAACAATATAGTGAAATATTTGCAATTCTCTGTAGCCTTTCTGATTTGCTTCCATCACTCAGCAGTGCGCATGTAAGGGTCATCTCTGGCTTTTATTGACCTAGCTCATTTCTTACTAGCATTGAATAACACTCCATTCTTTGTACATTCCACACCTTGTCTGTTCCTCCACTGAAGGATATTTTGGTTGCTTCTTGTTGGGACAGAAAACTAGTATAGTAAGGTGCAATGTAAGGAGGCAAAGACAGGGGGATAGCATATCTGAAGCCTGTTTGGGCTTCATGGTGAGGACCTGCAAAGGGGAACATGGCAGGGAGGCCATTTGCAAGCTTTTCATGTGTATATTTTTGTATGTCAATCTTAATATTTGCATTGGTTACTTAAACATTCATATCTTAATGTAATTTTTGAAAGAATAATGTGAAACATGGGGTCTGGAAGTAATATATGGAATAGAGAGCATTTGAAAGGGTCATATGGTGGATCAGCACATATATTTGTGGAGGTGTGTGCTGCTTCACTTGGAGTACATGGTTGGTGTGGGAAATGGTAGGTGACAAGCCACTGTTAATTTTCATTGCTTGCCTAATGAAGTTGGGTGTCTGTTGTGAGGAGATGGAATATCATGACTGACTACTAGGTTGGCACATGATGAGTCCTGGCTAGCTCACTGTGGCAGGCAGCTAGTTGAGAAGTCACTTGATTTGGCTTAACTACAGATACCTGACTTAATATGACATTTCAAAGCAATATGCTCCCATTTAGATTCGCCATCAAAGTAAAGTAACTTCCTCTGTAGATGGTTCAAGTTAATGGAATTTTTGTGTAGCATCTTCTGTTATATAAAAGTAAAATTCTTCAGGACATAAAAACAGTCTGCTTCGATACTCAGAGACTCCACAATTCCAGAGATTGTAATAATGTTGAGTTATAAGCATCTCTATGTATGTGTTGGGGGTATATGCACACATGTAGGGTGAAGATAGTTTTATGAATGTGCTGAGGCCAGAGATCATCAGGTTTCTTTTCCTATCCCTCACCATCATTCCCCTGAGGCAGGTCTCCTGCTGAACTGGAGCTAGGCTGGCGAGCTCCTAGGACCATCTGTCACTGCTCTCCACAACACAGGTGTCACAGGTGTATTGTGGCCATGCTTGGTGCTTTATATGGGAGCTGGGGATCCAGAATCAGATGCCCATGTTTCTGCAGCAAATATTTGAGCTGTTTTTCCAGGCCCCAGGTCTAACTTGTGTCCAGTGCTGGGACACTTAGCTATTTTATAGATTCCAAGAGTCAAGAAACATACTTTTGGTTAGTTGCAACAGCCATAGTTTAGACCCATTTCCGTGGAGTAAGCCGACCCACTTAGGAAATCAGATGGGAGATTGTGAAAAATAATATGTATTTGGACAAATGTATGTCTTATTTTTACACAAAGTGCATAAAATAACTGGCCTTGTCTTCTGGAAAAGATGAAGATAAGGATATTTCAAATGATAAAGAGAGTATAGAGAAGGAAGTATTCCAAGCCAAATTCACAAAATAAATAGTAAAACTTATAAGCAGCTTCTTTTCTCCAAAGCATGATATTAAAGATATAAAGTTTCCTGTGTCTCTGTGGCACTTCAAAGTTTCACTCTAAGTATCTTTTACTTTTTACAGTGTAGTAATATCCTTTTAACCTGTTCTTTTTACAAAAGGCCTCTAACTTTCAGGGAATAGTCCTTTTGGAAACATAATGACCTACTTGCCATATGTATTGTGGTCACATTGCCCCACTCTCTAACACTGTCTTAAAATTTTAATATGGGACTTTAATTAACTTAATATTTTAATACAAGCCTAACACCCTTTATTCCCTTGTCACAAGAAAAATTCAAATAGTCACCTGTTTAAATTTATGGGGGAAAATGCCAGAATCAGGAAATGAGGCTGTTTTCTTATTGATTGAGAAGCTGTGATTGTGCTGAGTCCTTTCTGGTTTATTAGGCACTGTTCAGGACTGTGTATTAAGTTATTGTTCTTGTTGCTATAACAAAATTTCTGAAATAAGCAGCTTAAGGAAGGATGAGTTTTTCTTTTCTTTTTCATTTTTTTGGCTCATAGTTCAAGGGTTCAGTCCATGTAGGTGGGGAAAGCATGGTGGCAGATAGAGTACAGGAGCTGGTTGTGTCATTTCCACAGTCCTGAAGCAGAGAGAGATGAATGCTGGTACTCAACCAATTTTCTCCTTTTTATTTTATCTGGGGTCTTATCCCATGGGATAGATGGTGCTGCCCACATTCAGGGTTGGTCTTATTACCTCGCCTAACTCAATCTAGAAAATTCCTTATAGATATTCCCAGAGGTTATGTCCTAGGTGATCCTAGATTTCTAGTTCCTGGCAAGTCGACAATCAAGATTAACCATCACAGACCTTAACAGAAAGGGTAACATCAATACAACATCAGTACTAGCAAGTACTGCCTCCATCTTACATATAAATAGGAGTGAAATACATTTTTAATGATTATTGTTATACATGTGTCTCTTGTGTGCATGTGTGCCACGATGCATGTGTGATAGGAGTCATCTCTTTGCTTCTACCATGTGGGAATTGAATTTAAGGTGTCACACCAATGTATGTATCTTGCCTTCCTAGAGAAAGCATACTTGTAATATCAAAGTTCTTTCAATAATAAATAAGGAATAATTAAATGTATTCTAAATTGGTCCCCAAGTTCTGTAATATGCCTCTAATAAGTGTGACCTCCAGGTGAAATTCAGAAATAACTGGGAGTCTGTCTGTCTTGGTTAGGGTTTCTATTGTTGTGATGAGACACCATGACCATGGCAACTCTTACAAAGAAAACATATAATTGAGGTAGTAGGTTACAGCTTTAGAGGTTCAGTGAATTATTATCATGATAGCATGACAGAGTGCACACAGACGTGGTGCTGCCTACATATTGACCAAAAGACTGTAGGAAGGCAACTGACTGTCACACTGAGTGAAGTTTGAGAAAAAAAGACCCCAAAGCCCTCATAGTGACACACTTCCTCCAATAAGACTACACCTACTCTAACAAGGCCACACCTCCTAATAGTGTCATTCCCTTTGGGGGACCATTTTCTTTCAAACCACCACACTGTGCAAGTCTGGTTTGCAGACAGAGTCAGGTAGCTGGGTTTGGTAGCTCTTGCCTGTGATCCCAAAAAGTAGGAGGCTGAACTAGGATTGCCTTGAGTTCTAGGACAGCCTGGCTACTGAGTGGGGTTCTGTTTTCTATTTACTGTTCACTACCCTTTAAATAAAGTTCTTCCTTCTTGCCAGTCTTTCACAGGTGGTCCATTATGGTTCTGAGATGAAATGTCTGTCATCTAAACAAGAGGTTCATGTGTTGAATGTTGAGTAACTGGTCCATCTGCTTTTGGTGCTGTGTTGGGAGGTTCTAGAAAGTTTAGGAGGTAGAGCCTTGGTAGAGGGAGTAGGTCAGTAAGAGTCATGTCTTTGAAGGTAATACCTTATCTTTGGTCTATTCTCTTTCTCCCTGATTTTTGTGCCTCCTCCCCATAACCTTCTGGAACCATGTGACCAAGTAATATTGACTGAATGTCTGGAACCATGGGCATAACAAAAACAACTTTATAAGTTCCTCATGCAGGTTGCAGATTGTTGAGTTCTTCACAGCAAAGACAAAAACATCTTTTAAGACACTTGAAATGGAAAGCTGCTGGCTTCAACAGAAGGAGTAGAGGCTCTGTCTGCAAAGAGAGGATATGCATGGCATTTTACCCAATCCAACTTCTTAGGGATTAGGGAAATGTCTTAGAGACAGAGAGCAATTGCTACACAAGCTGGAGATCTTAAGTTCATATCCCCAGCACACACAAAAATAGCTTTACAATTCCAGTGCTCTGGAGGAGCAGAGACAAGAAGCATTGGAGCTTGTTGGTTGCCAGTCTAGCTCCGAGTTCAGTGAGAGACCCCATCTCAAGGGAAGACTGAGGTAGAGATTGATAGAGTGGAACACTCATGTCTTCCTTTGGCCACTCCACATGCACAGGGCATGCTTAACCAGGTGCACATGGGTGTATATATCTCAGAGAATAAGAGTGTGGGTTTGGGCTCCTCAAGGGAGAGTCACAGTTGTCTTAGCTAGCATTAACCATGTTTGCCAGTTAGTGGCTCAAAAGTCATCAGAAGACAGCTAAGGTCCCCTCTTTCTCTTTGTTTTGATTAGTGAGGTTATATGGTGTACTTTTGTTTTTAAAGAGAGGCTTTGGTCTTTGAATGATCTTGACATTCTGATACTCCTGTCCCTGCCTCTCCGAATGCTGGGACTTTAAGTATGCACCCCTGTACCCACTTTATGTGGTGATTGGAATGAAACTCCGCACATGCTGGGCAAGAGGCAGTACTTGTGTTTTTTGTTCATTTTGCCTCTTTTTGTAAAAAATGTGTCAGTACAGAGCTCAGGATCCTGCTGTCCTACTCTGCCTCTGCTTTCCAGTTGTCTTGTCATCTCTCCTCTGGGAGCCTACATTAGTGCACACCACACAGGACCCCTTCATGGGTAAGGTCAGCAGCAAAGACACCATCTTCCTATTTTTTCCTTAAGACTCTGCTTTCTCCAGACATCGGAGAGTAGAGCGAAGGCATACATGTACTTTTAATTCCAGACTTCAAAGTACTTGAGGCACCATCTTTTTTTCTCAGTGGCAGACCAGAAGGCACCCCTCACTGCAGAAGAGCCACAGCACATTCCCAGTGGATGTGGGCTTCTCTGAAGCATCTCTCCCGCTCAGTGAATGAAGGCATTGGATTGTGTGCAGCACCATTGTGCAGCAGACTGCTTTTTATCCCTTTAGAGAGTCCCATTTGTCTGCCCTCTGTCAAGGGTTCATGTATACCATGCCGATTTAGAACTAACTGGGAAGATTAGAGACGCCTGGTATGGTGCTGCTAGCCAGATCAGAATCCGTGACTTCATCCCCTGACCCAGCTCCTCAGAGGTCTGCTCTGCCACAATTCTCAGCAACAAGAAAGCTCACTTCATCCAGGCTTTTATAACCCAGTCAGCTCCAGAAATTGTTCCTTTCACACTAGCAACAGTAAGCAACACAAATCCAGCAAATACAGAGTGGACAATGGTTGCTTTAACCCTGGGATGAAAGGAAGTGCTTTACCATCATCATTATCTATCAGCAATAGGATTTGCTGTCACTCCTGAGGACTGGGCCTGATTTCCTTCTCCTAGGAGACCTTGAAGAGGGCTTGCCTAATGCTGCTCATTGTTTTCACCTGGAGATATAATTGAGGGTTGTTTGGTTAGAAAGACTCCCAACCAGCTTTAAGATGTGAAGTACTAGCCTCCAAAGCAATACAGAGAAACCCTGTCTCAAAAAGCAAAAAAGAAAAAAAATGTGAAGTACTCTGTTAGTAATTATAGTTAACATGCCCCGTGTAAGATTTTTTCCCTTTGACCCAGCCCATGTAACCATTATTTTTGCTCTTTGCTTTCATGAATTTGTTTTAGTTCCACAGATAATTAAGAACACACAATGTTTGTCTTTCTGTGCTTGATGTATTTGATTTAGTTGAATATTCTTTAATTTCATTCATGTTTTATAAACTGCAGGAATTTCTTTTTTAAGGTTAAGTAGTATTTCATTATGTATATCCAGCCTTTAAAAATATCCATTTGCAGTTTAGCCTTACAGTTTTTTGAAGTTTAAGTTTGTTTGTTTGGCTTTTTTATATATTTAGTGGGTTTTTTTGTTTTTGTTTTTGAAACAGGAATTTTTCAGTGTAGCCCTGCCTAACCTGGAATTAGTGTAGTTATGAAAGATTTACTTTGTTTTTAAGTATGCCTGTGTTTATGTATTTATCATTTGTTCACTGTGCCCAGGGAGGCAAGAAGAGGCCATCAGATCCTCCGAACCTGGAGTTACAGGCTCTTGTGAGCCACTGGAAGTGGATGCTGAAAACTGAACTCTGGTCCTGAACTCTTTACAGTCCTCTCTAAAGAGCAGTATTTGCTTTTAACAACTGAGCCATCTCTCCAGTTTTTATTTTCCAGATCTATAACCCAGCAAATAATTTATAGTACCTGAAAAGTTTTCATTAGAACAAAACACTTTATAGGACTGGGCTTTTCCCGACTTACTTGTCTCTCTTCCCCTCCCGGAACTGTATTTAGGTCTTCACAGCCCTCCAGAGCCCATTTATAGCCCTATTCAGGTGACAGAGAGGAGGCTTGCTCACTCCTGGGACCCTGTCAGATTTGATGTACATCCTATGTTCCCATGTAATGACACTCAACCTTTTCTTGTTCTGGAGAAGGTTGATAGTGAGGAATGCAGGCAAAGGACACAATCACATCCTTAGGATATGTTCCCATTGATGCCTTTAACCAAAGAATTGTCAGCTGAGCAGTGAGTGTTCAAAAGTCTAAGGCATTTAACTCCTCTCCATTAGATTAGCTCTGTTAACTGAGAGGCAATACAGCCTCCTTTGGAATGAGAAAGGGAATTAAGAGTCTAAGAATGCAATATATAATCAAAGGGTGCAATCAAAAGTAAAGAGGAGGAATCTTTTTGCACTTAGGAAAATAGTAAGGCTTTCTAGAAATGAAACCCGTGACTGTTAGGAGGAGAAAATGGAACAGACCCCTCTGCAGGTCCTGGAAAGCATCTGTGGAATGCTGGTGATGACCTTTCAGAATGTTGGTTCATTTCGATTCATTAATTGTCTGGATCACTACTGAGAGACACAAACAGATTCTAAGAAGATCCTCCTACAACCAAAATACTGTATGTTAAGTGCTACCCGATCAACTTACGTCATTTGTGGGTTTGTGTGTTGTGTATGCATGTGGGGGCCAAAGAACAGCCTTTGTTCTTTGTGGTTTTGAAGCCGAGTGTCTCACTAGCCTGGAGCTCACAAAATAAACTAGGTCTTCTGACCTTTGAGTCCCTGGCATCCTCCTGTCTCTGCATCGCCAGCTTAGTGCTTACTTTATGTAGATACTCAGATCAAATTCAAGTTCTTATGTTTACAAGGCAAGTGCTTGACACCTCTGTATACCAATTGTGTTATTTCTATATTTTGAGATTTTATACAGAATTTATATATATTTTCAAAGAATATCATAAGAAAAGTATTTTCTGTCTTTTAATTTTGTTACAAATGTGTTCACATACAAGACTAAATTATGTAGAGAAAATGAGAAGCTAGTGTGTGGAATACTTGTAATCCAGCACTCTGGAGGGGAAGGCGGGAAGATTATTAAGGTTGGAGTCTAACCTTGGCTACATAGGTTGTTAATAAAGAGAGAAGGAGTGGGAGTAGGGGTGGGATGCAGAGGTAAAAGGACATAAAAGGGTAGCATTGCACAGCGACTAGCTTTTGATTACCAGTACATCTGTATCAACAGTTTGAGAACTCACAGGATTTTGTTTCTGAGGTCACTGTACAGTCCTTGGCATTTCTTCTGACATAGTGTAGCCACAATGGTGTGGGCTTGTTAGGACGATGCCCTCATCATCTGAGTGAATTTAACAATGGCTAATACTGAATACAGTTTATCAGAAGGAATGCAGTCAAACCAAGCAAGTGATTAAGTCAGCCACTGGGCCTCCTGTCACATCTTTTCCTGACAAGCTTTTCTACCAAAGCAGAGGTGCTTAAGTAGCCATAGAGAAGTGACACACATGTCAGGGGAGATCCAAGCCGTCACTCCCTTTGCCTTGGGCATGTGCACTTTTTGAAGTAGTGGGATTCTCAGCCTGAGACCTTTCAGTAAGCAGTGATAATCCACGAGGATTGAGGCAGTCATCCCAGACTAGAGATTTCCTTTCAGCACTAAGGCATTTGACTGTCGTTCACATCTGAATGACTTCCACGTCCCTTTCTAAAGCGTTAGGGACTAAGCCTAAATCCTGTACCCTTTTAAGTATGTGGCCAACTTAACTTGAGGCATACCAGGGCTTCAAGGTGATTAGAGTAGTTGTGCAGGCTGGAGAGACAGGACATAGCTCAGAGAAGGGGTTGGGAATCCACACACTGAGCAGAGCTCTCCCTGACTCCTGTGTGGGCTTACTCAGGTATCTATGCTGTGCTCTTTGCTCGTGTGTGGTGTACAGGTGTGTGTGCCTGCATGTGTGAGCTTGCATGCATGTGTATGCACATGATTTGGACTCTTGATTCATAAGGAGCATGTGGTGGTTTGAGTAGTTATAGGACAACTAGTAGGAGTTGGTTCTTTCTTTCCATCGTCTTGCAGGTCCCTCTTATTATTTTTGAGAGTGTCTCTGAATCAGCCTCCTGAATCAGTTATTTATATTGGTGACTAATGGGTCTAGGGATCACTCTGTCTCTGCCATAACCCCCGCCAAGCACAGGGATTACAAGTGCTTAATATAGTCCTTGTATTTTTTACATGGGTTCTGGGGATCTGAACTCAGATTCCTCATGCCTGTGAGTCCAGAACTTCACTGACTGAGCCATCTCTCCACCTCCCCAGCCTACTAGCCCTCTGCTGTTGGTGACATATGAGCCTGACGTCCTAGATATGGATTTGTCCATAGGTAAACAGAGTCTCAGCATGTGCCAAGCTAGACTTCATACTCTCTAGGAGTCTTCAGACATTCAAGTATTGATCCCTGAGTCCTTTTAGAACTGTGACTTCATTAATTTCGCTGTGCAATGTAGGATCAATTAGGTTGGATTTTCCCTTAGTAATTAATCCTAATTATCTAGGCTATAATGTGGCCAATAAATGTCTTTCTCAGTAATCCTGTCCTGCTTGAGGCTTCTCTATCCCATGTGGTTCTGACAGATCTATCACATGGTACTGCTCATTAACTACTTCCTGTGAAACCCTGTTCATACCTGAGTCTCTTAAAATCACATTTACCCCACCTTAGAAAGAGAGTTAGCTGTCAGCTATTAGCCAATGCTGTCTTCTAAATCGACTCAGGATGTCTTTTTAATCATTTAACCTATCTTTCAACTTCTTTATATTCTTCAGGATCAGGGTTTTCCTGTTAGCTTAAACCATCCTGGAAGTTGCTATGTAATCTAGGCTCAGCTTGAGTCTGCAGCAGAACTTCCTGCCTCTGCCTCCCTTGTGCTGGTGTAACACGGGTGAGTGAGCATCTCCATCTTTTCTTTTTTTTAATTATTTTTTTATCAGTTCAAATTAGGATCAAGCTTGCTTCAGATGTCAATCCCTTCTCCCTCTCCCCCCTCCCCCCAACATCCCACCTGCCCCTAGCCATCCCCCTCCACTCCCCAGGCAGGGTAAGGCCCTCAAAAGGGGCTCCCCAAAGTCTACCACATCATCCTCATCTCCATCTTTTCTATTCAAATTCTAACACATGGATTTTAGAGTATAAAATTAGCTTCCAAGCATTATTGGGCAACTACCTATTATGTCAACACACACTTGTTATACCTTCTGGAACAAGTTATTGTGTAATAATTATAAAAAATAGAAGAAGAGAAGTAAGTAAAAAAAAACCTATGTACATTGAGAAATTGAATGAGAGTTGGCTAATAGAACCAAGAAAATATGCATTAAACTCTTGTTTTTCAATACTTTTATCCTAATAGAACAAGTGCCAAAACTTTGTCTAAAGGTACCCATCCTAGGAGCTTTGCTTCTTAGCAGTAGTCAGAGTAGGATTTTGTGTTCCCTGATGAAAACCCTGCCTCTGTTGGTACCCATGTGTGCTTACTCAGGGAGGGGAAGGAGCCTTTGCTACCCTTATACTCAGTTTGGTGGCTGTTGGGAAGAGGGGTTCTGGGGTGTTTGCCAAAGATAGGTGTGCTTAAATCTGAACCAAAATATTTGAACATAGAGGCACTGGGCACAACAGAAAGGCTTCACATTTGAAAATCCTTGCGTGAGGGAGATAGGAAAACCTGTCTGCCCTTCCTAAATTTCTTCTGGACCTCATCATCAATGATCAATTCACTGTGAGGGTTAAATGGTTGATCACCTTGAGGTTTCAGTCAATTACCTCTGGAGCCACTGCTTGAAGAATCCAATTCCATAAGGGAGTTTGGAGGAGCCACTCTCTCAGGGTGTTTTCAGAAACAGGTGCCTTGCTAAGCAATCCCATGTTAATGGCTGCTCCCCTTTAAGGCTGGAGGGAAGGTACAAACTTTGCATGCAGTCATACAAACTTTAGTCATGCTGGAGAAGGGGATCATGGTGACTGCTTATGGCCTCAGAAGATAGCAAACCTCTATGCTCTACCCTTAAGGGCACCTCTGTAGACGCTTCCTTAGTGCTACAGACCAGTGATCATTCCCTCCTTCCCTCCTTCTCTCCTTCCCTCCTTCCCTCCCTCCTTCCCTCCCTCCTTCCCTCCCTCCCTCCTTCCCCTCTCTCTCTGTTTCTCTCTCTCTCTCTCTCTCTCTCTCTCTCTTCTCTCTCTCTCTCTCTCTCTCTCTCTGTGTGTGTGTGTGTGTGTGATTGTGTATGGTATTTTGTGTATGTATGTATTGGTATGCAGGTCCACTTGTGTGTATATGTGGATATATATGTTCAGAGACTAGAGGACAACCTTGGCCATCAATCCTCAGGTTCTGTTTACCTTGTTACCATCTGACTGACTTGGAACTCTCCAAGTGGGCTAGGCTGGCTGGCTAGGTAGCCCCAGGGATCTGTTTGTCTCCTCCTGCCTAGTACAAGAATTAGAAGCACATAATATTTTTTTTAAGGTTGGTTCTGAGAATTGAACTTACGTCCTCATTTTTATAAGTACTTTACTAAGTTGTATTCCCAACTCTCAGCCATCATTCTTGAAAGCTTCCTGTGGTTCGAGGAACTCCTACCTCATCCCTCCCACTCCTATAGTCGATGTCACAGAGAGTGTCCATTACCCACACAAACATGTGGGAAAAATGGCTTCTCATTTTAGCAGGTGTCTGAGTGGTCGCTGGTTGTCAGCATGCCCCCCACCCCCCACATTGGCTTGTTGCTACAGGGTCCGGTGCTAGCAGATTACAACTCTGTAGCTAGTCATTTTCGATTTACTCGAACCTTTTTCTCCCATCTGCTGAGCTTTCCTGGGCTAGCATCAATTCAGACACCTCACAATTCCTCAGAATCTCTATCCCCATCAGATGGTTCGATCTGTGAGAAATGTAGCCTGAGGCGTTTAGACAAAAAAGAAATATTGTGGCTGGGGAAGCATTCAAGTTAGAGGAGGCAGCCAGGGCTGTTTTATTACTTAGGCCTGTGTCACCTGTGATGACCCACGAGAGTAGAGAATATTGATCGCTTGTCACTCAAGGCAGTCAGCAGATTGCATTGACAAAGCTTGGCAGGTCTCTAATAGCAGGGTTACTGGCCTTGGCTGAGGCCCAGGGGAGGACTCCACAGGGCCTATTACTCTGCAGCTTTTAACTCTTACACCGACAAAAGCAAGGACATGATTTCACATTTCACAGCTACAAATTATTTTTCCTGCTCCCTTCATCCCCTTTATAATTTCACTTTTTTTTTTTTTTTTGGTCTTCTTTTCTGACTTACCATTTCTCCCATGATCCTTGCTTTCCCCTCCTTCCTTGTTATACTATTCTGTGTGCACGTGTATGTATTTGTATGCGTGAATGTTTGTGCATGTGTTTGGAGGCCAGAGGTTGCTGTCTGATGTCTTCCTTGATCTTTCTTCACATTTGTTATGTGTTAAGGCAGGGTCCCTTTTGAACCCAGAGCCTGAAGATTTAGTTAATCAATCCTGTGAGCTTGCTCTTGGGATTCCTGTTTGCTTCCTGCATGCTGAGATTAGGGATAGATTTTCATGCCTGCCACCTGCATTTACCTGGGTGCTAGGGAGCTGAACTCTGGTTCTCATGGTCCCATGACAAGCACTTAATTCAAATTTACATGTGCACACATACACCATAAACCCACAGAAATGCTAACTGCATCTCAGTAAAACATAAATTATCATCTATGAAGTTGCTAGTATAGAAACATTTATTTATCCATTTATTATTTATTCATTTAACCTTTCTTTCTGCCTACTTATATATCTAAAGGCCTAAGGAGGCAAAATAAGAATTACTATTTAGGTCAATTTTAGGGGACTCAGTGGCACTCCCAGAGGCAGAAGTGTGAAATTACAGCAAATATCTGTGAGATCCATTAATATTCTATGACACCTCCAGCCACTTTGAATTAAAATACTTATCTGTGAAAGGTTTTATAATTCATATGACCCGAAATAATTCTCACCTAATTAGATTTTGTCAACTGAATAATTCCGTCTCGTGTTGCTTCCACCGAATAATTTAAGCACTGTTTTTTATTCTCAGAATAGCTGTAAATGTCAAATTAATTTTGTTGACATGATCAACATGTAGAGGAGCTACTTGGCAGACTTGTTTGTCAACTGAATATATTATGGTTCCCCACAAAATACGTAGCTTGATCAGACTTAGCTGCCTTTTGCAGTTTGTTGTTTCCTAAAAAGACATCTCTGGCTTGATTACAAAATTGTTCTGGGTGGACTGGAGACATAGCTCAGCGTAAGAGCATTTGCTATTCTTAAAGAGGACCAGCGTTCAGTTCATAACACTCAATGTGGGGAACTCCAGCTCCAGCCTTCTTCTGGCCTCAGCAAGCAACTCCATGTATGCACATACATGTAGCTAAAAACTAAAACAAAGTATTCTTTAAAAATAACGACGTGTGTATGCCTGTATGAATGGAAGCTTCTAAAAAGAGGAAGATTTTTCTTCTGTTATGATTCTGTGTACAGTGTTTTTCTCCTGAGGAGTTAGCTTTCCATCATGGTCAGCCTGGATCCAGTGTAATTTCCACCATGTTTAGTATATACCCTCTGAATGCCATGACTTCATTAGTGGACACTGACCATATATAAATCATTTCCATGTCTTTCCCTATTTGTTTTGGACTGTTACTGTTTTTTATTTAATTAAAATGTTTTTCATATTACATTCCAATCCTAATTCCCCATACCCCCTTCTCCCACTCCATCCTCCATCCACTCCTCAGAGGTGACCCTTGGGGAGTCACCAAAGTCTGGGATACCAAGTTGAGGCAGGGCCAAGCTGCCCCCCCCATCAGGCTGGCCAAAGCATCCCAGTATGGGTAATGGGCTCCAAAAAGCCAGATGATCATACACTTGGGATAAAACATGGTCCTGAATCCCCACCCCCCACTCTCCCACCCCGCATCCACCTACCCCAGCAAACAGATTAAGCCATATTAACTCATTCACATTCAGAGAGTCTAGTTAGGTCCCATGAAGGTTCCCCAGGTGTCAGTCCAATGTCCATGAGCACCCATTAGCTTGGGTCAGCTGCTCTTGGGTCCCCATCATGCTCTTGACTCCTTGCTCATATGATCCCTCCTCCCTCTCCAGCTGAACACCAGGAGCTTAGCCCAGTGCTTTGCTGTAGATCATTGCATCTTCTTCCATTAGCTAGTGGATAAAGAGTCTATGATGGGAGTTAGGGTGGTCAGTAATCTGATTACAGGGGAAAACCAGTTGAGGCATCTTCTCCACTATTGCTAGGAGTCTTAGCTGGGGTTATCCTTGTGGATTCCTATGAGTTTCCCTAGCACCAGATTTCCCCCTAATCCCATATTGGCTCCCTGTATTATGGTATCTCTTTTATTGCTCTCCTTCTCTGTCCTTCTCCCATCTTGGCCTTCTACCTCCCTCACAGTTTACCCAGGAGATCTTAACTATTTTCCCTTCCACTGGCCCTCCTGGTGTGGACCTCTTAGGTCCTCCTTTTTACCTCGCTTCTCTGAGGCTGTGAATTGTAGCCTAGTTATCCTCTGCTTTACTTGTACTGTTATTTTACTTGGATTCTGTTCTAGTTTCTTTTCTTTTGCTGTGAGGAAACACCATGAAAGAAGCAGCTTAGGGGTGGAGAAGATTTATTTGGCTTACAGTTCCAGGTCATAGTCCATCAATGAGGAAAGTCAGGAAAAGAATGGTACTGGCTGGCTCCCTCTGCCTGGCTGGCTGACTGGCTGGCTGGCAGGCTTATGCTTGCTAGCTCTCTTGGACTACCTGCAACATCTCTTCACTCAGATCACTGAACCAATAAAGACCCTAGTGCTTCAGATATTTATAGAGGAGAAGAAAGTGAATTTTAGAGACCATAGTCCAATTAGCTTGCTGTCGATTCTGAAAATATTGAAGAATATGTTGCTAATTAAAGCTTTATGGCAGCTGGGGGATAGAGCTCATTTGGCAAGATCTTGCAACATAGCTATAACGATGTGAGTTTGGTCTCCTGATACTGACATAAAAAAGAAAAAACTTAGTATGGTGGCACAAATTCAAATCCCAGCTCACAGATGGGAGCATCCCAGCAGCTCACTAACCATCCTAGCCTACTTGTGGAGCTCCAACCCAGTGAGAGCCCCCACCTCAAAACAAACAAACAATTAAAAAAAAAAGGTAGGTATCTTGAGGAACATCTGAGGTGGACCTATGTATCTGCACATGCACACACATGTTGAACACACAAAACAAATTGTGAACCTGTCATTGTATGCCTCAAGCTCTGGCTTCAGTTTTTGTTTTTGTTTTTTCCTATGTGATCTTAGTGAAGGTCAAATCCACTTTAAGTCAAATGTGATGCCTGATGCAGAGAGATTACTTAATATTGGGTGGTAATAGAATCATGATCCCAAAGGGACTGAAGTGGCAACAGCAGTTGAAATCTGACAGCCTGAAGTGTTAAAGAGATGGATATGCAATTCTATATCTAAAGCTAAAAACACATTCGTTCATTTAGCTTTTTGTGTACATATGCATGTATACATGCTTGTATGTTATGTGCATGGTATGCATGTGTGTGTGTACGTGTTTGTGCATGTAAAGGACAAAGGTTGATATCAGGAAGTCAGGCGTTTTCCTTAATTACTTCCCACTTTATTTTTTCTCACAACCTCTTCACTCAGTTTGAGTCCTAGACTGGCTAGTAAGCTGCAGGGATCCACAAGTTTCCTCTGCCCTGATGCATGGTCCGTAAACCACCGTGTCTGGATGCTGGGGATCCAGACTCGGGTCCTTGTGCTTGTACAGTAAATGGGCCCATCTTCTAAGTTCTTTAAAACTGCAGCTCATTGGTATAAACATGACAATGAAAATATTCCAACACCAGCCTGTGTGAACAAGGCTGGCAGTGCATTTCCTTTCCAGCACATGCAGAGATAGTTATCCAGGTGGATGAAGACACTGGGTATCATGTCCTATTAGCAATGGTTGAGGGAACTGGAGGTACTTAGCCTGGAGGGATATATGATAAGTGTCTTCAATTATTTAAAGTACTGTCATGTAGAAGAGGAATTAGACTTATTCTAAAGATTCCCAGAGGAGAGAGGATAAAGCAGTGGCTAGAAGAGACAGGTAGATCCAATAGAAGAAGAAGAACATTCTGGCAATTTCAGCTGTCTAAAAGAAGGATGGCCATCATTTGGAGAGCTGAAGCCACTTGGAATATGAAAGACAGATCTGACCTTATAGAGCTGTTACTCTATGAGGAAAACAGGATCCAAGGTATTCCCTGTTACATGTAGATGTGTCTCTGTTGTTAGACAGTGCCAGATAGCTGAACAAACACGTCATTTTCTTACTAGTGTGTACAGAATACTGCATAGAATCTAAGGGACTACAGTGGGGAAATGGACGGCATCTCTGTCTCCTCTGTCATTATACACCTTATATTTGAATCAGTGTCTCTCCTTGTTCCTGGAACTTACCCAGGAACTTACTCTCTGTGTCTGCCCCACACGCACCATAAGTATGCACCAGCATGGCAGCACTTAATACATTGAACTGTCTCCTCAACCCCTATAATGTACATTTTTATTTGTAAGCTATTTTCCATAAATAATTTGTGGCAATAAAATAGATAAATTTATGTATGTGTACACATATATTTATACATCTCTTCCCAGGGTTGGTTAATATGCCACTATTCAAAATACAGATGAGACTAGAGTTTCATGTCTGGGGTTGGTGAGGGTCCTGTGCAAGTGGTGATATTTTCCCTTGTAATAATGCACAAGTGTGAGATACTGTATAGCAATCCTGCCCGGTTTCAGAATATGAAGTCAGGGTTTTGAACTCCACTGATTGTAGAACACTCAAAGGACAGAGTGCTTTTGGATTTTAATGTGTGGCGGGTGTATTTAAAAATGCATTTGAGTGTGTTGAAAAGAGGTTTTAAACGTCACTAGGATTTCAGCAAAGCTTTGAGTCCCACACATTCAAAGATAATTGAATGAGGACTAGATTTGGACAGAGAGCAGCCAATTTAGTTATCCATCGCATTTGTGTCAAGTAGCAAATGCTTGAGAATTTATCTATTTGTGGTTTTTCTCCAGGTGCCTAATCCATGAAGAGTATGTTTTACAGGTGGGACCGAGGCTCTTTCAAAAGAAAACAAAACAAAAACAAAAATTGTTGCTCTAAGTAATTCAATAACTAGAGAAATTTCGTGTCTCAGAAACCTTATTATTATCAATGAAAAATTATCTTGAAAGATGAGGATAGTAAATTCAAAAGCAATAATTAAGGAAATCTGGGTGCTGGTGACACACTCCTTTAATCCCAGCACTCGGGAAGCAGAGGCAGTCAGATCTTTATGAGTTTAAGACCAGCCTTATCTACAAGAGCTAGTTCCAGGACAGCCTCCAAAGCCACAGAGAAACCCTGTCTCGATAAACCAAAATAAATAAATAAATATGAAATGAAATATTATTCTCTTTCTTTCTCCTTAACCACTGAGAAAAATAAAAGTACACCTTTATGAGATGATTGGTTAACAGTAACAGGTATTACTATTCTTGGTGAGACTTAATGTTCAAGAATATTTTTTATCTTCATTTTGTATCATAGTTTATTTGTTTAGGCTGAATTTCCTGATGTTGCTCAATGTGACCTACTGTTCTTGATCCTCCTGTCTCAATTCCCAGAGTACTAGGATTACAAATATGTAATGCCATGCCTTGGATGTTTTACAAAATAAAGTTGCTTTTATTTATAGGTAGAATCATAAGGTGTGTGATAACACTGAAAATCAATTTTAGTGAATGGAAATCTGAATTCAGTTAATAGAATGGTAAATGTACAGCAGGAGAACCCTCGTGACTGACATTGACTGCAGGCAGTATTTAGAAAGCTGGTAGGCTTTAGAGCAATTGATACTCTTGCAGAGGACTGGAGTTCAGTCCCTAGACTCAAGTGGAGCTCACAACTGCCTATAATCCCACCTCTCTGAGATCTGATGCCCTCTTTCCAACTCTGAGGATACTGTGCCAATATGTATAAACCTACATACACACACACACACACACACACACACACACACACACACACACACATGATTAAAAATAAAATCAGTCTTAAAAAAACCGAAAAACAGAAAGTTGGTGAGATTTCTGTGAATTGTGTGTGGTTAGCTCTGTCACCTTGTCTGGTTTTGTGTGGCATGCACCCTTATATGCAAGCAGAGGGAAAGATAATAGAAAAATTATGGTTACCTACTTCCAGGATCCATTGCAAAAAAAAAAGTTTTATTAGTACTGAGCGAGTAATAACGTACTTATACAAAAATAAAATGTTTATATTCTAGCCTGTCTGGATTCCATGCCTGAAATGTTGATTTGCTAATACCTGGAACTTCCAAATTAAATTTTATGGTGTATGGATGATTTATTGTAATCTCCTACAAGGACATTCATCTTAAAAAGTTATTTAGAGTCATTCCATGCTGGAGAGGAGGAAACATTGCTAATGGGAAGCAGCAGTCGGCCCAGGACAAGAGGCTCCCTGGAGGACAGAGGGGAGGCTTAACTTGTTGAATGTGTTTTTAAAGAATCAGTAGATACAGCGAGACTCTTAGTATTTTACTTCTGGCTTTAATGATAGAATTCCCAAAAGCCTAAAATTGTGCCAAACAGTCTGAACTATATCTGAAGTTCAAGAACAATCCACAGTGGGTCTCAAGACTTTAATCCTAGTTGGAAACTTTGAATGAGAAAGCTGGCCTTTTAGTTCTGTGTTCCTTTAACAAAATACCCCATTCCCTTTATGTAGCCCTTAACTAACAACAGACTGCCTGATCTTCTCTACTAAAACACTTTTATATGAGGCCACTCTCAAATTCCTTAGTCTCAAAACTGAGTCATATTTTGTTCTTTATTTCACATCCATCTAGTTGCTAGTCAGTTTATCCACTGCCTACAGGTACTGGGGATGCTTTAGAAAATTAGGGCAGAAGTACTCCTTCACATTGTTGGGCTTCTAGCCTTCTGGCATTGTTGAAGTTTAATTTTCTTATCTCAAACTCCATGCAGACACTAAGCCCTCAGTAGTGATACCCGTGATAGTTCTTTTAATTATTGTTTCCCTCATAAATGTGCTCTAGCTCTGGATTTTCCTATTAATTGAGTTCTTTGGTAACTGCTGCCCATTTTCAGTTGGTCAACATTTTGAGGTTATCATTTAGGATGGATAATGTTTACTATCAACTTGTTAGTATTTACAATCACCTAGGAGACAAAGCCCTGTGAGAATATCTATCTTGATTAAACTGTGACTGGAAGACTCTGATTCTGGGCATCACCAACCCACAGACTGGGAGTCCTGGGCTGAACTGCAAAGAGAAAGCAAGCTTTCATCTCTGTGTGCTTCCTGACAGTAGGTACAATGTGACCATCTACCTCAGGCTTCCCCACTTTGAAGAACCGTGCCCTCACACTGCAAACCAAAATAAAACCTTTCTTCCTTAAGCTGCTTATGTCAGATTTTGTTTTTCCTAAATGATTAAAAAATAAACCAATTCTTTATCTATCTATCCCATACCTTGAGTGAACATTCTGAGAACTTAAAGAGTCTTCTCATACCATGTCCTAGCTCTGTGGGCATCTCTAGAGTTAGAAAGCCTTCAACCTAAGTCTGTCTCCAGGGTGGAGAAGGCTCTGTAATGAGTAATTTTTTAAAGGGCAGGAATGCAAGACAACTTGCCTCTAGATGATCAGCACTCCTCCTTGACATTCTCAAAGTCTTTCTTCAAGATTACTGCCATGTAGCATATTCATGAAAATGACATGGTTTAATTTATTTGAATGTAGAGATGTATGAGGGCTACTATGTCAGTCTTTTATTTTTAACAATCTGAATAAAGTATAAAAATTGTCATATAATGAACAGATCCCAATTATACTGCACATATGATAAGTTTGGGTATATGCTTACTGTAAATGGAGTTCTCAATTGGTCTAAATAATAAAAACCCTGGAGTCAGACACAGAGGAGAATGCTGAGAGATCAGAGAGGAGGAGCAAGCCACCACCACACCTTACCTCCTTGGCGTCTCAACAGACAAGAGAGAGAGTCCTGTTTCTCCCTGCTTATATCCTGTTTCTGTCCAGCTATCTTACTTCCTGTCTGTCTGTCCGGATCTCCATACCTCTATGGTTAACTAGTGGCAAGCTCCATTCTCTGACCTTAAGACAGGCATTATTTGTTCAAGCAAGGTATCACCACAGCCTACACCCATGAAAGTGTCAATGCAATTAAGAAAAGGAAGATACCTATCACTGCAAAGGTCCACTGAGCCTTTGTCAGTCTTTCCTTTATCAGTTTTCTTTATACTCCCATCCTAACCTGTCCCCAGAAACTCATGGAATTCCAGACTTCTGCATAGATGTGATCATGGTGATGCGTGTTTGGAAGTTTGGTGTCTTTCACTCACCATAATTGTTCTTTAATCCATGCTATGGTTACATAAACAGAATCATGGAGTATGCCTGTTTTTGGTTTGTTCTTTCAGTCAGCATAATTAAGATTTATTGTATTATAGCATATATAAATAGTTTACTCATTGTTCAGTACTGCCCCATTCTCTGGATGTAAACTATGAATTTCTTTATATCTTTGTGATGACAGTCATTAGAACTGTTCTTGTTTTTGATGTAAGCAATTCTTAACATTTTCGTGAGAGAATGACATAGCTTATTTTCTATTGCATGGATAACTTAGTAGGGAAATGACAACATAATGTACCAGGTATATGACTAACACCTTAAGGGTTGGAGAGCTAGCTTTGTAGTTAAGAGCATTTACTGTTTTCCAGGAAGCTAAATTTGGTGTCTCCCAGTCACCTGTAACTACAATTCCAGTACATCTAATGCCCACTTCTGGCCTCTGCAGGCACCAACATTCACATGCACACACATATGCACAAAACAACAAGAAGAAAGAAATCGCCACAAATGTGTGAAAGTGACACAACCATTTTACATTTTACTCATGAAGAGCTCATGGGAGTTGCAGATTTGCATACTCAGTTCAGAACTTGAACTGGTTAGTTTTCTTTATTGTAGCCATCCTGAAGTGTGGACAGTAGCACACCCCTGTGCTTTTGAGTTGTGCCTCCCTAAACAGTAATGATGTTTGCCATCTTCTTGTGTGTGTGCACGTGTAATCTCTGGATGTTTCTACCAGAGTTCCATCACCGTGAGAGTACACCGGAGACAAACAACTTACAGGTAGGAAGATGTAATTCTGCCCACTGCTTTCAGAGATCTCAATCTATGATGGGTTGAGCCCACTACTGTGGACCTGTGAAAAGGTAGAGCATACTGGCAGAAAGTGTGCACCTGTCAGAGAAAATCACTCACCCCTCCCATCTTCCCCTTCTCCCACTTCCCCCATATTCCCCCTTCTTCCCTTTCTCCTTCCTGTATCATCTCCCTTCACTACCAAAGCATACTCCATCCCCTCTTGGACAGCAAGCCAATACTATACCCTTATTTCCTCTAGTTGCTTTTTATTGTGTTATTTGATCACAGCAAACAACAATAAATGTAACTAATACACTCAAGCTAATTTTGTTCTATCACCTCCTAAAGTTTCCACTGTAATCATAAATGTAGCTAATACACTCTACTTCACTTTTTTTTCTGTCACCTCCTAAAGTTTCTGCTACCTCCTAAAAAGATTTGGAGATGATTGTATTATTAGCAAGTATTGGGAAGTGACCAAGCTGACACCCTAAGTACATGTACATGGTGTTCTGTCAGCATGAAATAATGAGGCAGTACAGACTGTTATCTCACTAATGTGTCAGTTGGTTATACCAGTCAGTGAAAGTCCTTGTGAAACTTGAGGGAGTACTCTAGAGCCAAACTCTGATATCTTCTTGCATCAATTATGTATTCAGATCATTTGCTCAATTATCAAATCGAGTTTTCCTGTTCTTCAGATTTTTTTTAGACAGGAGACCCTCATAAGATAATACATACAATATTTGTTTCCAGTTTATGATCTGTAGTTTTATTCTCTTAATAGTGTCATTGAGCTAGGCATGGTGGCACATACTTGTAATCTCAGCAGTCAGTAGATGGGCAGGAAGGTCACACAATAGTGTAAAGCGTTGCTGGTCCATCTAGTTAGTTCCAGGCTATCCATGTATACTTAGCAAAAATGTCTCCCCCAAAGTGTCTTAAATTAGAATCTTTAGTTTTACTGATAAGACTTCAATAGTTTGCTTTTATGTCTTATCCTTTTGTGTCATACATAACCCACTGCTATAACTTTTCCTCTATGCTTTCTTCTGGAAGCCTTGCAGTTGTAACTTTGATAGTTTGGGTATGTGATCCAGTTGGAATTAAATCTGTATATGAAGAAAGATATGAAATAAATTCATTTGCTGTGTCCTACTTTTGGGTCACTGTTCTAATACCATACATTGAAAACAATGTCCTTTATCTACAGAATTTTGTTTGTATCTTTGTAAAAAAAATCAAATGCCCATATATTAATTTAATATATTAATTCATTAATATATTATTAATTTATTTAATTTAGTCATTTAAAAATTTATTTTTATTTTATGTGCATGAATGCTTTTTATATGTATGTGTGTACACTAGATGTGTACATAGTGCCTGTGGGTCCCAAAACAGGGCATCAAATCCTCTGGAACTGGAGGTACAGGTGATTTGTGAGGCTTAATCCAGGTGCTGGGAACCCAACCCTTGTCTACTCCCTTAATTTTATAGTCTGAATTCTTTTCCAGCGGACAGTCAGTCTTAGTGTCACTAAATCAAGATGTATGGGTTCAAGTAAAGCTTTCAGCATAGTTTTGCATAGTTTCTATATGTTTTGAATGGCTTGTATATTGCTAATGAGGTTGAAAATGTGACAAAGACCATATATGTCTTAAGCAGCCTAAAATATATACCATATGTTCCTTTTAACACACACACACACACACACACACACACACACACACACACACACACACACACATCCTCTGCCTGGTCCAAGGTGGCCTCAATATCACCCACCTTGAATTTGTTGGTTTTACAGTATATTTTGCAATGTTGCTTTTAATATTTTTACTTTTTGTATTTCAATATGAATTTTAGAATCAGTTTGAATTTCTATTTTTAAAGAATTATTTCATTTTTAACTATGTGATTGAGTTTGTATTTTTTTTTGTGTGTGTGTGGGTATGTGCCTATGAGTTAGGTGGCTATAGAGGCTGTAAGATGGTGTTAGATGGCCTGGATCTAGAGTTACAGGTGGTTGTGAGCCATCCAGTGCGAATGCTGCGAATTAAACTGTGGTCCTCTGGGAGAGCAGCAGGTGTTCTTAACCACTGAGCCATCTCCGTAGCCCGAATTCTTGTGTGTGTGTGTGTGTGTGTGTGTGTGTGTGTGTGTGTGTGTGTGTGTGTGTAAGGTGTGGTTATATTGAAGTAATGTATCATTTTGAAGAAAATGTTTTAGGAATATTTAGATTTAATAAATACTATTTAAATTCTCCTTACTTTCTCTCATTTGTTTTGTGATTTTGGGGTATATAAATCTTTTTCACCCATTGCCAGACTTGTCCATATGCATATTATTCTTTACCAGGCTATAAATATATAATTACTTTCATGTATCTACCATGTATCATTTATGTGTTCATAAATTTATTTAATTGTGAGCTTGGCTCTTTTCTCCATTTGTTTATTTTGTGAACATTATTGATTAGGTCTGTCCTAAATGAAAATAGTTTTACTTCATTTTTCTCTTTGCTGCTTTCTAGTGTTTACATTTGTTACTACAGATTCTCATCTCTATTATAGGATTGACTGGAGGTGTTGAGGCTGAACATTCTTCTTACATACTTATCTGAAGACAAAACCTTCGGTTACCATATACTATGCAAAATTAGCTGGTGGTCTCTGCAGGTGTTTTTTGTCAGGCTTCATACACTTCCCTTCTGTTACTTGTGTGTTGAGAGCTTTATCAGTCTTTGCTGTCTTTATCTGAAGCTTTGTTATTAGGTACATAACTGTGTGAGATTGCATTTGTCTTGATGAATTGGCAATTGTATTGTTTTGACATATTCTTCTACCTAAAATATATTTTGCCTGAAATTGTTACAGCTCCACCTCACTTTTGACGGTTGTGTTTTCCCATCTTTTTGCTTTTAACCAGTCTCTGTGTTTACATTTACAGTGTGTTTCACATAGAGAGCATATGGTATATTTGGGTACTTACGTCCTTTTTAAACGAACCTTTTTTTTTTAATTGAGTCTGACAGATTTGCCTTTTGCAAACATTTATTATATACCCTGTGACTTTGATGTTGTTGCTTTTAAATATTTTATCCTTTATTTTTTGTTCTATCTTCCTATTTCATCCTTCTCCTTTTCCCTCATTTGTTAGCCTTAAGAGTCATTAGCACTTTTTATCTAGATTTTGCTTTCTTTTATGTATATCTATGTTTGTGTCTGTCTACGAGTACTGATTCCCTTGGAGGACATAAGAGGATATCTGATTTCCTAGGTTAGAAGTGGTTTGAGAAGCGTCTGTGTGCTAGGAACCTCCTTCTGGACTCCATAGGCAGCAGGTATACATACAATTCACACACATCTATGCTGGAAAAACACTCATACACATAAAATATGAACATATATCTATTTTTTTTAAAAATTAAAGTCATTGTCATTGCATATGATATTGTTTCTAATTTAAGTAAAATCTGTAAAAAGTTAATATCCAGTATTTACAGTTGTAGTTTTGTGTGTGAAGACGAGCTGTCATCCTTATGGATTTTTGTATATTACCTGTCATGTTTCTGTCAATTCTGTCTAAATACTCTGTGTTGTTAGTTTGCAACAATTATGTTGAGAGTCAGTGTGTTTCTTATGTTCTTTTATGTATCTTATGCTTTGAGTTCTTTGGTTGGTCTTGATTTTGGGGTTCTTATATTTTGTCTTATTTGAGAATATCGTCTTTGAGAACTGTTGTGATTCTTTCTAGTTCATCATTTCCATTATTTTTAACGGCCCACTCAGGAATTATATCCAAATGCCAGTTAAAGAAAACAATTCTTGAGTAGGTCATATCATACTCATTTCCAGAAACCAAACACTTAGTGATTTGAACACAGTCTATTTTGTGTTTATGCTAAGGTATTCAAAGGGCTGTTTTCTTTTAGGTTTTAGTACCTCATCAGTTGTACTCTCATGTTCGCCATTTGAAATGTTTTCTCTATAAAATACATGTGTGTATGTGAGTATGTGAACTTATGAGTACAAGAGCTGATGGAGGCCATGTGTACCTGGAAGGCACAGTTGGGTACCATAGAGCTGTAGTTACTGTAAACTGCCTGACTGGGTGCTGGGTGCTAGATTCTCCTCTTCCAAAAGAGCCTGAAGTGCTCTTAACTACTGAGCTGTATCTCCAGCCCTCATACTTCTTCACATTTTAAAATTTCTTACCTTATTAGATGCTTGGCAGTTACGTGAGGGACAAGTTGTCTTCCAACCATAGATAGTGACCCCTTTATTTTCTTGGGGTATTCACTGGAACGCCATCTTCTGAGGTCTGAGCCAGCACGGAGGCTACTTTAAGTCCATCTGTTGTTTTCCAGTGTTGGGCTTACATGAAAGCTCTTGTCTCTTGCTCAGGTGTGTAGTGACTCTTCACTTTACCTCAGTCCTGTAATTTGCTATGGTGATTTACAATGGACAGTCAAGAGCTTTAAATATCTATCTGCTGGCTATCAAGTCAAAGGTATTATTTCCTTAGTCTGATTTATATTTTGTCACAGCTAGAACAAAGCTCCATGGGGTAGTAGTCAGATCCCCCAAATTATAAGAGCATGCCAGTCTTTAACTAAGAAGACAGTTGTTTAAAAACAAAAATCACCATTTCCCAATACATTAATTTTTTTCCCTTTTAAATAACCCTGCTCTGATAGACAAATAGCAATCTGTGCTACAGCTCAAATCTCTCACATTAGGCATATTTCAGCCATAAACTTAATTATGGCAGGAATTTTCAAACAACTCCACCTTTTTCTTGTATTCAGTACGAAAGGGATACCACACTCTATTTCTGAGCTGATAAAATCCTCTCTGTGAAAGCATTTATTATATTACAGCCTCACATGAGCCGAGCTCCATCCTCGCTCTGCGTTAAGTGTCTGCGGTAGATTTCATTACAACCATATACTGGAAGTCCTGCCAGTATCCTGGCAGCAGAGTCCTCGTGGAAAATAAATGGCAATAAAAAAGAGAAATGATAGCCTGTGTGAGCGACGAGGAGCACAGCTTTATTGAGACTGGACAACCCCAGAGTAGTGACTTGGCATGCAAACATGAGCTTAAGAGAGAGTGAGTGAAAGTTGATATTGGAATAACGACTCTGCAGCCCAGACATGGGAATAATTTAATTAATTGCACTGAAATTTCTTTGATGAATAGTTATGCAGTGCTAAGCGTGGGGTCGAACAACAGAATGAGTCTCAGCTTTTTAATGGGCCAGCACAGCTGCAGCTTTGGACGCCTTCCCACTTTATTTTTGCCTGCAGCTCTCCACAGCTCTCCTCATCCATGTCTCTCCAGCTAAGCACACCACTCCCCCAGCTCCCTCTCTCTTGAATTCTGCAGAGTTCTGTAGAGCCAGAGGAGGATGAGTACATTTGGCCATGGGAAGCCACTGGCTGGTGACTGCTTTGAAATGAAAACCAGATCAAGCAGGGGGAGAAAAAAAATTGTGGGATGGTTTCCTCAGGATGGAAACCTGTACCTCTCCTCCTCCTCCTCAAATCTCTAGGACGCTTTTAGAGTCTTTGCTGCTAAGTTGTATAAAGATTTTAATAAAAATGTCTTGTCCCTGGAGAAGGAGGCCGGCTTTTGTTGTCAAGAGTGCCGGAGGGAAAAGAGCAGTGCAGCCCAGCTGGAGCTGGAGCATTAATCCCAGGATTCCTAGCCCGTATTTTCAGACAGATCAATTACTTATGGCTGTAACCAATCTCTCTCTGCTCCCTCACTGTGCTGAGCTCGCTTTGCAGACTTGGCAGCTGACATAACCTTCCAACTTGACAGGGCTGCAGCTGCCAATCTCTTTGGGGTCTGCTGGCTCCTCCGATCATTGGGGTTATACAAATGAATCGTTAAATAAAAATCAAAAGTCAAAAGTTGTGGGTGGTAATCTCTTCGTGGCTCAGTCACACCCATAGATCTAGGCCACAGTTTTAGTTGGATTAAAGATAAACAAATAAAAAGCCAACACAGATGATGATTCGGCTGTCTTGCTTTCTTCACTGTGATGGTCAGGGTCTGTAACAGAGAGGGAGGAAAAAAAAAACCTCTCTCCAGAGGGAAGAAATTATCCACAGTGGATGCATTTCTTATCAACTTCTAGGTTGAAAGATGAACTCCGAAGTGGAGAGGAAGGAGATTAGGAGGAGACAAGAAGGGCACACACAGGTGAGCCGTGTCTAATGTATTTCACGCAGGGCAAGTCACCCGTCTTCAGCTGCTAGGCTGCCTGGGCTCAAGGCCAGGAGATGTCAGATCAGAAAAGAAGTGACCCTCACTAACACACAGGTGGTGCAGAACGTGTAAACTGTTTATAGAGTGTATCAGCGTGAGAATATAGCACCCCTGTGACCAGCAGAATCAGTGGTCTCTGAAGAATGCCCCAGAATTTAGTGTCTGCAGGTTTTAACTGCCCCTTACCAAGCTTATCCTTTCACAGCTGTGTCAAGCCGGCACAACCCCACCCCAGAGGAAATACTTAGGGGCCAGATAAAGGAAATCCTAGAGGTCCTTTGTGATTTCCATCACATTATTTGCCCAGATGTGCAGCTCCATCTTTTGAGATTGCCTGAAGTAGTCAAGGCCGGGCTTGAATTTTCTGTGTAGCCAAGATTGACCTGGAACCTCTGATCCTCTTTTCTTCTGCATTTCTGTGTTGAGACTGCTGGTTATGAACCATCTCACCCAGGGTTCTTGGGTGCTGGGGGTTTCTTATTACTGGTGTCCCTTTAGAAGAGGTGTTCATGAACCCTGTCAACAGTTAAGCAAGTTTGTCTCTGCTGGCCCAGGCTGACAAACACTGTCTCCCTCAGGCTTATATTTCTTTGGGTAGATTCTAACAACGCAAAAGAAACACAGAGAACATAACTTGTTTGGTTTGGATGTTTAAAACCAGTGTCTGTTTTCTTCTTTCTCTAGCCTCTCCTGGGCATCCCCAAAGGAGTGCTAAAAAACAAGTTAGGAGGCCTGTTAACATCTTACCACAGCTCTTTGCTTGTGGACCTGCATTTTGTGATTCATTAAGCAGTGTGGAAAAGGGTCATTGGTAGCCATGCATGACAGTATCCCATCCTCAGAGCTTGCTAGCAATTGAAAGTTTGAGAGGATGTAGGAAATAAAAGGGAGGTGAGATTTATAGTTAGTGAGTTCGTGTTGCTTTTTTCCTCCTTGGAATGTTGCCCGCCTTATTAGGGGTTCTTTAGTGAAACAAAATGCAATGGTAGCTTGGAGAAATTATGGCTCCCTTCCAGCTGCCTGGGGAGAAGAAAGGGGCTTAGGAATCTGTAAGCCTTCTCCCCTGGTTGCAGTTAGGAAGCCAGTTGACAGTGTAATAGGCTTTTGAAAGTGGGTGCAATGGTTTGTGTGTTCTGTTTGATGTTGCAAATACCAAGCCCCCAGGGAGCTCTGCAAAGAGGATATTCTGTTCTTAGAGAAAAAAGATTAACCTGAAATGTGAACTGAAAAACTCCCCTGTTCAAAACAACTTAGCTGCAGCTAAGGAACATTCCTGCTCACTGCTGCAGGGACAGCAGGGACAGCGTCTGGCATGCTGCCTACTATAGTCAGGCAGAGGGCTGGGCAAGTAGGTTTTTTGTTTTGTTTTGTTTTGTCTTGTTTTTTTTTGGTTTTTCAAGACAGGGTTTCTCTGTAGCTTTGGAGCCTGTCCTGAAACTAGCTTTTGTGGTCCAGGCTGGTCTGGAACTCACAGAGATCTGCCTGCCTCTGCCTCCCGAGTGCTGGGATTAAA
The DNA here is from genome assembly GCF_003668045.3 of Cricetulus griseus. Classification (NCBI taxonomy): domain Eukaryota; kingdom Metazoa; phylum Chordata; class Mammalia; order Rodentia; family Cricetidae; genus Cricetulus; species Cricetulus griseus. The sequence goes on along the minus strand of NC_048597.1, from coordinate 111,330,204 downwards.
GGCGTGCGCCACCACTGCCTGGCTGCAAGTAGTTTTTAATGATTTCGATTCATAAAAGGTGATTGCCAGTAAACATAAAAGGATTAGATTGCAGGTTAGGAGTGTTTTGCTTGTATGTGTGTTGGTGTACATGAGACTCTCTTTGCAGACATGTGCTGAATCACATACCCCCTAACATCTTAATGAAAGACCTGCGAAGAGGTACTTTCGTAGAAGGAGACCCGCACCCAGGAATCAGCGAGACCACATTTGGATGCAAAACCGCAAGAGGCTTTATTAGTGGCACCGGTACCCCGGGACTTAGCTTCTCTTAGGCCAAGCCCTGAGCCCAGGAAGAGGGGTCCTTATATAGCAGAAAAAGCACAGTACAGAAGCGAAAAGCATCAAATCAGCATTTTCTCAAGGTCTAGTAGTCAGGCGAAACAGCCTCGGCTTTACTTATCTTTTTCCGCGTCCAGATGGCTGACCTTGGGTCGGAGCGATCCCCGTCAAGCGGGGCCTGGGGGGGGAAGGGCGCCCTCTCGCCGCAGCGGGCTCCTCGGGGCGCGGTGCCAGGCAGGCGTGCCGGGGGCGCGAGCCCCGCCGGGGTGAACGGGCTGGGGGGAGCCGACCGTCAGGCGTGCGCGTACGGAAGTGTCCTAAGCCGTTCTGCGCTCATGGGCTGTTGGCTGGTTCCAGCTCGCATTCTGGGTCCGGTGCGGCGGCGGGGAAGGAGAAGCCGGCGGGTGTGGGGATCGGGGGTCAGGGAGTGCAGGGGAGGATGCGTCTGCCGCGCGCCCGCCAGCCGCCGACCGGAGGAGGCAAACTTAAAAGAAAAAGCTAATGGGCGGGGGTCATTCATTATAATTATGTATATCTCCTGAAACCTGCCTAAAGATCCCTTTATTCATGTTCAGGGTCATGTTACAGATCCATTAGGTAAGGCTGCTGTTTTAGATCCAGGTATGATGCAAGAACTGTCACCCATGAATGTGTACATTTGTGTACATTGAGTATCTACTATTTGCCTGCACTATGCTAGGCACTGTGATATATCATGATTAAAAGGAAAAGAAATGGCCAAACAGGAAGACTAAGCAGGCAAAGAAAGCACTTGCCATCAAACCTGATGCCCCGAGTTTGATCCCCAGGATCCGAATAGTACAAGGAGAGAACAAACTCTTGAAAGTTCTTTTCTGAACTCTATGTGTGCACTGTGGAATGTGTATACCTTTCCCCTGATGGAGAAATAAACTCAACAACAACAACAACAAAATAATTATTTTAAAAGAGAGACAAGAAAAATAGTCTTTGACATACTAGAGAAAGAGACAAAAACAAGTGAAACTAATTATGAGCCTTCAAGTTTCATAAAGTCCTGTGTTCAACAAGAACTTACTAAGTCCCTGTTCATGGTCTGAATTTAGTTTTTATAATTGAGTTATCAAAGAATCAAATCCTTTATTCATTTCCATTCAAATTAGTGGTGTATCATTTCTGAAGAGGAAACTGGTTGTGTTTTCTTTGGGAATTGAGCAAAGCCTCCGGTGCCTGCAACAGCTATGCTCTAGCTCTGAGTATTCATGTATCACATGTTTCTTGAGCAGGACAATTCAATTCCAGAACATTCTGTTCTATGCCTATTTATAAACCCTGATGTACCCACTCATGAATCTGTGAGAGCCTGTGGTTCCCTGGAACCTCCGCAACTCTGACTTCAAGAACTGGCTTGCTTCTGTTCAAATTAGGAGGAGTCTACTTTTCTGAGACAGGCTCAAATCAGCAAAATGCCCATAAAGATGGGTGTGAATGTTGAATGGGTTCATTGATTTAATATACTTTATAAAAGAGCAGCAAAGGGTTTGCATTGTTTTTACTTATCCTTTAAGGATTTCTATGGGAGTGGGAGTAGGCTATATGCAGCTTCTCTCAACCCTATGATCAGCTTCTTGGCAAAACAGCCTGAGGGAAACATAATTTTTGTTGGCTCATAGTTTTAGAGGGCTCATTCCATACTTTTGGAGATAGTGGCAGAGCTGCTTACACCATGGTGGCCAGGAATTCAGCGAAAGTAGAGTGTTGTCATTCTCTGGACTTCTTTCCTTCCTAACCACCTTTATTCTCTCTGGGATCCTAGGCCATGGGCTGGTTACCCGGAGCCTCTGAAAACATCTTTGCAGAGACACCTGGAAGCATGCCTCCATCTCCTAGGTGATTCTAAATGCAGTCCTGTTGTCAATGGCGATTAACTATCATAGGACAGAACACAGAATCTAACTGTATTGCCTACCATCTTTTACCATCAAACAAAAGGAAGATGATTCCTTCAAGTCTAGGGAGAACATGGAAATGATTTTGTCCATTCTAGCTGTGTCCTGAAAGAATAAAGTACTGGGATTAACTTAGAAATGAAGCTTTCCTAAAGGTAGAATCAACTGATGTGTTTGTTTCATTTCTCTTGTGATAAAATAGTTTGATGGAAGCAACTAGAAGGGAGAATGAGTTTCCTTTAGCTCACAGTTCCAAGTTTCAGTTCAACAAAGCAGCAGGAACTTAAAGTATCTAGTCCCATGACATCCACAGTCAAGAGCAGAGAGAACTAAATGAAGGAATGCATGCACCCCTGTACTCAGCTTCACCCTTCACCCTTGCACAGCCCAGTCCTCAGACTCCTGGAATGGTATCACTCGAAGTGGGTTGGGTCCTACCACATCAGTTAATATGAGCAAGCTAATCTATTGCAGACATGTCCAGAGGCCAACCTGAATAGATGGGCTTTCAATGAGACTCTCTTCCCAGGCATTCATAGGTTGTATCAAAACAACAGTTCCATACCAACTATGATAGTTGTCGTTAATCTGTGTGTACTGTTCTTGAGGTTATTTTGGGCTGCATTGGTGCCAGTTTTTGCTATCACACATCTTTTTACTGTTTCTACTCTGTGTTATTTGTACACATACCCCTCCCCACACACACACACAAGGGAAAAATCCTGAATCTTGTGAATGTATTCTTAGTGACTGCCCTGTGACACCTGACCATGACCTCCATTTTATGCAGCACTGAACAAGATGATATAGTTAAGGGTAGAATCAAATATGAGGTCACACAAGAACAATCATTTAAACTGTGACTCTTTGGGCTGGAAAAGATGGCTTAGATGTTACAAGCATATAAGCAATGCATGCATTCAATATCCCCCTACATACAAGCTAATAAAAATATTAATAAGTAAATAATTGATCTGGGTCATATGATTCTGTAAAGTTGTCTTTTCTGGAATGAAATGGGTAATTTATATGAATCAATTAGGAAATTACTTCCATCCTGTTTGTATGTCATATCTGAGTGAGCAATGATGTCATTATGTGGCCTTTTGAATTTTTTGATACAGGGTCTTGATATGTAGGCCTGGATGGCAAGAAACTTGCTATGTATACCAGGTTGGTCTCTTCCTTTTGGTGGTTCTTCTTCCTCTTCCTTCTGAGCTCTGTGATTATAGGTGTGTGCCATGTGCTGCCATGCTTAGCATTTTGTGTAAGGGATATGCATACACATACATACATATGTATATATGTGTATATAGCTGCATATACATATATACATATATTTACATTTGGGTCATATATAAGGCAATATATGTTGGATATATGATAATGCATATCACACACACACACACACACACACACACACACACACACACACACACACCCTTCTCTCCTTCATGAGGGTGGCTTTCCTTTAAGATCCTATAGTACCTACTGTTTTGTTTTACTCTGATCACAATTCCTGATAGAAGCAACTTTCTGTTCATGGTACCAGATATTTCAGTCTATCCTAAAGGAGAAGCCATGGTAGCAGGCAGGTGTGGCAATGGCTGTTCACGTTGTGATGGACAAGGAATAAGAGATGACTAGAACCAGACCTGGTTATAGCCATCAAAATTCTTCTCTTCCAGTCTCTTCCGGTCTCATACAGGTTCCACAACCTTACCACAACAGCACCATCTGCTGGGGAATGTGCATTGACACCATGAGCATCTGTACAGTATTTAAAACACTGACCGTAAAAACAAAACAAACAAACAAAAAAGTGGCTCACTGGGTTACTTTAGTTTTCCTTTTTATGTAATTCCCTGCTGCCTGTGTGTGTATGGTTGAGGATCCACTGAGGTATAGTCAGCCTATCAGTGGCAAAATGAGTGCATGCACACACACACATACATATGCACACACAGGGCTATCCTTTGATAGACAGCCATCAGCTGCCAATATCTCACAAGCTAGGGTCAGGCCTCAGGAACCCTCTCCCACTCATGTTTGGGTTTTAACTGGCTTAATCTTTGACAAGTAGGCACAGGTAATGTATCATGTCTGGGTTCCTCCTTAGAGCTTAGACTGCCCTGATCTTTGGTTTTGGGGGTTTTTGTTTGTTTGTTTTGACCCATTTTACAATACCAGGAACTAATTTCCTCCAGAGTAGCAAACCTCAAATTAAATCAGTAAACAGTTGGTTACCCTGTATCACTAATACCACTATTTCACCAGTGGGTACATTTTTCCTAGCATGGAGGTGTAGCATTCAGCAGGGTCCAGTGCTTATAAGAGTGTGACTATCTGTATCCTTTAAACTGCTTAGCACTAGATAGAATGGAATGTTCTAGAAAGTTCCATTGTGCACTAGGTGCATCTCTACACCACAAACAAGGTTGCGTATTCCCCCAGCATGTTTGCAAATGAAATCGCTGGCCAGGGGAGTCCTTTAAATAATGCGTAGAATCAGCATCCTGCCTTCAAAACATGTCACCATGTTTATTAGGCAGGTTTGAGGTGAAGGTAAGCCCCCATTTAAAAAGGAAAAAAAAAGTGTCTGTAATGATTAGCAAGGGCCTAGTATAATTTAAGGTATTCTTTGGAGTTTATAAATATAGCCTCATAAAAGGCTAGAATATAAGGAAACTGTGACTTTAAGTCATTAGAAGCCCAATGACTTGATAAAATAACAGGAAACAGACAATTTATTATGAGCAGTCTCAGTAGCTCTGGATTATCTATAAAACTTTTACGGCCTTTCCCAAGTGGCAAGAAGCCATAAAACTTGCCTGAATGAGGGACTTGTTAATTTACTTGTTAAAGCAAATTAAAAATTTATAAGTGCTTTTAGGTAAATGAGATCTCCTCTCATTGCTGCCCTTGCGGGGCCCTGGAGTCCTAGGAGGGAAGAGTGGCTATGCTCAGACACCACCGCAGAACAATAAAAGCTATTAAATTGTACCAGTTTATTACAGCCAAGCGCTGCAGCTGTTGCCATGGCTAGCTGTGAGGTACTGGCGGTTTACAGCCTGGGATTGCACTAGGTTTTCTGTCTTATTCAAAACAAAAAAGGAAGATTAGGGGGAGGGAGGGAAAAGCTAGAAAAATAAAAAGGTTATTTTTACCTTTAATTCCCTGCAGTTGGTATTCAGGTCATGCCTCCCTTTTCCCCCTTGACCTTACCAAGCCATAGGTTGTAACCTTTTTTTTTTTTTCTTCCTATTTTCAGATTCTTTTTTAACTGCTGGCTGGTACTTGTACATCCTTTTATGATGCTTTTGAACCATGTGGTCCATGGATCAAGGCCAGATCTTTGCCTGTTTATATAACTTCGTTAACGTTTATTGAAAAACATATCTCAGTCTTACTGCCTCTCTTTTCTTGTCCATATCCCTCCTCTCCTGTCTCTTACTCTGTCTTCCTCCACTAGCTAGCATCCAAGTCCAGAGAAAGAGCACTGAGGGAGCTTAGTCAACAAAGCAGTATGCTTGCCTTGCAAAGGCAAGCTTCTGAGTTTGAGAGCTTTGATAACAATTTTTGTAATCCCAGTGCTTGGAGGCAGGGACAGAGGAATCCCTAGGACAGGCTGTCCAGCCCTGCTTCGAGAGTTCCAGACTGCAGAGAGACCAAGTGTATGAGAAGAGGATAAACAATTAGGAGAAAGGACACTGAGACTGAAGAAGTCACAGACTTAAAACAAAGCAAGAACAGTGTTGGTACTCTATGTGAGAGAAGGGAATATGTTTACATTTCTTGAATGGAGAGTATTTTGATGGGCCATACATGTGTCTGTCTTAACAGAGCTATTACTGTGCAGCTAATACAATTAAGCATGATAGCCCCAGAAAGCCATGAATAGTAGTGCATGCTTGCCATGTTAGCCCTGGGTAAGTGGAGACAGGGGAATCCCTGGGGCTAAGCTCCCAGTCCAGTGAGACAGTGTCAACATACAAGGTGGATGGCTCCTAGGAACAACAATTCAGGTTGACCTCTGGGCTCCATGTGTACATACACACAAAGTTTACATCTAACCTGTTCATATTTATAGGGTAGAAAAGTATATATCTCAATTATTAACCCTTCTTAGTGTAAAAATAACAGTTATTTCACAAGCATAGTTATATTTCATGATAAATATTTAGAACTGTCAGATTTTGCAAACATTGTGTTCTGATAATATTTCCAGGCACTATGTAGAAAACATTGTATTAGCTTTCAGAATATAAGTGATTTTTTAAAAAGCATCTACTAGTTATACTAGTTATCATTATCTGTTCACCTGACACAGCCTAGGATCTCAGAAAAAAGTGTTGGTTGAGTACTTGCCTTTATCAAATTGAATTGTAGACATATCCATTGGTGATTGTCTTGATTGTTAATTCATACAGGATGGCTAACTCACTATGAACAGCCCCATCCCTGGTCTGATAGTCCTGGGCTGTATAAGAAAGCTAGCTAATCACTAGCCTGTGAGAAAGTGAGACAGTACACATGATTCCTGTGTAGTTCCTGCCTTGAGTTCCTGTTTTGACTTCCCTCACTGATGGATTTTGATTTGGAAGTGAAATCCATAAAGACCCTTTCTCCCCTAAGTTGCTTCTAGTCTAAGCATCTTTTCATACCAACTGATAGGAAAATAGAATAGAGTGTCACTGGTACAGACTTTTTTTTTTAACATATTCACCTGTTGGTGCTTACCTGTGCAACTATAATATGTATTACACTGGAATTACTTTTTAAAACATGTTGTTGGCATTAAGACAGCACTAAAAATTGATTGGAGGAATATAAGAAAATGTGACAACATTGTATTTTGGAGAGTATCCTAGAGATGTAGACAGCATTAGACTTTAAAACAGAGTCTTCAGTATTAGAACATTTGTTCCAATAATCAGTTCTTCACCTGGTTAGTCTCCATTATTTCAGATGTTTTGCTATACATTACCACAACGAACCTCTATTATTATTATTATTATTATTATTATTATTATTAATTATTTATTTTGAGACAGGGTTTCTCTGTGTAGCTTTGGAGCCTATCCTAGCACTCGCTCTGTAGACCAGGCTGGCCTCGGGCTCACAGAGATCCACCTGCCTCTGCCTTCCAAGTGCTGGGATTAAAGGCACCACCAATACCTAGCATCTTTTTATTATTTTTAATGTATACTCGTGTGTATTTGTGTGTGTGTGGTGTATGGTGTATGTGTAGGAGCACATGCCCCATGGGTACACCTATGGGGGCCAGAGGCTGGCAATGATGTCTTTCTCTTTCATGTTCTACTGTATATAAAAGGTCTCTCTGTACCTGGAATTCTCTGACTAGGATGGCAGATGAGATCCTGGAACACCCTGGGCTCTGCCTTCCTAGCACAAGTGTTATAGGTATGTGTCACCTATCTTGGCCTTTTGAATGAGTGATGGGGATCTGGTCTCATGTCTTCAGTGCTTATTTAGCGTGGTCTTTACTAACTTTCCGTATCTATAGTCCATAAACATTTTATTGGCACCCGTCGTAGTGCCATTGGCATTTGTAGTGTCTCATGGTCATTGAGAGAATCAGCCACATTAAGAGGTTATAACTATTGCACACATTATCAGAGAGTGTTATTGGTATTTCTGAACTGAATCTTAAATCCTTTGTGGATGAAACTTGTCATTCAATTAACCCATAGCTCTGACCACAAAGTCTGTGGGCTTAGAGAGCTTTGATGGCCATCCCGTTCTTTTATTTAAAAGGATTAAACTAAGTTGTATTTCGGAAAGAGTGGAGAGGTTTAAAAGTGTTAAAATAGCCAGCAATAGCAAATGATAACGGGGCGGAGGTCAATAGCTGAGGAGATACAGGAAGTGTTATAATAGGAAGATAATACAGTGTGAAACCTAAGGACAGCTGCGATGAAGTTATGGAAAGCCTTTCAGAGAAAGTAGTGGTGTCTCAGATCTGTCTGCTTAAAGGAGTTCATGAGGAATGTTAGTGTATATGTGCACTCGTTAGTAATATTGATATATGTTGTATGATGATTGCTTAATTGCTAATTTTCCTACGCTAATTGATGTTTTTCTATAAAACCAAATTCTTAAACTCTTTACATTTATTGAATGCCATCTGGCTTATGAATTTTCATAAGAACTGCCAAAAAATAAATAACATGTAAGAAAGAAACTGGTGCAGTACCCCCCTCTTCCCATAAAACGGTGGAGGTTGGGTCTCTAAAATGACTTCTTAAATGTGTCTTTGGGGACTGTTTCTGGAGACTAAGAATTACTTATCTGTGAAGCCTGGGGCAGCTCAGCTGGTAGAGAGGGCTCAATAGCTTGCACACAGCCCTGAGTTCCATTCCTAGTAACATGTAAAGGAGGGCCTGGTGGCTGAGACGGGAGGATATTGAGTTTCAGTAATGCCTAAGTTATGAACTAGATAAGAATCTTAGGCATTACAGATTGGGAGTAATAAATAAAATTAATTTCTTTTGATTATAATTTTGCACATCTTTTTATTTTATAGCAATTTACTTCTTCAAATGACTGAAATAAATGCCCTTCCAACATGATCCTTTCCCACTTCATAAATCTCTGTTAAAGAACTCATCAATGGCCAAACATATTATCCTAGTACTCAAGATTCTGAGGCAGGAGGTTTACCAAGTGTTTAAGACCAGCTTGCTCCACATTGAGACCATTTTTCAAGTAAAAACAAGAACTAAAGTCTTCTGTTATTAAGTCAGTCTTCGAAGAAATTTTAGACAATATTATTCAATTTGCTTTTCATTTTACCATAATTTATAGTAAGATTTAATCCCATCAAATCATGTATTCATCATTCAGAGCTGAAAGACATCATCATAATACTGCCAATCAAGATATATGCAATATTTACCCAGAGAAATAAGCCACTGCTCTTAGGTGTGATGTGTCTGTGTTGCCTGTCAATTTTGATATTACCCGTGATGACAGAGTAATATTTTTGAAGTGACAGAGAGCCTGGGTTAAAAAAAAAAAAGCCTGCCTAAACATACCAGGTATTAATTGGTTTAACCCCACTTAACCCTAAAATGGCAAACAACTGCATGGGCAGTTGAGGAAGGAACCTGTAGCACACAATAGGTTCTAACTGAGGATAGTGAACCCAGTGTGTACACACAGGTTAATGATCCTTGTGTGTTCTAGAATCGACTTTCTACTCCATTCCTGGGCATTTTAATTTAGGCCCTTGGATTTGTCTGTAAGGGTAATGCCTTACTTATTTCAAAAATTTATGCAGAGATTCTATCAGATAGCTTATAGGGGTAAAGGAAATGGCTCAGCCATTAAAGAGTACATACCACTCTTGAAGTGGACCATGTGTTTTTCAGCACTGATGTCAGATGGTCCACAACTGCCAGTAACTTGAGCTTTGGGGTATCTCACACCCTCTTCTCGCATTGTAAAATATTAGAAACACACACACACACACACACACACACACACACACACACACACACTTAATTGTGTTATGTGCAATTATTAAAGAAATCATGTTTTAGGAGACCCAACATTTGTGCACATTAGCAAAAAATTGAAACCAGCTAATGGTCATGGGTTGTCTTGTCTGTGTTACCCCTCCAAATGTGAGAATGTAGCATCCTGTCTTCTGTCCCTTCCTTCTGATACTTGGCTTCACTCACATCCCAGTGGTAGGAGTTGCAGTCTAGGCAATTCCTGGGCATTTGAACCATAAATTAACTGTGTTATTCAGTGCATGCATATTTTCTGGTCATAGCTCAGTGAGGGGTTTTGTTGTACATTAAGTACTGCATTCATTCTGTTTCATTTTGGGGCAGAGGAATTTTCAACTGGAAGGTTGATTCTGTTAACTTGCAAGTGTGTGTACATCAAAGCCACAGTAAGAATAAATTTAAGCCTGATAGTATACGAAGCTTCAGTACACATTGGCGAAATATCCTGCTGATTGCTGATTACAAACAGTTGTTAATTCTCTACTTCACTAAATTCAGAGTGGAGAAACTTTCCTTAATAAAGAACAGATTGAGAAGATCCAAGACCTCACTGTGTGGGAATTAATGGCAGATGCATACACTGGTAGTTAAAATGTTTCATTAGATGTTAATGTCTTGCTGTGTTTTTAATTGTTCAGGAATTAGCCTCTAGAATATTAAAACCATCTGTTTGTTATCATGATGAAACAGAATGCTTAAATAGTTATTAATTTGTGTTTCTTCCCTCTCTTTTTGAGGAATAATCTGTAAAACTTTGATACATTTAGAGTGTTGGGAATTTGGAATGGGGAAGTGAAGAATTTTAAAGCATACCCATGCTTTTAATAGCTGATTTGTCATTTTTTATATAAACCCCGTGTGTGTATTTTATGTCCTCTTCTGGTCCCCTCCTTTGTTTCCCCCCTCCCCCCTTCTCCCTTTCCTCTGTAGAGAGTCTAAGACTTAGAAATCAAGTTAACTCATGTTCCCATGATGCAGTGAGATAGATCACAGCACTGTCTTCAGCACTGTATAAACTTTAGGCATGGAGTCAAATGCTTGAAATCCTAGCACTTGGAAGGTAGAGGCAGGTGGATCTGAAGTTCAATGCCAGCTTAGCCTGTATGGGTCCTTATCACAAAAAGATTTATTTTCATTTTATGTATATGGTATTTAGTGCCCATATGCATGCAGAGCCTACAAAAGCCATAAGAGGGTAGCAGCTTCACAGGATCTGGTTGTGATCTGCCATGTGGGTGCTGAAAATTAAACCTGAGCCTGCTGAACCATCTCTCCAGCCTAGAGGTTAGACATATAGAGTCTCAAAGGAGAGAAAGCAAGGCTTGTTTTTTAAGCTTAAAAGTATCCATTGTTTCCCGTTGTCCTCTGTCTTCTCTCAGAAGCTCAACATGCTGGCTGGTGCAGTTTTCAGCTCATATTCTGCTGTTTTCATGATTTAGACGAATCTTTCTGTATTCTGGTTCCCCAGCCTGTCAATTGAGAGTGTTCTGTGTTCCTTAAGGTGTAGTGTTGTGGCACACAGAAATAATGCACAACAGTCTCACATTTGTTTTATTTGTTAGTCATATTTCTTCATCTTATACTGTAGGAAGTCCATATGGTATTTTGGATAACACTAAGAAAAATCTGTCTTACCTGCATTGCTTCAAGTTCAGGGAACAGGCTCTGCAGATATCAGCCTGAGATCCAAACATTGGTACATTCTGCCTGTCAACTTCAGAGAATCTTGAATCACCTGGGAGATGGGCCTTTGCGGCCTGCCTAAGGGGGATTATCTTCATTAACTCAATTGGTCTCTGATCCATCCTTAATTGTGGGCAGTACCATTCCATGATTAGGGGGTCTTGGACTATATAAAATGGAGAAAGCAAGCTGAACACTCAATTGATCTGACTCCTGATTGTGGATTCCATGTGATCAGTTTCTTCAAGCTACTACTATCCTTACTTCCATACATCATTGAGTATACTCTTGAACTGTGGGTTACTATAAATCCCTCTACCCCCTTGAGTTGTTATTGCCAAAGTATTTCATCATGGCAACAGGAGAAAAAACGAAAACTAAGATACTGCATACACTCCCTGTATCTCCCTTGCCTCTAAGTTAAAAATGTATTATCATCATCTCTGTATTATTTTACCTAGGTTAATACTCGGATGTAATTTTAAACTTTGCATCTTCTGAAACACTAAGACTGCTGTGTGACAGTGAACTTGATTAGACCCCCGAGCCTCTCACCTCTGGTGATTCCTTGGATTCCAAGGTTAGTAAGATAGATAGTGGCAGAAGCCATCCTGGCTTACTGTTGAAGGACCCCCTGTAGCTGCAGAGGTAATACAGTTAGCATTCTTGCTCCCGAGTGCACATCCCCTCCCTGAGGACTGTGTTACCAGAAGTCATGTAAGCTTGTCTGCAATATGACAAGAAAAATCTTGTCTTCCACTATCTCCAAAGAAAGTTTCTCGGGGCATTAATTTTTCTCAGGAGACCACATTTACTTTTATAACCACGTAAGTTTCTTTTGCAAATATTGCAATTAATATTGAGAAATTAATATTTGATAGTATATTTTTACTTTTGGGGAGATAGTGCCTTATGTAGTTCAGGCTGGCCTTGAACTTGCTATGTTAACAAAGATGGTCTGCAGCTTCTGATCTTTCTACCTCTGTTTAGCAAGGCTCAGAGTCCAAGAGTATGCCACCATGACTAGTTTGGTACAGGCAGTACTGAGGTTGGAACACAGGGCTTCCTTATGTTAAGCAAGACTCTAAACAGCAAGATACATCCCCAGCTTTGTAAACAGAATGTCTTTTTTGGTTTTTTTTCATGATGCAGAGGATTGAGTTCATATACTCACATGCTAGGTAAGAGCTCACTGAGCTACATCTCTACCTGTAGTACACATTTTTGAAGATTTCTACCATTGTAAGATACATTTGAAGAAAAATTATAGCTGGGTTGGATTATAACAAAAAAAGAACAGTTTCTTTAAAGAGAAACTGTTAGTCAAATAAGTAGGAATCTTAAATGCTTCACATCATCTAAATTATTAGAGTGGCAATCTTGTCGGTAAGCACATATAATGCTTAAAGAACCATTAACTTCTTTTAGTGGTTTTTGACCTTTTGCAGAACAGGTACTTTTAAAAATCTCAAATGCCAGAATGATGATTTCTTAACCTAACAGCAATTATATGCTACTTTTCCACTTATTTTTACTATACCTGACTCTTTGAAATAACTTAAATTACACATGATAACTGTTTCCAGAGCAAAATCCATCACCGTTTCTTCTGAAAGATGATGAGTCCATGGAGTAAGCTAACTAGTGCACGTCACCCTTCACTTTACCTGCCAGTCACCTTACTGGCACATCTCACAAGAATGGCCTTTTATGATCCTGAAATCTCCAGACCAGATGTTGTCAGCCAGGCATTAGGGCCAGGTCTCCAGGCCTACCATCTCTGCAAGATCAGAGTGCATGCACTACAGTAGGCATATGCCTGAAGCCAAATAAGAAAATTGGGTGAAGTGGACTGACATGAAAGACACTCCCCAGTGAAGCTTCCTTAGATATGGTACAGAACTACAGGATGGAACGGTTAGCAGGCAATGGCTAGCCCTTTTGCATTGCTATCTCCTTCAAAGACAGGGATGGGACTCAGCACAGTTAGTCTGTTGAAGCCCAGGGTCTCATCCACAGCACTTCTTAACCTGGGTATGATGATGCCTGCCTAGAAGTTCAGCACTCACACGAAAAGGCGATGGGATAAGACTTCAAGGTCAAACTTGGCTACATATCAAGTTGTCACTAGCCTGGCCTACCTAAGACCCTGTCTCAAACACAAAACAAAAACAAAAACAAAATGAGGAACATGGAACTTTGAACTAAAACCTGGTCTTTATTGTCTTTAGGAATATTCATTTAAGCGCAATAGGTGGAGAGGACAGACTTAATTTATCATTAAATTAGTTTCATCTTAACTTTTAACAGATTAGATAGTGTATTAGAGCCCCTTGCTCTGAGCTCTTGCAAATTCCTTTGGCATTCTATGGAAGAACTTGACAGAAGCAACCTTTAGAGAATGCAAGGACACACACCTCATTGGTGTTGGTCAAATGGAGAGAATCAGTGACACACTGTAACCTTTGGGGTTAAAAAGAAAAATGAAAGAGATGATCAGTTTGCTAGGCTTCTTTGTTTTGTTTTGCTGTCTTATCTTCTGATGGGAAGAATGACACCCAGGTTGTTTGTATCCTAAAGAGAAGGATTGCATTCATTTGCTATGACTACTGTAACAAATAGTATAGTCTGTATATTAGAAGGATATGACATTTTCATGCTCTGGAGGCTGGCAATGCAAGTTTGAAGCTGGGGATACATCTCAGTGGTAAACAGCTTGCCAAACTTGTGCAAGAGCCTAAGTATACTACTTTCCTGGAATAGAAAAAAAAAAAAAGAAAAAAATGTAAGTTTTTTTTTTTTCTAGTTGGCTGTCTGCTGTGCCTATATGCTTGTCTTGTAGGTGGCTGCCTTCTTGTTGGGTTCTCCCATAGCCGTTCTTCTGTGTTTAAGGATCCTGGCAGCTTTCATTGTTGCCTTACTTTTGTCTTATTGGGGCACTGGGCAAAGCAGATTACTTTGTGCTTGTTTTCATCCATTTTCTTCTGTGTAAAAGAATTCCATAGACTGGAGGAATGGTCAGCAATGGATGTTTATTAGGTTCATGGTTCTGCATGGTGGGAAGTGTACTGGTGATCTAGCACTTGGTGAGGACTCTAGGATTATGTCATAACATGTGGACATGGATTGAGAACAAACCAGGTGGGGGCGGTAGAGGGGTGGAACTTGCGACATACCCAGGCCAGCAGTTAACTATATCAATCGGATATAGGTAAAGTTAGTCCATAAGTGAAGAGCCCTTGTTAACTAACAACCTGTATTAATTAATTTCCCATTGCTGTGATAAGATACCAAGACCAAAATTGAATCTTAAGGAGTAAATGGTTCATTTTGGATTATAGTACCAGAGGAAGACAGGGTCCATAATGATGGAGAAGATGTGGCTCCAGGAGTGAGAAGCAGAGAGATCACATTTCACCTGCATACAAGAAGCAGGAAAAGAGAATAGGAAGTAGGGCGATGTTATGAACCCTCAAAGCCAGACCTCAGTGACATGCTTCCTTCTTCATGGTGCTGTTTCCTCATGGTTCCATACTATCCTCAAATAGTGCAGCCAGTTGCTAACCAAGTGTTCAAATGTGAGAGATTATGGGTGCCATTTGCCATTCAGACCATGACATTGCCTTTCAAAAGTATTGAACTGATGATTAAATTCCCAAAAGGTGAAGTTCGAATGATACACTGATACCACTGTAATGCCATCCTAGTAGCCTTCTTTGAACTTAATTCCTCCAGTGAATACAGTCATCCTCTGAAGTACTGAGGGCTGGGTCTTTATGTATTTTGGGGAGCTAGAAGCCTACTGAAATGTCTTCAATATTTTAAAAAATAATTGATCCCAGAAGTTGCAACACTAATTGCTCTCTTTCTCTATAGAGGTAATACACCTATCCATTGAAGAGTCAGTCCTTCAGTGATGATGAGCTGAATACAGTATAACTATCAAAGATGGCTGTGGACAGAAGAGGAACCCTCACTGTAATGTTTAGTTTTGATCTGATTTGAAATGAGCTTAGTCCAAAAACTATGGCGAGTTGGAAAGAAACTTTATGTCAATATTCATATCATAAAATTTTTGATTGCTGTCAACCCAAGTATTTTATATAAGAACAATTTCTACATACTCTTGATTTTTCAATTAAAAGGGGTATGGGGTAGAGAGATGCCTCAGGAGTTAATAGTGCCTGCTACCTTTCCAGAGGATTGAATTGTAGTGCCCAACATTCATATTTGGTGGTTCATGACTGCTTGTAGCCCCAGCTCTGGAGGTTCTGATGCCCTCTCTTGCCTCTGTGGGTACCGACATGCCCCTGTACAGACACACAAGTAGACATACACACATACACATAATAGTAAAATAAATCTTTAAAACAATGATATACAGCAAGTTAATGTATATACTTTATGATTATACTATATTTTAAAAGCCTCGTCATTATATAAAGCTTTTAAATGATATACCATTTTAAAAGACAGACATTATGGTGCACAGGTGTACATCTTTAATCTCAGGCTTTATGATGTGTAGGCTGGAGGATCAGGAGTTCAGGGTCCTCCTTGGTTACATAGTGAGTTTGAGACCCTGCACGCACACGCGCACGTGCACACGCGCACACACACACACACACACACACACACACACACACACACACACACTGAAGCTCAGTACTGAGGTAGAGATGACAGTGAAACCTCATGGTACAACCACAAAACCAAAGTACTAGATACTCTTGTGTCATGTGTACATCTATATATCCTCCATCCAGAGATCCTACTCTCCTTACCTACCAATGTGTTTGAGAAGTGCAGCTCAAATATCCAGGGATTCCATCCATAAATGTTGCAAATGTGCCTTCTTATAGAACACCAAAAAATAAGCAACAATTTTTGATATCAGAACTTAGCCAGTCTTAATTATCTTTGAGTTTAGCAATATTCCATGCGGATTAAATGCAAAGTAAGCTCCATCCATGGCAACTGGCTGAGGTGTCTTACCGGTCTCTTCAGTTCAGTTTTTTTCTCCTTTGTTTATCTTGAATTCCTTTGTGTAAGGAAAGTGCCTGAGAACTACATCTTCCACTGAACCTTCTGCAACTGGCTGATTAATGATTAGAACTTAAGTGATGTGGAGAGGTTGCAGTGTCACAAGTCCAGATACAAATGGCCTTGGACTATCTTTAGCCTCCTTAATAGCCCTTTGCTGTTCTCCTCTGCATCTGTGTCATCTCTAACATCTTTGTGAACATTAGGTAAATCCGTTGGAATGTACAACCATACCTCTAGTTTCTATCAATGAAGACTAAGAACCCATTCAGATTGCACCTGATGCCTATAGTAGAGATTTCTCTGCTTTTCTCTAATCCATCTATATGACTGTTCCTTTGATTTATGAACTGCCTTGACTCTTACTATAAAATTTTGATCAAAGTGTTGCCATATTGGAATATTGAATTCAGGGTAACCTAAATCTGTGTTCGAAGTCTTTGTTCACTTATATTTGGCTCTAGAATGAACTATATCTCATCCTCTTTGAGGTGAGAGCTGTGTTTCTGCTTCATTCTGGTTAAGGGAGTTGTGTACTTTCTGTTTTGTGCTTTTGTGGCTCCTAATCTGTGATGTAACTTCTGCCCTATCTGCTGGTAGAATGTCAGAATTAGTCAGATAGCTCTGACTACCTGATCACTTATGTTTACAACTGTACAGTGAAATGGATCTTGGCTTATTTTCCTCTCAGTATTTTATTAACCTTCTATCTTTGCAACACTCTGAAATCCAATGAAGTGCTTTAACTATTGAATCATGTATGTGTTGGGCAAATAGAAGCAGTTTCTGAGAGATAGCAGTGTCCAAGTTACATGTGTAGGCACATCACCAAAACAGTGTTCAGAGTTTTCTTCTTTCCTCCCTTCCCCCTCTCCTTTTCTCACTTAACCCAGAACATGCTTATTTGGCCAGAATGGTCAACCAGTAAACCCTATTGATTCTCCTGTCTCTGTGCCCCAGCACTGGAATTAAAAAGTCATTCCCCCACACCTGGCTTTCTACTGAGGTGCTGGGGATCCAAACTTAGGTCCTCATGCCTGCAGGGAAAGCACTTTAACAGCTGAGCCATCACACCAGCACCCTCACATTCTCATTTTTATTCATTACATGACTTCTGTTGTCTATGTTCATGGTGGTACCCCCTACCTCAATTAACCCAGTCTAGAAACTTGCTTATAGACATGCCCAGAAGTTTGTCTCCTAGGCAGGTCTAAATCCCATCAAGTTGCCAATCAGGATTAACCATTCAGCCATTAATAACAGTTGACACTCTCCTGGGATCACAGTTCCAGAATACAGAGAACCTATTTTCCACAATGAAATCTAATGAAAAGAAAACTTGGCGTCTTATGTTTTATAAAAGATAATTCTGTTGATAGAATTACCACCACCCATGCCAGATACTCACTCCCTCATCCTGTTTGGTTTGGTCTAATTCAGTTGCCTCTAGTGAAATTAAAGCATGTGCTATGGAAATTTTCATGTAAACACAATAATAAGAATGTAGGGCTTGCTAGTCAGATTTCTCACTGCATGTGTTACAGCGAGCACTTTCTAATGCTGGCCACCATGGATGCTGGGACCAATCAATGCAACCGGATTGATTTTTCTCGGGTCTTTAAATGTTTAAGCTCACACCTGGCCTTTGTGTTGTCTCCTGCTTGTAGGTAATAGCTGGGAATTCCAGGTGAAGGATTACAACTTCTCAGCTACTTATGCTACCCACAAATGATCCGTTGGTTGCGGCTGAAAATACCAGTTTGACAATATATTCGTGGGATTAGGAATGAGCACGTCTTCTCTAAAATCTTGTGGTTTAGCTTTAGTGCTTAGGGTAGTCGGTCCGTGTCTTTGAAATATTGAGCTGGTTGACAGCTTAAAATCCTAAGTTTCCTTTAAACTTGAGCTGGGCTTTGGAGGGAAAAGAGGTAGCGGGGAGAGGGGTGGATTTTATGTATGTCTCTCCAAACAGAATTCACTTAAGTGTGTTTGCCGTCAGGGCCTGGGGAATCCAAGCAAGCTGATTCCTTGCCTTCCTCCTTGGGTTCTGCCCTCAGCCCAGATCAACATTTAGTCAGATAATTGACATTGGAGCCTCTGAAGTCTGTTGTGGGCCTTGTTATAAAATCATTTCCCTTTCATGAAGAAGCATGGAAGAGGGACTAGGGGCAATGTCCAGGTTTCATTAATCTAGTTGTATATAAGGAACATTCCTTGATACAATTGTTTAATTGTGAGCAGGCTTGTGTACATTGCTGGTTGTAGGACAACTTGCAGGAATAGGTTCTTTCCTACCATGTGGATCCTGGGAATTGAATCTTCACAAGATCAGCCCCCACCCTAGACATACTGAAATACAGAGTGAATGGTAATATACTACAGAATCGTGCCTGTGTGTTCTGTGTGAATGTCTCACTGGGCAATGAACACTGAATCAGGGGACAGACAGGAATAGAATTGTGACTTTGGGTCCTTGAGTTTGGCCTAACTCTGTGCTGATCATTTGCTTCAATCCACGGTTGAAGATGTTTCTGCCTGTACATTGTGAGAGAGTCAGTTAAATTATACATCGTGTTTTGTCTTGCTTTTGAGACAGGGCCTCATGTATTCCAGGCTGACCTTGACCTCACTGTATAGCAAGGATGACTTTGAACTACCGATAGTCCTGCCTCTGCTTCCCCAGCACTGGGATTACAGGTATGTGTGTTGCCATGCAGGGTTTCTACAGTGCAGAAGGCCAAATTCAGGAGTTTGTGCAGTTCTTCTACTGAGTGAGTTATATTGTCAGTCAAGAATGAGAATCTTCATGGTACTTATGTATCAGAGTGTATATTCCACTGCAGGGTTGATGGTCAGTATGACTGTTTCAACAGTACCGATTCCTTGCACTTGTAATTAATTGGGAAGAAGGCTCAGCTGCTAAAGCCAGATTCCACCAAGCCTGATGACCTGTGTTTCATTCCTGGGACCCACCAGGTTGACAGAGAGAACTGACTCCCACAAGTTATCCTCTGGTCTCTATAGAGAAAATTTTGGCATGTGTGCCACCTCCTTCATGTACATATACACAAATAAATAAATGTAATAAGGGTATTTTTAAAGTGCATTGTAATGAACAGGGCTTGAGATGAAGTTTATTCAGTACGATCTCACATTCAAAGATGTAATAGTATACCCTTCCTACTTAGCACCAAACCCTTGCTTTATAAAGAGTGAGAAAGTGAACATTTGAAAAGACGTTTTTCTGACCTGTGTTGTGCCATTTAGCAAAGACTCATATAGTTTGCATCTAGGTTGTGTTTGAATTAGTAAATTTCACATTAGTGTAGGAGAAAACTCAGTCCTTTAAGGGCTCAGGAGGAAAGAAGATAAAATTAACCCTAGTTTGGGGGGCTTTTATTAGAGACTACTTCCTGCAAAGCATGGGGGATGTAGAAGGAAATAATAAAAATGGCTTTGTTGAGGAATTGCAGGTAAGAATGCTCCATTTGGGAGTGAGATGAAACCAAGTGAAGTCTGAAGTCTGGTCAGTCTATCATGCCAGAAGTTTGGGAATATGGCTTAGTCGGTAGAATGCTTGCCTAGTATGCACAAGGCCCCAGGGTTCAGTCCCTAGCACTGAATAACCCTTGTGTGATAATGCAATGCTTGATGCCTGTAATCCTAGTAATTAGAGGATGGGTGCAGGATGTGAGAACTTGATAGTCACCCTTCAATACACAATGAGTTCGAGGTCAGTCAACCCCAAGATACCCTGTCTCAAAGACACAAAACTAAGCAATTAAAACAAAACAGCAATAGGATGTTAAAGAAGGGGAGTAGAGACAGGAGGATCAGAAGTTAAAAATCACCCTCAGTTACAGAGTGAATTCTGAGTTTCCTGGACTACCCTGTGTTATAAGACAAAAACAAAACCTAAATGTATGGAGCTGGAGAAGTAGTTAAGAACATGCTGTTCTGGGAGAAAATGTGAGTTTGGTTCTCAGCCCTCGTGTTGGACAGCTTACAACAACCTGTATCTCTAGCTGCAGAGGGATCCAGTGTCCTCTTCTGGTCTCCATATCCCTGCCTTCCCTCACATGTGAGTGAACGTACACACACACACACACACACACACACACACGCACGCACGCACGCACGCACGCACGCACGCACGCACACACGCACACACACACACACACACATGCACTCACGCATGTGCATGTCTTATAAGTTTAAATCGAACTTTAAATTGGCAAGGCTTACAGCTCAAAGACATGATGTATGTGTGAGGATACCTCTGACCTTCTCCTGTTTTGCTTTTCTCTGTTACCTTCAGCTCAAGCCAGGACAGAACAGCTGCAGGGACAGTGACAGCGAAAGCGCTAGCGGAGAATCCAAGGGTTTCCACCGGAGCAGCTCTCGTGAGAGGCTCAGCGATGTAAGTCTAAAATGCATCCGACAAGTTCTAGACCACTGTACACTCTTGGTACAAGGACCCAGCCCTCCCCTCAGATGGCTCACTCATGGGAGCATTGTTAGGCGTGCTTTCTTGGTATTTGTGTTTGTGTCTTTCCGTTATTTTGTCATTCCAAAATGTATGTTGACCTAAAATGTGTTTTTACAAATTACAGGGGTTCAGAGATAGCTAATAAAAGTCCATGTTGTACAAGCCTGAAATCAAAATTCAGAGTCCCACAACCTAAGTAAATGCCAAGTGGGCATAGGATTATACATAGGATCGTATCTATAATCTCAGAGCTGAGGAGGTAGAGACAATGAATCCCTGTAACAAGATGGCTCATTCATGTAGCTACAACTCAGGGGTCAGTGGGAAACTTTGCCTGAGTGAATTAGGAGCTGGAGAGATGACTCAGTGGCTAATAGCACTGACTGCTTTTCCAGAGGACCTGGGTTTGACTCCTAGCCCCTACCTGGCAGCTCACAATCATCTGAAACTATAGTTTAGGGGAACCTAGCTTCCATGGACTGTACGTGAAGGTAAAACACACATACACATAAAATAAAAATAAATAAATGAGTGATTGAGGAAGATACCCATTGTCAGAGTCATTGTCCATACCCACATCACATGTTCTCCCACAACTGGGAACATACATAGGTACATGTACCCATAAACATACAACACAAACTAGAAAAAAATAATGAAGGTGGGAATATATTTACCCTAAGAAATAAGAAATGGAACAGTTGAAATGGCTCAGCAGTAAGGTTCCTTGCTAGCAAGGATGAAAAAATGAGTTTGATTCCCAGAACTGACAAGATCGAGAAAGAAATTCCTGAAATTTGTTCTCTGACCTCCACTTTACATTCTGTGTGTCTTAGAGTTTCTATTACTCTGAAGAGACACCATGACCTTGGCAACTCTTAGAAAATATTTAATTGTGGTGTTTCATTTATAGTTCAGAGGTTCAGTCTATTATCATCATGAGCTCACACAGACATGGTGCTGGAAGGGTAGCTGAGAGTTCTGCATCTTGGCTTGCAGGCAACAGGAAGTAGTCTGAGACACTGGGCAGTACCTTGAGCACATATGAGGCTTCAAAGCCTGCCTCTACGGTGACACACTTCTTCCAACATAATGTCATTCCTTTTGGTGTGAAGCTCACTGCCTCAGATTAAATAATTTCACTAAGTAAATAAAACCAAAATAACTGGTAGTACTTTTATCATAACAGCAGTCAGGCAGTACCATACCTGCAAGATGTTGCTGTGCTATGACCCTCAGTAATTTATACCTTGGAATCCCATAACAGTCCATCTCTGTTTGCTTTCTTCTGTTAGGGTGGGATAACTGTTCAGTCAGGGTAGATGCCTCTCTTGGTAAGAGCCGGAATTAATAATACATTTCCTAACAGATTTCAATTTGGAAAACCTTGTTAAAAAAATAAGTGAGATCCTAGATGTGCCTGTTCTCCTGTAGACCTGGCCCCTAGGCAGTAGCAGGCCAGATCCCTTCCAGTCCCTGGTGTTACCAGGGAAATGAGAGATCTCCTTTTTGGGTTCATAGTCTCCTTCATAAAAGAAGTTAGACAAGGAATCAAAAGGTATCTCAAGGACTATTTTATTAGACTTTAAGTGAAAAACAATATCTCAGACAATATGTAAATCTCTGCAACTGCTAGAACCAGAGTTATGGGGTCAAGGCCTGTGATCTAACAAACCAGGTTCAGTCACTTATCCTCAGTTAAGATAATTAATAGAGCCAAATTAAAAATGAAAATCAGTATAAGGAGATTTATTTAAAGTGGTCACATTGGGACAAAGAGAACCAGAAATTCCCCCAAAACTTTGAAGGTAAGTTTTAGATAGAATGAAATGCATAGTCAAGCAATCTATCCAGATGTAGTCTCCTATTTGCCATTGTCTTTGCTCCATGTCTCTCCTGCAAGGTCACCTGTCAATCTCTTTTCAGGCAGGCAAGTTCCTCCCCTAAGGGCTTTAGAAGCTTTTCCAATCCCAGAAGGGGATTCCTGGCTAAATTCTAATCTCTTGGGGTCCATTCTTTCAATATGGCCTAAGAGGGGCCACAGATGTTTTGTTACTGATGTTATTTTATTTTAAGTTTAAAAACATAAAAAGGGGCACATGAGAACGAGAGATACATTAACCATAGTTTATTACAGGTAGGGAAGGGAGAGAGGGGGAGAGAGAGAAATGGAAGAACAGAACAGAGCAGAGAGTAACAGAGAAGAAATAGTAGTCGACCACCCAGAAAAATTGAGAGGGGAGAGAGAGAGACTTCACTACACAAGATGTGTATGGGGGGAGGTACAAAAAAGAGAAGTGTTGAGTCTCAAACATTACAAAGCAGTGGAGAGATGGTGGATATTGTACCTGTAAACAGTTCTTCAGCAAATCCAGTTCTCCTCTCTTTATTCATCTCAAAGCAACAGTCATTATTAACTGGGCAGTGTGTTGCAGAGAATAATACTATGGATTTCTCATCAAGGAAAAAGACACATCATACTTTTGGCATTAAATGTTATAAGTAGGCTTGAGTGTCAAAGTACCCATGTGTATGGGTTGGACATGACATGGCTTGTGTGTGGAGGTCAAAGGACAGCTTGAGGGAGTTGGCGCTCTTCTTTTACCATATGAGTGCCAGGAATAGTACTCCTCAGGTGTGTCAGCAAGCACTTTTATCTACTGAGCCATCACCAACGTGCACGCGCACACACACACACACACACACACACACACACACACACACACACACACACACACAGTTTTTAAGGACATATATGTTAAGGTTTTGTACTGAAATCTGTTTTTACTAAGAAATGTCCACTGAAACAAAAGAATGCAGATGACTGTACCATCCCAAATGACAATACTACATTTCTCAGACCATTCCATAGTATAATTATTCCATATGATGATACTATGTTACCTCACATCTGCTTATACTATATTAACCTGGCTCATTTCCTAGGCTAATTCTTCATTATCTTGGCTCTGTTTGTCACTGTTCTATTGCTATGAAAAGATACCATGAGTAAGGCAACTCTTATAAAAGAAATTATTGACTTAGGGACTTACTTACAGTTTCAGAGGCTTAGTCTATTGTCATTTCAGCAGGTAGGCATAGTGCTGTAGCAGTAGCAGAAAGCTAAGTCCTGATCCATAACCAGAAAGAGAAACAGAGACAGAGTGATAGACACTGGGCCTACCATGGGCTTTTGAAACCTCAGATCCTACCTGCAGTGACACACTTCTTCTAATAAGGCCACACCTCCTAATCCTTTTGAGGAATTCTACTCCATAGTAACTAAGCATTCATATGTTTGATCCTAATTCAAACTACTATACTGGCCCATTCTATCTGATAATACTATATTACTGTGACCCATTCCATATGGTGATACTGCCTTACTCTAACCTGTTTTGTATAATAATATATTACTACACCCCACCCATATTATCAGTTACATCACACTGACACGTTACATGAGGTAATACTTCTTTACCCTGATGTTTGATGTAACTAAATGATAATGTTACATTTCCCCTATCAACCAAAGTAGACATCACCAAGGCACAACTTTGTTTCCTACACTTCCAAGGAAAATTTGTTGTTTGGTGTGTAGAAGTTCTTAGAAGAATTAATGGTATTTAATCAAAGCTATTGTTTTTACAGTATTCCTTAATATGTTATTAAATAAAGACTATTGTCTTTTCCTTTGAGTGTCATTCTGCATGTAAAAATGCTAGTTTTTTGATGGGTTTCATTAGTTTTGTGATAGAATTGTACAGTCATAAAATGATAAGTACTATGCTGACCTAAATTCTAAATTCTTAATGATTTTTTCACGGTTTTGGGATTTTTGTTACTCGATTTGTTCATGTTTGTTTTTGTGTCTTCTAATCCAGGCTAGCATTAAATTTGCTATTAGTCAAGGATGGTTTGAGCCACTGATCCACCTCCCTCAATCCTCCCAAGTTTTGCCAGGCATTTCTTCCCATACCTATTTTTCTTCCCATACCTACCTTGTGGATTTAGTGTGAGGTCTTATTGACTCTGGAAGTATTCCAGGGTTACCTAGCCAGACTTCAGTTAAGGCTTAGACCAGTGGTTCTCACCTTCCTAATGCTACAGTCCTTTAATATAGTTGCTTATGTTTGGTAACCCCCAACCATAAAATTATTTTTGTTTCTACTTCATGACTGTAATTTTCTAGTGTCATGAAGCCTAATGTAAAGATGTGATGTGCAGGGTATCTCTGACCACTGTGAAAGTGTTGTTTACGCACCCCCCCCCCAAGGTGTCATGACCCACAGGATGAGACTAGCTGTCTTCAAGGATGGAAGCCTGGTTAGTTTATGTTAGTCACTGATTTCAATGGTGGTTGGGTGCTTTTGGTTTTTTTCACCTGCTGTGGCTTTCATAGAAATAAAATCCAGCTTCTTCACAAAATGGCCAAAAATGAACTCAAAATGGATCAGTTAACACAAACCTAGAAGCTGAAATCATGGAACGTATAGAAGAAAATAGAGAAATCTTCACAAGCTGTGATTTCCCCATTGGATTGTTTAAAGTGTGACACAAGGGACTGGAGAGATGGCTCAGAGGTCAAAAACACTGGCTGCTCTTCCAGAGGACCCAGGTTCAATGCCTAGCACCCACATGGCAGCTCACAACTGTAATTCCGGTTGCAGGGGATCTGACTCCTTCAGACTGACACACATAAAATACATTTTTAAAAAGTATGACACCAAAAGCATGAGCAGCAAAAGGCAAATAGATAATGAACTTTTGTACCTTAGAGGGAGAGATCATGAAATGGAAAGAACAACATGTAGAACAGGGAAATACCTGAAAAATCACATAAGTGATTTTTATGTGATTTTATGTGATAACAAACACTGATAAGTGTTTATTATTCGGAGAATGCAAAATTTTTCTGTCTATCAACAGTAAAGGTCAGCCTATAGTAAAATAACGCTAGGAACTTGAACGGCTGTGTGTCCAAAGGAGAATTCCAAAGAGCCACTAAATGTGTGAAAAGATCCTCAGTCCTTAGAGATGTACATCAACACCAAAATGAGGGGCCTGACAACAGCTCAGGGGTTATGAACATACACTGCTCTTGCAGAGGACCACATTTCATTTACAGCATCCATCTTATGTATTTTACAACCACCTTTACTTCAGCACCAGGAGATAAGGGCACCTGTATTCATCTGCACATACCCACTCCCAACATACACACAATTAAAAATAAAAATAAAATCTTCTAAGAAAATGAAAAGAGAATAAATTTACTCCTACTGTGATTGTTATAATAAAATTTTAAAAATGTCAATTGCATGGAAGAGTTGAAACACTCATGTGTTTCTGACACTGATTAAAAAATGGTATAGCCACTGAAGAAAACAGTTTGGTAGGAGCTTGAAGTGTAATGTTTACCTGTGACCCATTAGGTCCACTTTCAACATGCACCTAAGAATATGAAAAGTGAGTTTTTGAGACTCTGTTCAACAGTCCAAGAGTAAAACAACCCGTTTGTCCATCAACTAAAGAATAAATACAGGAAATAATGTGGTATATATACAAAGGAATATAAGCAGCCACAACAAATACTGGTATTGTAATATTGTCTTAATTTGTTTTCTTTTGCTGTGATAAAATAGCATGACCATAAGCAACTTGGAGAGGAAAGAGTTTATCTCACCTTTTAGCTCATATTCCATCATGAATGGAACTTGGAGGCAGGAACTGAAGCCATGGCCATGGAGCAGAAATGCTGCTTATTGGCTTTTGCTCATCATGGTTTGCCCATCCTGCATTCTTATATAACCTAGGATCACCTGTCCTGGAGTGGCCCTGTCCACAGTGGGCTGGCTTCTCTTGTATAAATAGATCATTAATGATGCAAATGCCCCCACTGACTTGCCTATGGTCGATTCTAAGAGAGGCATTTTCTCTATTGAAGTTCCTTCTTTCCAGATGACTCTGGCTTGTGCCAAGTTGAGGATGAAACAAATTCTAACCAGGACAAATACTTAGTACAAAATGGATATATTGTAAAAACAGAATGGAAGAGGTGACACATTTCTAGGATGTGGGACATTGAGGTAAGAGAATCATCAGTTCAAGACCAGCCTGAGCTACATAAACTCTTTCTCAAAACAATAATCTTATTTATAAGCCAACCTAACAAAGAATTCCTCTTGATACCGTGTCAGTACTTACGAGAATAAGGTATCACCATTTGGTTTGGTAATTAGTAAATGGCAATAGAGAATGGAAAGTCAAAGGCATCCATTGGCTGAGTGTAGTTTATATCTGTAATCCTAGCTACTCCAGAAGCTGAGGCAGAAGGATTGCGAGTGAAAGACCATCTGAAGCAATTAGAGAGACACCTGTAATCTCAGGTATTCTAGAGGCCCAGGCAGGAAGATTTCAAATTCAAGGGTAGCTGAGGAAAATTAGCAAGGCCGTGCCTCAAAATAAAATTTGTAAAAGCTAAGGTTGTTGCTCTCTAGTAGAGAGCTTTCCTAGCAAAGGGTTTTGTCCCAAGGATCATGCAATTTTTGAAGAAAAAAAGTTACTACCCTTTTTTGACTTTTAATTATTTTGCTTATTCTGTGTTTTTTGGATTAACAGGAAATATAACTTCTAATATTCTGTCTGCCAATTATCTTTATTTTGGTTAATTTTTTCTTCTTGTGTGGTCATACTTCTATACTCCTTTGTAAACCAGGTTTTAAAAATTGTGTGTGTGCCTTGTGTTTGAGTTGAGTAGCCCATAGTGGGAATTGCTGTTTGGACTAGCTTTGATGTGGGGAGACAAGAATCTAGAAAACCAGGTTCTGACCTTTAGAAAACAAAGCATCATGGACCTGGGTAACAAGGGTTCAAATCTGGGCCTTGAAAAACTTAAGGTAGGAGTGAGAGTTGAATCATGGAAAGTCAGAAGTCCTCTGAGAGAGAATAAGAGGAGGGTGTATAGAAGGGCTGCAGATTTGATGTTGAAAGTCTCATGGAATTTCTCATGCTTTTTTCATGTTTTTTTTTTTTTTTGAGACAGAGTAGTCCAAGCTGACCCTGAACTTGTTATGTGTTGAAGACTGACCCTGAACTCCTGGGTCTCCTGCCTCTGCTTCCTGAGGGCTAGGCATGCACCACAATGCTTCCTTCAATGCAGTACTTGGGATGGAACCTAAAGCTTCATCTGTGTTAGTCAAGTAATCTGCCAACTGAGCCACATGCCCAGCTCTAGTGCCTCCATAATTTATTCTGCCTGATAAAAGTTTGGTCTATGTCTTGGTCAGTTTATATATTCTTATCACCAAATCACTAATTACTGTATAAGTGATGACTTTCAGATGTTTTCATTATCATTGAAACAAAACAAGCAAAAAACCAGGGACTCAAGAGATTGTCCAGCAGTTAAGAGACGTTCTGTTCTTTCAGAGGACCTGAGTTCAGGTCCCAGTACTCATATCTGGTGGCTTCAAGCTACCTGAACTGTCAGCTCTGAAGGTGCCTGCATTCATGTACTACATACGCCCACATACCTGCTTAATTAAAAAATAATGATAAATTTTAAAAATATATAGAAAAATCTATGAATGAATATTGTATGTGATCCTTCCTGTGTGTATCATGACTGTGGCCATTCTTCACTTTCAGTAGAGAACAGCCTGGTGTTAAGGTTGGAAGACATGGTGTCATATATTCCTTGTGATTGCAACGACCTAAAAAAATATTCAGGTTAAAGGAGCCCATAGTCAGAATGTATATGCTTACCTGGGGATGAAGTCTACACATCCATCTCATATTTGTAAAGCTTTAACAGTAGTGTTGTCCTCTGTGTGGATCTGTAATAGATGGAGCAAATCTATTTTGGATGGTGCATTAGTTACTTTTCAGTCATTGTGATAAAACACCATGACCAAGGCAATTTATAGAAGGAAGGGCTTATTTGGACTTAAAATTCCACAGGGATAGAAGTCCATCTTGTCAGGGAAGCATGGGGTTGAGAGCTCACTAACTGGAAGTAGGGCATGACTTCAAGATCTCAAGGATCACCCCCCGGTGACATACTTCCTTAACAAGGCCAGACCTCCTAAACCTTCCCAAATGGTACCACCACCTGGGGGCCAAGTGTTCAAATACTATATCCTACAGGGGATAGTTCTCATTTAAACTACCACAGATGGGTAATCAATTTCTTTGCATTGTCAACGTAGCTGCTGAGCTAAAGCCAGTCTGGTAATCAATTTTGAAATCCCCTGTTGTCAGTTAGCTGTTAAAAAGAAACATTAACTTCATGAGTTGAATGAGCAGCTTTGAAGACCGCTTAGTGACAGAGATGTAGATAAAGGCAGTTTGGAAGCAGAGAGGAGATGAGAATAAGTATTTAATGGATATTTACTTTTAAGGCCAGCTTCCTTTCTCCTGGAAACTGCTTCAGCTGTTCCCATTACTGTCTTTTGTCCTGTGGTGGCAGAAGACTGAGGCAGAGAATGTTCCTAAGGATGCCTAAGGAGGTTTTCCTGTTCAGAGTAACAAGATAATTTGCAGACATTGCTGGGGCAAACAGATAGACACACGCACCCTCCTTCACCCCACAGGATGACAAGACCAGTCTAAACAGGAGCTATCTTAAGGAGCCCAGAAATGGCCTGCCTGATAGTTCAATCCTCCTCCTCTTCTCTTCCACTGACATGCTTCCTCCCCTGCCTTCCCAACCTCATGCAAATCTTTTCTACCTACTGCATTGGAAATGTTAATGAATTGGTGAATTTCTGAGAAATAAGAACAAAGCCCTTTTCATTTAGTTAATGGAAATTTTTTACCCAAACATGGGTATATTTGGTAATATTGCAAAGATTGTTTTGGTTTTGAGATGGTCTTATTTTAGCCCAGAGTTTTATGAATGCTACACTACCACTCTACCAATTTATCTGCATGCTTATGAAATGAAGGAAACTTGACTTCTTTACAGGAAAAAGAAATTTAAATCTGTCTTTTGATCTACAGACATAAATACACAGCTGGCTTTTGAAAATAGGGGGGTTTTTCTTTTTTTTTCTCTCTCCATTTTCCTGTTCTTTTTTTGAGACAGCACTTTATTTTTGTACACATGGTTGGCCCAGAACTCAGTATGTAGACCAGGCTGGTCTTAAACCATTGATCTGCCTACCTATGCCTACCAAGTGCTGGCTTTACAGGCATGTGCTACTACCTCTGTTGTTAAAAGTTTATTCTGTAGCAGAGACCACACACACACACACACATTCACACACACACACACACACACACACACACACACACACACACACACACACACACACACACAAATCTGTCCTTCCTCCTACGGTCCCAACTACAAATTAAGATATGATTCCACCCAAGCTCACTCTGAGAAACAAGTGAGTTTATTAAGCTTGCTTACAGAGCAGTGAGTGATGGGTCATCGGAAGGAGTATAGATGGCCATAAAGTAGATACTTGAGAGGGTTTACACCCAACATGGATGGTAACTACTTCAAGATGGCATAGATGGAGCCCCCATCCCTAGTGCTTCTCAGCTGATATACTTGAGGCCTTTCCTAAGGCCGGACACTTAAGGCATAGTTGCACACAACTGATTGAAAGGAAGCCTGTTGAGGGTTCCATGACTCTCTTAAAACATCCTTTTGTGGAAGACCCTCAACAAGCCCAGCTGTTGTAATATTTGCAATTGGAATAATGTTGAATTTATGAGGTAGTGATAGCTTTGCTCAATGGATAGTCTCCTATAATGAACCCAACACAACGTAGCCCAGGCTTGCATCATATTTTTGATCTGTTTCCTTTATCTTCTTCAGTTACCATGACTGATTTAGTTTTTCAGATATGAATTGACCTTAGCTTTTTTTTCTCCTCAAGTTCAGGACACTTTTGCTATCTAATTCCAACAAGAGTATGCCTGAGTCTCCAGACCCATGCCTATCCCCCAAATGTGTAGCCAGCCACCTTCTTCGTATTAGAAATCAGCACAGAGATGACTCAGAGTAAAGGTGCTTGCTGCAAAGCCTAGGGACCTGAGTTCAGTTCCCAGAACCCACATGGTGGAATGGGAAAAAACAACTTCTGGAAATGTCCTCTGTCCTCCACATGAAATCCACGGCACACTCATGCCTCCGCACACAAATGGGTAGACACACATGATCAAGTAAATAAATGTGAAAAAATAATTGCCTGGAAGAATATAGAAAATCAAAATTAACATCGTTGAGTGTTTTCATCGCCACCTGTGTCCCCTCCTAAACTTGGGAGTCTGTCTGATCTCTTATAACACGATTTGGCAGTGCCTTCTGTCAGTGAGCAACTCCAAACACATTTCAAGCTATGCAAACACTGTTTCCTAACATTATTTTGTATCACAATTGTTGTCTGTGGTTTGGAGGTTTGAGAGGCACTTATGTAATTTCTGACTTGGAAAATCATTTAAGTTTTCAAATAATTTCAGATAAGATTTAGGTTGGAACTCAAATGAACATAGATAGCCAAGAAAATTTTCTGGGCCTTTAACATGTCAAGAAGTCAGAACTACATGGAATCGCTAGTGTTGCTGGAGAAAGAAAAAGGTCTTAACTCAAAAGGAGTAGGAAATAGTTTATTCCAGAGTTAAACATGAGTGACCATGTCTGGGAAGACAGATTTAAGATACTGCAAACACCATGCTCCAACATGGTAACACTTGAATGGAGTTTTTATAGTAAAAGAATCAAAGTCATGAATCCAGACACCTTCTGAATATATGGTTTTGGACTAGAGTGTGCAAGTTTCAGCAAATGCTGGAAATCTATTAATGATGGTAGTCTTAGTTGTTTGGGGGAGAAACTGTTTGCTAAGGATACACTTGAAAGGTTTTTGACAGTCATAAGGATTCAAGGATAGGCCTAGTATGCACAAAGCCCTAGATTCTAAACCAACACTGAATAAACCTAACTTGGGTGTCCCGTGCTTGTATATCCAAGATTGATGAGGTAGGGGTGGGAGGGGAAGGAATTTAAGGTTGAGCTTGAAGAAATGTCTCAGTACATAAATCATTTGTCATGTAAGCATAAGGACCTAGGTTCAGTTCTCCAGTATACAACTTGTAACTACTCACACACATGCACACATGCATGAATTACCACAGGCAAGCATGCACTGGACCATGGAAGAGAAGTTTAAGGGGCTGATAAATGGCTCTGTGGTTTAGAGCACTTATTACTCTTACAGGGCACCTGAGTTAAATTCCCAGCACCCACTTGGGTAGCTCACAACTACCTGTAACTCCAGCTCCAAGAGATCTCATGCCCTCTTCTGGCCTCTGTGGGCACTGTATACCCCTACAGAACCCTACACACACACACACACACACACACACACACACACACACACACACACTTTAAAAATAAAACTTTAATTTAAAAAATGTTAAGGTAATCAGCTACACAACATTTTCCATATCAGCTTGGGATACCTGAGGCCCTGTTATCCATAAATAAAAAACAAATAAACAAATGATAAAATATTAATGAAAATGGTATGCTTAGTTCACTGGCAAATGTAGATAACCCCTGGTGCTAGGATTCTAGATGTGTGCTTTCTCCAGACTCTGAAGCTGACTCCAGTGCGCCTTTCATATACAGGAGGTTCCAGCATCTCTTGTTTCCTGTGTCTATCAGAGTGTGTGTGTACCCATGTGTGTGGAAGCTGGGTGATAAGGCAGGGTGCTTAAATGCTTTGTTGCATTATGTTAATTCCTCAGCAGTGCAATCAAATTCATGTCGTAATTAAAGCTGTCAGTTGGAAGGCAAGCCAATCGCTGCGAAAGCACAGCATAACAAATGAACTGAAATGATTCCGCGTGTAGCTATACAATGCTTCACCAGGCATGAAATTAAATAAGTAATTTGATGTTGACATCAGAAATTGAAATGATACCCACTGTTCCCTCATTCAGTCAGACCTGCATAAACAATGGCCAGAGCAAACATGCACAACAAAGCCCTCCTCTCCACCCGCTCCCCAAGTAATGCACAATATATATGCAAAATGAGCATATCAGAGCTTGCTTAGACCTCAAGGATGTAATTTGCTTTGGTATACAACACGAAGATGTGTCGGGAGGGGGCGGGGAAGCAGGAATCTCAGTTTGGAGTGATCCTTCTCCTTCTGGGATAAAACATTTTCAGGAAGCAAGATGAATGAGATCAACAAATCCCCTTGCATTTCTGTCATTCATCCTAAAATGAGTTTGTTTCCTAGAGGCAGGACTCCAGGCTGGTACAATATAACTTGGCTTCTGCCTTTACCTGTTGTAACAAGAGCTAGGGGTACAGAAAATAGGTGACATGGTCACATGGTCAACCACTGATAAATGCAGTCACCATGACTATGGTTGGTGGATTAAACACACACACTCTCCCTCTCTCCCTCTTTCCCTCTGTCCCTATTTCCCTCTCTCCCTCTTTTCCTCTCTCCTCTCTCTCTCTCCCTCCTTCCCTCCCTCTTCTGCTTATAGAATCAAGAGCACAGAAATGTTTTGTTTGTTTATTGATTTTTTTCCTTAATTTAAATCCATATGTGTGTGTATGCAACAGGTACACAGGTGCCCAGGAAGACCAGAAGAGGGAGTTGTGTCCACTGGAGCTGGAGTTCCAGGTGGTTTATGAGTCACCTGATGTGGGTGCTGGGAACTGAACTCGTGTCCTCTGGGAGACCTTAACCACAAAGATCTTGTTTGCTTTACAGCAAGGTTTGTGGGTCCCAGACTTAACATACTATACACGATGTCTCATTCCTCTGAGCTTGCAGGAAACCCCAAGATGAGGAAACTTTGCTTTCGAAATGCTGTGGAGCATTCTGTCTTTGTTGAGGGAGGACACATTCAGGAAATAGTGTCCCCTTCTCCTAGGGTTTGAATGTGAACTGTCCCCCACAGGCTCATGTGTTTGCACACTTGATCTACAGCTGGTGGTGCTGCTTTAGGAGACTGTGGAATGTTTAGAGGTAGAGCCTTTCTCTAGAGGAAGAGTGTTACTAAGGGTGGGTCTTGGTATTGTATAGGTCCCTCGTACTTCTGTCTGTTCTCTGTTTCATGATTGATGTTGCAATGTGATGAGCAACTTCTTTCTAGGAGGGTTGGTTTTTTGAGATAAGGTTTCTCTGTATAACATCTACAGTTGTCCTGGACTTGGCTCTGAGACCAGGCTGGCCTTAAACTCACAAGAGACCTTCCTTCCTCAGCTTCTTGAGTGCTGGGATTAAAGGCATGCGTTTCCACCTCCAATTCCATGAGAAGCAACTTCTGACACCTGCTGTCATGATAAACATTATCCTCAAACTGTGATCGGAAACTAAACCCTCTCTTCTTTAAGTTGATTTTCTCAGGTGGTTTGTCACAGCAATAAGAATAACAACTCAGCTAGGCTGTGATGGCCAATCCCAGCACTCCAGAGGCAGGGGCAGGGGCAGATGGTTCTCTGTGAGTCAGAGGCCTGCCTGGTCTATAGAGAGTTCCAGGACAGCCTTTTCTACACAAAGAAACTCTGTTTTGAAAAGCAATAAATGAATAAACAAACAAATTAATAAAGTAACTCATACAGCTTCTTAGTTCATTATTAACAGAAATATCTGCTATTGGAATTGTCAAAGTTGCCTTAGCATCTTCTTCCTCCAGTAATCAATCTATTTATTTATACATCTTTTCAACCAGTATTTCTGCATTGCGTCTTTGTGCAAGACATGATATGTTGGCACATGTCTCCTCATGCCTGTTGTTTAAAGAGTAGGATATTGGATGGGTAAGTGGAACAGCTAAAGTTAATGATTTTTGAATCAGGTGGGAGATGAGGCCTCTCTGTGGAGGTGATGGCACCCCTAGGGCAAAGCTGCCAAGCTATAATGGAAAGACTGACTTGGCATCAGGTTATTTTCATTTCAAGCTTATTTGGTTCATCCCTTGGTGACAAAGAGGATGACAAAAATTAAATAATTTGTTAAAACAAGTTCTTCAAGAAAGCATATACACACAAAAAAAGATCCAGGCCTGAGCTTCATTTGTAGAGTACTTGCCTGTCATGCATGAGACCCTGGGTTCAATCTCCAGCCCTGTTTAAACCAGGTTTGGTAGTATACTTCTGTTGTCCCAGCAATCAGGAGATGGAAGCAGGAAGATCAAGGCTGTTCTCAACTACACAGACTACACAGAGACCTTGTCTAAAGCCTGGGTAGAGGGCTGGACAAACAATTTAGTTGGTTGAATGATTCCCCAGCATATAGGAAGTTCTGCATTTGACCATTAACATTACATAAATGAGTATAATGGTACATACCTATAATTTCACCCCTGAGGAATTGATGGCAAGCCTAGACCACATGAGAACCTGTCTCAAAAAAGTGGGACAAGGTGGGATCTAGAGAAATGACCAATTAGTTAAAAGAATTCACTACTCTTGCAGCGGACCCAAGTTTGTTTCCCAGCATTCATGTCAGGAAGCTCGAAACTGCCTATAACTCAAGGTCCAAAGGATGCAATACCTTTTTGGTTTCTTCGGGGTACCTGCACACATATAGTACACATAAACTCATACAGACATACATATATACATACATATGGATAATAGTAAGGTATACAAACAACTTCCATATTCATTGTTTGGCTTCTTTTCCCCAAGTACATGATAACCTGACTTCAGTTTAGATTTACTGATTTTTAGTGGTTCACTATGCCAGAGCTGTGGCAGTCTGAATTGATATTATTGAGACAAAAACTGCTTCCCTCTGCCCACGTATTCTTTGCATTTTAGTCAATTAATTATGTTTACAAAATGTCTAATTTTTGCACAGTGCCAAGTGTGTACTACCAAAGTCTTCAGGGAATAAACTGGCAAGTAGGTCATATACCAAAAAGTCATCCAAACCCATTGGGCTTTTTTATTTTCAAGTCAGTCTGGGCTTTTTTTCTCTTGCCTGCCTCTCTGTGGCCACAAAGCCAAATAGCTTGAGACCCAGGCCTTGAATGTCAGGAAGTCAGGGAGGCAGGCTGCCACGTGCCTGTTTAGTCTCAGTGCAGGGCGAAATGCCATCATTAATTCATTACCCAGCTGCCTGTCAAATAAATTGGCAATTATGTCCATCGCAGAAGCTCAGAATCCAGTAAATAGCACGTTAGCATCTCTGAGTCGTTGAGAGATATAAAGGGGAAAATTAAGCAACACGTTCTGTGTATCAGTAGCAGATGACAAGGGGCCTCACAGTCGGGCATGTGATGTCTGGATGAAAAGCTCACAAAGGGCTGCTAATGAGCTGTGTGGATGGGAACATGTTAAAAATTGCTACTGACTTTTCCACTCTGTCTCTGTGCTTTCTCTGCAGAGTTCAGCTCCTTCCAGCTTGGGAACAGGCTACTTCGTAAGTCCATCTCCACTTCCACCTCCGCACCTCGTGTTGCCATCCGTCCACTGCTATAACAAATCCTCATTACAGTGTGAACAAATAACATCTGAGGGATCCTTCTCGCTCCTTGTGAGCACACAGATTTCTGCCCTCTCATTGAGAATTGTTTTATTTTTAAAGGGTTTAACCTGTTGGGCCCTAAGGATCAGGAGGCACCTGCCTAGGTGGGGCACTTAGTATGTTTAGGATATGTGAGGAAACATGATGGGTCTTTCCAGCCCAATTCCATGTTTGCTGGAAGTCAGATTACTTATGGCGGGACCTTCTTCAAGGCACTCCGAAGAGCTTCGATATACAGAGGGACTTCATTTTTGTTCCTCCATTTTGAAGGGAAGTGGCATTCCTTTAGTTTCCTTCACACTCTAGTTGGTATCCCCTATCTAGCTTCTATGACAGTACGCCATAATGTATGTCAAATTCAGGTGCATTATCTCCTTTCGGGTCCATACAGTGTGCCCTTAGGGGAGGGGAGGGGATGGAGGAAACATATTTCTGGGATATTACACTATCTTTCATCCAAAGACAGAGAAATGGTTGCTTCATTAAATTTTTATAACAAAATTATCCTTTGTGGATTCAGTATTCCTTTTCAACATATAAATGAGGAAGAATTACAAACCAAAATTATTTACACAAGATAACATAGCAGTGTTCCAGTTTGTTACAGTATTTACAAGAACTTGATTTAGTTCTGTAGGAACACTTGATACTATAATACCCAAGACTGAACACTACTGCAAACATAGTCAATAAGTACTAATTCAGTGCAGCTGCTTTTAGCTTTGTCCTTCTAAGATGCTAAACATTCTTCTGCTGACCCATTTCTCTTACTGTATTTGTTAAATCATGGAAATAAGCATTGTTTCCATGAATGGTGAGTATTTGCTAAGGTTGGCCAACCCCCCAGCCCCTTGTTCTTAATCTGTCATCCAAGGAAAATGGTAAGGATGCCTCTGGACCTGCATCATACAGTCAGCACAGTTAAGTGTTCAGGGCCTGAATATTCATGCTTACAGAAGGAGCAGGATTCACCCAGCTTCTTGCTTCAGCAGTCGAAAGAACAGACGTGGTCCCATCTGCCATCTCTTCACACCAGGCTGGGTGTGGGTTGAGATGCTGGAAGTAAAATCTGGAGGCTGTT
This sequence comes from Cricetulus griseus, assembly GCF_003668045.3. Classification (NCBI taxonomy): domain Eukaryota; kingdom Metazoa; phylum Chordata; class Mammalia; order Rodentia; family Cricetidae; genus Cricetulus; species Cricetulus griseus. The sequence goes on along the minus strand of NC_048597.1, from coordinate 111,292,603 downwards.
GTGCCTGTTCTCCATGCACAGGCTCTATCCTAACCCCACCTCCTTTTCAGAAATGAAGCCAAAGCCACCACCTTCGACATGTTCTGTTACATCCTGAATAGTCTATTGTTATTTTTTTAATCGTCAGTATAATTGCCATGAAAAGAAGAATGTTAGGAGTGGACATTTTGTTCTAATTTTTTACTTTCTCAGTTCTAAGAATTCTTATTTTTATTTTCTAATGATAATCTGATTAACTGTCGAATCCTTGATTAGGATTTGGAGGTTTTTTTTTTATGCTCAAACAACTTTGGTCAACTTTAAAACTTCTTTATCTTGCTAAAATTGCTTTGGTAAAGTCGACTTACTCTGCTTATCTCAAGAACTGTCATGTTATTAGTGTACATGGAGAAGATGAGTACCAGATGTCTGTTCTGCTCTCAGCTATGATAAAAATGCCCCTCGCAGAATGTGTTTCCAATACTGCATTGTTCTGTTATCACCCTGTGAAATCCTTGGTGGAGTTGCCAAGCCCCCATCAAAACCCAGCTCTCTTTCTAGTGTCATTCCAACAGTATCACACATAATCCTCAATGTCAGGCACTAACTTCCATGTTGGTGAGTTTCTCGCTTTTAAATAGAAATAATGTATTTACAACTTCTGTTATTGCCCATTCCCCAAACATACTGTTTACATTGTGTTCTGTGGTGTGGATGTCAGTATAGCTCTCAGTAAGATGGTAAAGAAGTCACAAGCTCAGTATTAGGTTGAGTCCCCATACTGATTTTTTTCCTCCCTTGTTATTCTCCTTTGACGCACTTTGATATGTGGGTGGAGGGAAATCGCTACAGACGAACTATTTTTTATCATTAAATCATAAACTGTTGGGTTTGGAAAGGCTAAAGTCCCTCATCTTTGGGGGTTACCAACCCAGAACTTTTTAAACACTCTCCCATGCCTCAGTAACCCTCCTCACTCTAGAACCTTCTGTTAGCTCCCATGTCCTGTAGTAGAGATTTTAGTAAACTAAGGTAAAAATCCTTTTGCTATTTCGTAAAACAGTTACTGTAATCCATGCATCCTCAAGTCTATATTTGTGCACATGACGTGTGTCGGAACCTGTGCCTACTCACTCTTGGGCCAATCCAACTGAGTGTACCTTTCTCTCAGTTCTTTGACTGTATTGCTGAAAGGTTTTAAAGAAGTCTTTGTTTTTTATCTGGTTTTATTTGTTTATGTCTTCCTGGTTTTGTGTTCCAAAGATGTCTGCGTAGGTCTGTCAGTTTTCCAATCTATGCAAAAGCAGAAGATTTGAGGGATGGGAACAGCAGTGAAGAGCACTATTTACATAAGCATATTGCAAAGAATTCTTAAAGTAGACAAAATAGAGAAGGGTTGGAACAAACTTTGCACGTTTTGGGGAGGCTTTGAATACTGTGTTATACACACACAGACACACACACACACACACACACACACACACACACACACACACACTCATTGCATACGAATCCCCTACTCAGCTCATATTCTAAATATAAATGAAATTGTAGTCGACTTGGAATCAATTTGCTGTTTTTTTTTTTTCTTTCCTCTTTTGGCAAGCAATCTGAAACTTGTTGGAGTGTGTATAGGGTTTTCTTTTTGTTTTTTAAACGTCAGCTCAGTGAATACATTTTCTGTTTGATTTAAACATTTTTGGATATCTTTTCTTGTGAAACATATACTTGCAATTTCACTCTAAATAATGTGTAATGAAGTATGGAGTGGCAAACCAATTCATGTGACTAGCTGTGTGACCTTGGGCAGGGTGTTTGATATCTTTGTTTCTGCTTTACCTCCCACCTAATAGAATTGTGAATCTTAAACCAAATGACATAGTTAATGTGCACAGAACAGAACTCAATAACAGCAAGTAATAAACTGTACCTTTAAGTTTTTTTTTCTAAAGATTTTTTAAAACTTGTTTTTAATTGTGTGTGTATAAGTGTGTGCACAGCAGTGCTAGTGCCTATATAGTCCTGAAGAGGATCTCCTGGAGCTCCAGTTACAGGTGCTGTGAACTCCTGATGTAGGTGCTAAGAACTGAGCTTGCATTGTCTGCATGGGAAGTATGCATTCTTTTAACCACTGAGTTCTCTCTTCAACCTCTAAGTGCCTTTATTCTTCACACTGCAAATGAGTAGATAAAGTTTGTGTCAAACTATACAGTATTGTGGTGACAAAAGACACCACTAAAAAAAATAGTAACATGAAAGTAGATTTTGTCATTTGTACCCAGAGCCATTCCCTTCCAGGAGCTTTCACAGGGGCCTGGGATTCTGTGTTTGATTGACTGTGTATCATTCACTCTGTGTGGACTTCAGACACAGATGCATTTAGTCTGTCCCCTGGTGATGGTGTCGTTGAAATGACCTCTTTTCTGGGCTGTCTAGGCATGACAGTTGTTCCCTTTAATCTTGTTAATGTTTCTTACCTGTTTTCCCCATGGAGGAATCTTTAAAACACGTCAAGAACATTTAACATGACTGAGGCTTGGGCAGTGAAGGAATGTCTTTTCAGTAATTCAAGTTTTAAAAGATTGGCTGTAGGGTGTGAGTGTTACTCTGTGACAGGAGGTGTGACCACTGTCAGGAGAGAGTGACCACAGGTATGAGGCAACACTTCATCAGATTGGTTTCTCACTGGACCTGGAACTCATGACTGGCTAGGCTGGCTGGCTGCTAAATTCCCACTGTGCTTCCCAGCCCTAGGATTAAAGGCATGACCCACCAAGCCTGGTGTTTTACATGGGTGATTGTTGTGAATTCTGGGCTTCTTGCTTTTGTAAATAACACTTTATCTCTTGATTCATCTTTCCAGCCCCTGTACCTGTAGTCAGGTGACTAGTTTCCTAGCTCTAGAGAAAGGGATGTAAAACCGTCTTAGACCAGGTGAAATATCCTGTGTACTCCTCTGGATAATGCCCAGCCTTCTTACAGTCTTGAGTGTCTGAGGACACTGACCCACTAGCTGGGATCTGGCTTCCCTAACTCCAGTTAACTTCCCTTAATGTTCCAGCTTGCTAATTGTCACACTTTAAGTTGTCTAGGGAAACAATATACTGATGCCGTATGACTTATACTACAGGCAAGGGAGAATTGTAAAATATGACACTTCCTATGATGGACTTTGTGTAATTAGCATTCTTCTGTACATTACTTACTTTGCCCTTCAGAAACAGATTCCTATTGGTGGGGCTTTTGTGGAATTATTTATTCCTTAATTCATTATTAATAATTATTCATTATTAATGGATATTTCAATTTTTTTCATGCTAAAGTTTGCTCTTGTAGAGATATTTGTCCACTGAGAAACTACATGTGTTGGTTTCTCCTATTCTGTAGCTAGATGGTATGGTAAGAGCTTTATTACAGACGACTAAAAGTCCAAAGGGAGATGGATAGGTCACTGCATCAAAAGCTAAATGTAATATTTTATTTTAACCTTTATATTTTTTCATGAAACAGGTTTCAAAACAGATGCCATTAAGTTTATAGATGTATCACATAAATGTTACATACGTTGATATGAAGTATATACCAAGGACCCACAGGTAAGGCTCTGAAGAATTGTTCTGAGTATACACACGCACGCGCGCGCACGCGCACACACACACACACACACACACACACACACACACACACATACATACAATAAGCAGATATAAATCAGCTGTTCTGAAGTTTTAGGACTCATCACTTCACTTAACTGCTTGAAAATACACCACCCTCCCCCATTGTAAATTAGATGCCTCCCTACCCATTTCATGAAAATCTTAGATTTTGGTGAAACACCAAGAGTATGGTGAAGGAGGTTAGAAAACCTACCTGGGGCTTGTTTAAGAGGAGGAGTGCCGTGTTTGAGCCAAGTGTCACATTTTGCTACAGTCAATGCTGACTGTAGACAGCAGTTATTGGAGGCTGGGAGAGTTGGAGACTCTTCACTGACTCCCAGTACTCGCCTTCAGAAGACAAACATTTAAAATGCGTTTTGCTCATATAAAAGTATTTATCCATTTAAAATAGCAGTGTTGTTTTAACCAAAGCACCTTGGCAGCATGTTTTTAGATGCATCACAGTTAATAAACTGTTAGGTCCTGTACACATATACTCAAGAAGACCAGCAAACACCCAAGGACTGGTGCTGAAAGTCCCTTCTAACCCACCTTAATTTGCTTAGCAGAGTAGTGAAGAATTTCTGATATTCCTTTAGGAATTAGCCCTACTAATAGTCATGTAAGTTTCAGTAACCCTTGAATCGGATAGAACAAAAACAAACAAAAGCCATGGCCATCTCTACTGTTACTGCTGCTGATAACTCATGGTGATTTGGGGATGATGGTTGTTTTCAAGTAGGTGACAGTGGTATGTCAGAGCTTGTAAACTGTCACCTCCAAGCATGCTTGGTGTGGAGTTGTAAAGCAGGATGACCTCAGCTCAGAAGCTGCTGTGCAGGACACCCTCTGGTTCTTAAGGAGTACTTAAAAATGCTGCAAGCCAAAGCAGCGCTGGCTCTGTATTCACCAAAGCTCATAAACTCTTATCGAGACAGAGCATGGTGGCTACTTTATGTGTACAACTGAAGGAAATGAGAACCTGAAACACACGGGTAGTATTCCTGGTGTACCTCAAGAACTCACCTCAGTTATGATATGCAGACCCCACCACCCAACTATTCATTTCCATTTTCCAACAAAGATGAATTCTGTTTTACATGTTGTGTATATGTGAGGTGGGTGGAGTTATGCACGTGAATGCAGTTGCCTGAAGAAGCCAGAAGAAAATGTTAGATTCCCTAGAGCTGGAGTGAGGCCGACACCTGATGTGGATGTTAGGAATTGAATTCAAGTTTTCTGCAGTGCTCTTAACCACTAAGCTGTCTCCCCAGACCCTTTATTCCAGTTTCAAACACCAAGATGAGGGTACATGGTGTCTCCCAGACTCTGCCTCATTTCTCTCCATGTTGCTAGAGGGTCCTGCCATAGGTGTAATACTTGTGATACATAGAACATTGCTAATTAGGGAAATTAGGGTTAAACACTATGCTGACAGAGTCACTGGAAGTTAGCATCTCAGCCCTAATCCTAAGTAGTCAAGATACTTAGATCTGTTAGTGTATTCTTCCTGGCCATTGGTCAAATCAGCTTTATTTATCAACCCAAAAAAGCAACACATATTCACAGCATACAGAAGGACATCCCACATCCCTCATGAAAAAGTGGGATCCTAAGTTTGACATGTACAGAGGCATCAAACAGGCACATGTTATTATGATATGAAATGTCAGCCTTGCAGTTTCCTTTGTAATACACACCTGTTATTTTGGTTCCTGTAGCTTTAGAGTTAGAGACATTCTGGGTCATGGGAAATTCACAAGTCACCTTGAGCTACTGCCTGTTGGTGACTCAGAAAGTTGTGTTCTAGGGCTGGAGAGATGGCACAGTGGTTATGGACATTTGCTGCTCTTGCAAAAGCCAAGAGTTTTGTTTCTAACACTCAGATTGAATGAATTACAACCATCTATTATTTCTGCTTTGGGGTATGCAATCCTCTCCTTCTGCTCTCTAAAGTCACCAACTTACACATGCACAGACACACACACACAGACACACACACACAGACACACACACACACACACACACACACACACACACACACACACACACACAAAGAGTATTATGTTTTATTGGTAAAATAAACACCCTGACCAAAAGCTTCTTGGACAGGAAAGGGTTTAATTTACCTTGCAATTTATAGTTCATCAATGAAGGAAACCAAGGCAGGAACTGAAGGAGGACAGGAGCTTGGAGGCAGGAGCTGAAGCAGAAACTATGAGGGAACACTGCTACTTATTGGCCTGCTCCTCATGGCTTGCCCATGACACCTGCTCAGTTATAGCAGTGCCCACAGTGGGTTGGGCACCTCCACATTAGTTATAAATCAAGAACATGCTCCCATAGATCTTTCACAAACAATCTAACACTCTAGTTTGTGTCAAGTTGGCAAATAAATAAATAAAAACAACCTGAAATATTCATAGACATGAATAGAAATCTTTTTAAAAATGTTACCTATTGTGAGGGTAATCTGGCAACTATGATGCTTCCCAGTGAGATTTGATTTGTATTAAACTTTTTTCACAAATGAAATTTATGATTTAATACCTGGATAGTCTATGTATTGCTATGTATGCAATTTTTGTTTATGTGACATATAGCTATTTTAATGTTTTTATTTCTGATTCTGTTCATCAGACTGACTTTATAAATTCAAATTCATCATTTTTCAGTCATAATAGTAATTTCAGTCATAATAATTTACTTATTCTTTATAATTATTATCAAATTTTTTGTGTATATGTGATGTATATTTGTGCATTAGCATGTCATGGTGTGTATGTAGAGAGGAAAATTATGTGTAGCTAGTTGTCTCCTTTTCGTTTACATAGTTTCTGATGATGAAACCACCCTCACCTGCTGAGCCATCTCACCAACTCTGCTTTAAAATAACCAAAAAATATTGTTGGTGGGAGAGTGGGCACATGCTTGTGTGTGCCTTGGCAGGCACATTCAGAGATGACTGTGGAGTGTGTTCTCTTCTTACCTGGATATGGGTTTAGGGGAATAGACCTCAAGCTGTCACTCATCCTCTGGCTAGCTGTGCTTTGCTAGCTGACCCATCCTGCTGGCTCCTTTTTAGTCTTCTACATCAGTGGAAATTTACCTTTAGTTTGTTTTTCATTTTCTGATTTCCAGTCTCCATCGTGGTATGGTTCTATAGTATGGGTAAAATTGTCAACATGAATGTGAATACTAAAGGATGGCCTTGTTGATTGCTGAGTATATTTAGTGCTTTAAACCTCATCTAGGATCATTGTGCTGCCGATTAGTCTGATTAGGAAGATTTAAGTTGTCACATGCATGCCCTTTCTCTTCTTTCAGAATTTCAGTTTCAAATCAGGAAAACGTGTTCACAGCTCACATTTAAAAAAAACTGTTGTGTATTTCACAGATCACCCACAACTTCGTATCCGGAATGAGGTTACTATGCAATTTCGAAGCACTCACAGTTTTCCTGAAGAATTTAAAAACTGGACACGCATACACATGTCTACCAAAACTCTTTGTTTTCTTCTGTTTTGGTTTTGTGGGTTTTCTTTTTTTTTTTTTTTTTTTTTTGCTATCAGAAACTGGGTTGTACTTCATTTGGTTGAGCATTCACCTAGCATGTATGAAGTCTTGGATTCCATTCCTAGCATTGCATAAAGTAGACAAGTTGTGCATACCTTTAACTGTAGTACTTCAGATATGGAGGCAGATGGTCAAGAGCTCACTGTCATCTTGGTGGCAATGCGTGTTAAGGGCCACCTAGTGGTATATGAGAGACCATGTCTTACACATATACACATTATCTAAGCAATATTTGGCAAGTTTCGTCTGTGAAAACATGAGACTGTCTCAGTTTTTTTTTTACTTCCCCATCCAACAGATTATATTAAATATTTATTCTTTATAATAATTTTGAAATTCATATTATTCTCTTGAAGCACAGATTTTTCTCCTGTTGCTTGAAAACTATTCCTGAAGGACAGTATAGGATACTTAATGTAGTCTATTCACTTACAAGTGTATATACTAAAAGTGTTAATTTAGCCTGAAAGCCTTTGCACACTTTTCTTTTGTTGAATGATTTTGTAAGATACCTTATATTGATGTTTTGGGGTTGGTTTTTTGTTTGTTTGTTTGTTTGTTTGTTATTATTGTTTTTAAGACAGGATACTTCTGTGTAAGCCAAGCTGGCCTTGAACATACTATAGTAGCAGACTCTGCCAATTGTAGGTTGTAGACGGCATCCGAGAAGACAAAAAGTGTTTTTATACACACATGAAAAAGTGTATAAAAATGACATTAGTGATAGTAAAATCAAACCTATCATCTAGTCCATTTCTATGGCCTGTGTAATTAGTTATCACTCTGTTCAGGCCATTGTGCTCTCAATTAGTGTGATTAGGATGATTTGCCACGTGCATGGCCTTTCTCTTCCTAGCGTTCCAGTGTCTAATCAGGAAATGTGAATGCTCAATACATGTCTGTGCTCACAGCTCACTTTTTACACTTAAAAAGAAAACAAAAAGCTCTTTTGTGTTTCAAAGACCACCCACAGTTTTATATAGGTTGGTGTGCAATTTTGAAGCAGTCACAAGAATTTCCAAATGACTGTGCATACACCTGTATAGGTCAAGGACTGTCCACACTTCCTCTTTTATTCTCTCTCTCTCTCTCATTTTTTTTTTGGACACAGTACATATTTCTAAGACTTTAAAAGTTATAGGGGGTTATTCATGTGAAATTGGTCTCACTAAATTACTAAGTGTTCTGAAAATCTCATGTCAGCCTGGTGATCCAGATCCTAATGTTGTTTAAGTAGCGACTCAGTGTCTACTGTATGGATCCACTCATGATTTTCTGGGCTCCTCCAAAGGGCTTGGGTCACTTCTTGGCTACACCCACTGCAGCACACACAGAGCTCCTCTTTTAGACTCTGACTGGCTCCACTCCATGGCTGCTGCCATCCTTGGTGGCCATTTCATGGTACTGGCATCTCCAAAATTCTGGTGCAGCTGGGCTGCACGTTCACCCTGAGCTGTCCAAGCCTCAACTTTTCAATCTTGGGCCTCCAACTGCTGTGGAGTCTTCACCTTCACCAGTGGCCACTCCTGGACTTCTACAGTGTCAAGCCTCATCCCTGACCCCACAGTGGTCTTGGTCTTCCTGCATCAGTCACTAATTAAGAAAATTGCTTACCCACATTCATATAGCCATATCTTCTGTAAGCTTTTTCTCAATAAAGGCTCCCTCCTCTCTGATGACTTTGGCTTGTGTCAAGTTGACATAAAACAAGCCAGCACAGATGCTATTATTATACATTATGTTCAGTAAATTTTTTATTCTACACTTAGTTAAATGTATGCACATATGTGTGGGTACACATGTACCATGGCACTTGCAAGGAAGTTAAAGAATAACCCCTGGCGATAGTTTTTCTCCCTTTTCCATGTGAGTCTTGAGGAATAAACTCATGTGTCTTTACCTGCTAAGCCATCTGGCCAGGTCCAGCATTGTGTTTATTCTTAACTTGAAGTGAATTAGTAATTGAGCATTTAAAGATTACATAGTTCAAAATTTGAAGGCTGTAAATACTTACAATTATGACCTGTGCACTTCTTCATTTGGAAAAGAGCTCTCTGAGGTTCTGAGTAAAAAAGCACATAACGACAAAGGGAGCAAAAACTTTAGAAACACTGACTTGGATCAAAAGTGTTTCTTTTCTAGAAAACAAAGCATACATCATTGCACTTATTCAAAGTTTTGTTATATATTAGTGTCAGTTTTTGTTAAAAATCTAATAGGTTTAAAAATTTTAATGAAGTTTAATTTTTGAAAATTTTATACACATATAATGTTCATTCTTATTTATTAAAGTCCCCTGTCTCCTGTCATGTCTGTCACCTCCTCTCCTCTCTGCAAGGCTCCTTCCCACACTCATGATTTTTTTGGTTGTTGATTTTCATTTTGACCTGTGTTGTTTTGTTCTGAGACCCACAGAATTTAAGTAGGCTCGTATGTGACCACAGATTTGGAACTATCCTTTGGAGGCTCTTAGACTCTTCATTGGGTACCTAAGTGAAGATGATGACTGCCCCTCCTCCAGAATCCATCAGTAGCCTACAGTTCAGTGGGTTAGAACTCTGGAAGCTCTGCAGAAATAAGGAAAGTAGTAAAAAGCTGTTTATTGGGATGGCAGATTCCTTCATGGAGGGGCCATTGCAATATAAGAGATATGTGGGGGGAGGAGGAAGTTTTGGGGTGCAAGATTTTAAACAGAGCTGGGAGATGGAAGAGATATAGGAACAGGAGGATAATCTAAAAGGTAACTAACTTTGATTTCACAGAATAAATTAAAATGGGCACTACTAATTATAAAACACCCTTCCCCCAAACACCAGCATTCTAGAGGGATCATGCAGTCTCTCTCTTAGGCAACATCACAAAAGCAGCTGAATGCACACATTCATGACCTTAGCCCAAAGGTGGAGAGCCTTCTCTAAAGCCTGTAAGAATAAGCAAAAACCTTAACCCAAAGGTGGAGAGCATTCTCTAAAGCCTGTAAGAATAAGCAAGAAAGTAAAATTTTAGATTATGATGAGTTACTTGTGTTCTTCTATTCTTAATTAAAATGGCCTCAGCATCTGATGAATATCCATTAATAAATTCAGTGTCATCTAGTGTTTTAAGTTGCTTAAAAATCAAAGAAATGAAGTTCAAGTGAACACACTACAAAATTATGCTAAGATATTTTTATTTAATTAAAATATTGATTCAGTTTGATCAAAGAAACATAACATATAACGTGAAGCACTAATGATTCTTAATTACTTATTAGTAAACATGTATGTAATACAGAAATGGATTAAAAATCACTGGGCATATTGCACTTACTATAATAAATCTGGGAAGGTCTGGTTGTTTTTATTAAACCAATTTTTTTTCTAGCCTTGCTTGATGAAGAGTGCCTAAGTAAGGTAAATTTGAGTTTGTAAAATGTTTCTCAGTTGGCCTATGTAATAATTTATTTTAATTAAGTATATTTAAAGTGTTAGAAACTTAATTTTCTCCTTTTCTGGGAATTTGAGGATTAGTATATATAAGTACTTTGACTTTGTAACCTTATTAGAACAAAACTCCTTCCAATTTCAGAGGCTGTCTAATTCAGTTATTAATATCATGGGGGATCTGGGGGATGGCTCACTCGGTGAGAGCAGAAGACAGGAGTTCAATTCCTAGCACTCACATCAGCCTGGTCACAACCACCTGTACCTACAGCTCCAGGGACATGTAATACCCTCTTATCTCTGTGGGCACTTATACCCACACCTACACAAAGACACATACACATTATTGAAACAATAAAACAAATATTTTTAAAATGTATCATGTACAGTTAGCAAAACACTGTACAAATGCAATGAAAGGGTTTTCCTGGGTTACCGAGTCTGAGACAGTTCACCGAAGAATTGCAACCACAGGCAGGAAATGAACACAGCAAAACAATAATCTTCACCAGATCAAGTTGCAAAGAGCAGTCCTTCTCATTATTTTACTGTTCTTGAGTAATTCTGCTCAAAAGAGACAAGTAGCAACAGCAAAAACAAAGAGAGATGCTAGAGTTTTTCCTTGTCTTAGTGGCAGGGATGTATACTTAACACAGTTCTTAAAGAAGCGTCCTTAGGGCATTTGCCATTCATGCTGTCAGCCTCTGATGATGTCACATGCCGACCATCGAGCTTTTTGTTCTAGATTCTGTGGACTAATGCACAAAGCATTGTTGGAAGTAGACAGCTGATTCCTGCAAGTTGCCTTGTGACATGTACTATATGCACATTCCATTTTTTTTCAACTCATGCCCTCACCACACACATCCACTAAACAAATGAAATCCTGCCTTGTACCTCAGTTGGTAGAGTACCTATCTGGCATATATGAAGCCCTGCCTTCTATCCCTACTTGAAGCAAGTTTGGTGGTACTCACCTGTAATCCCAGCCATGCAAGTATGAGGACCTTAGGTCTAGAATAAAAGCTACACACTACGGTTAGTGAAATTGAAATAATCATATCAGAGATGATGGCAGCCAAGCAGGTTATTCCTGACTGAATGAAGGTTGTATTAGCAATACCCCTGGCATGTATTTTAACCAGTTCACTGTTGACTGTGGTAGTGTACGCAATATTAGAGAACAGAATATGGGAACTGGAAAGCCAGCATGGAATACATGAGAGTACACCTCTTTACATATTGCCTGTACTTTTTAGAAAGCAGACATCCATATACTCACGAGTGAGAGTACCAACATGTGCAAGACACTGAACTCAGCTAGTGAAGGAGAGTATTTATTGTCTGGACAAGAGGGACCAAGATTGGTGATGAGCCCTGTTTATCCCAGGGTCTACCTTGAAGGAGTTTTAAGCCTCAGCAGAGTAAGGAGGAACTCAGGGATTCCAAGCAATCATTGCTCCATGCTCTTCCTAGATTAGATGAGTAAGATTTGTGTTGTGATTTCAATATGAAATAACACTCAGAGGCTCATGTGTCTGAACACTCAGTTCCCGGTTTGGGTTGGTTATGAGTTCTTTAAGAGGTTGATCCTTGCTGGAGGAAGTATGTTGCTAGGGGTTGGCTTTGAGATTGTAGAGCCTGGCATCACTTGCCATTCTCTCAAGACCAGTCTGCTTCCTGTCTACCAGGCTTGCTTCACTTTCTTCCTGCCATGTCTTCCCCACCCTGATGGACTGTGTCCCTTGTGGAATTGTCAGCCAAAACAATCCTTTGCTTTTCCAGTTTGCTTTTTGTTCAGTGTTTTGTCAGTGACAGAAAGATAACTGATATAGTCTGCTAAGCATAAGGTAAGTAGAATTCATAAGACAAAGGAATGACCTAGATAGAGAAGTAGTACCAGCTATATATCACAACTGATACAGATACCAGTTTTCCCAGAAGTAAATATTTAAAAGTTACTACGATTGCATTTTTTGGATTCAAAAAGTTAAGTTAAATAAGACTCAAATTAAACTTTTGAAATATAAACTACATACAGTCTGAAAGGAAAAAAATAGGTTAACAATAGATTATACAGTATGGTAAAGATTGGTGACAGTAAAGACAATGGGAACTGTTCTGAATATAACACAGATAAGTTTTCAAAAATGGAGAGAGCATCACTGACTTGTCTGACAACTTCCTTTAGACAATATGTAATTGGAATATTCAAAGAAAAAAGAATATTTGAAGAAATAATACTTGAAAAATTTTTCAAATTTGGTACCAGCTTTGAATCCATAGATCTGAACACAAGAAACGTAGAGAACATACACCCAAGATTTTGAAAAATGACTTGAAAAGAGGAAAGTTATAAATAGCTACACTTTAAAGAAAAATAGGATGAGGAGTATGGTGGTAAACACCTTTAATTCCAGAATTCAGGAGGCAAAGGCAGGGTGGAGTTCAGTGCCAGCCTGGTTCAGGACAGAGAAATCCTGTCTCAAGAAACCAAGAATAAAATAAAATGGGGCAGTCATGGTACTTTAATCCCAGTACTCAGGGGGCAAAAGCACATAGACTTCTGTGAGCTAATGGCCAGCTGATCTACATAACAAGTTTCAGAACTACATAGTAAGACCCTACCTCAAATAATAACTAGTAAATAAATTTAAAATTAAGAAGACTGAACTGTAACTGTGTGAGAGGACATTTGTGTAGTGTGTGCATGACTGTTGGTTTGATCCTCCACATGGGAAGGAGAAGAAGGAATCACTTGGATCATGTTGTCAGAGAACTCGTTTTCAGGCTCAATTGACTGTTGCTGCAGGCCAGGGCCAAGGGGGGCATGGCTACTGCTTTCCACATGCCAGTACCAGTAGGAAAGTGAAGAGAACAAGAAGTGACTGAAGACAAATAATTCTCTTTTTCCAGAGCACACCTGCAGTTCTTCAAGCTAGGCTCAGTCCACTTCCTAGTCATTATGAATCTATGATTCTAAGCCTGAACTAGGTCAGAGTCCTTAGGGTCCCATCACTTCCACCCATAGCCCATCAGATGGCAAACAATGATTCTAAACATGCATTTTCATTTCATATTCAACCCGTAGTGTTTTCTAGTGCATGTATCTCTCAAATGATACTGACAAGAGAGTTAAGTTATAGTTTCTTATGTAGTGCCAAATATTTATCCAATACAGCAGTTGTATTTAGAAAGAGCAAGGAAATCTTAATTTCTGGTAATAAGAAAACAAAATTTCACTTTCAAATGTGAGCATAAGATACAAAGTGTATACTCAAAAGATAACACAGAATCAAGTAAGGATGTCATTGAGTGGTCAAAGGAAACCAAATGAGAATTGTTGCACACCTATATAACTATCTAAAGGTAATCCACAGTGTTGGTGAGGATATTGAGGAATTAAGAGTTCTTCCACACTGCTTCTGAAGATGTGAAATGGTACCACCACTTTGAGAAATGTGGCAGTGATTTACAAAAAGTCAAATATAAGGCTGGAGAGATGGCTCAGTGGATAAAGTGCTTGCTGTGCAAGCAAGCATGAGGACCTGAGTTCAGATCACAGCACCCACAGAAATGCCATGTTTGGTGCTACACTTGTAGCCCGAGCACTGGGGGACAGGGGTATTTTACTTGCTGGCCAGCCAGGCTAGGTGAAATGGGGAGCTTCAGGTTCAGTGAGAGACCCTGCCTTCAAAAGTAAAATGGAGACAAGGATGACACCAATAGATAATTAAGCAAAGAAAATTTTCACATTGCCAGATTAGCAAACTGTAGACTTTAAATTATGTGTACCTTGTTAACATTTCATTTATGTGTCAGTAAAGCTATTTTCACAACAATGAGACAAATCATTTCCTTGTTTTGTAATCATGTGAGGTTCATCTTCTGTGTCCCATGTTTTAAACTTGAGAACTCATCACATCTCGTCCTTTTCTGACATTGACCAGGTAACATAAAAACCTCACTCTGACAAATGTCAATGCATATTTCTGTCAGAGAACTATTTCCTCTTTGTTGATTGTTCAGAGATACAGGATTGAACCTTGTGAAGCAAGCAACACTCAACTTGGTAGGATTTAGGGAAAGAGAATGCATAAAGAAGAGCCCATTCCTTCATACCACAGAGAGAGAGAGAGAGAGAGAGAGAGAGAGAGAGAGAGAGAGAGAGAGAGAGAGAGAGAGAGACCAGCCTTTTGTGTCTTGGCTCTGAATTGCCAAGTGATGAAATGTAGGCCACCAGATTGAATTACTCCATCGAGCAGCCGCTGCCCTGTGTTAATGGTAATTGCAGAGATACCGCAGTCTTTCTGGGCAACATCTCAGATATTTACCTCCTACCGTTTTTCAATTCAAACCTTTGATGAAAATATTCCCAGTCCTTCTTTAAAGCAGACATCCAACTGTCTTTCTTGACAAAAGCAAGGTCTCTAAATCAGATCCCGACAATTTCTGACACAGCAGTCTACCTAAATCACCTTTTACCTGTGTCACTATGTCATTTCCTGAAGGAGAAAGTGTCCATCAGAGGAGCAATTGCTGTAGGTCTCAGGGCTAGAAGGTTGAGTGTGCAAGGAAAATGGAAGAAAAAGGGTTGAAATTATTTGTTTCTCTGACTTTAGTTGAAGGAATTCATGAGAGGTTGGCCAAATACAAAAAATGAAATAGAATTGTTATTTGTCTTAAAGATCCATATATGTGAAGTAAGAAAAATCTTTAGATACTGTTTTCAAGATGGTATGGAATAAAATTCAAAATTTTTTTGTTTATTTTGTGTATGTGTGCATGCCCATACAAGTTTGTGTGTGCCACGTACATGCAAGTCTTGGAGGTGGCCAGAAGAAGGCATCAGATCATCTGGAACTGGAGTTACAGATGTTTGTGAATCACTTGTTAAAGGTCCTGAGAACCCAATTCACTCTTAATTTCTGAGCCATCTCTCCATTCCCTAAAATTCCAGTTTAATTTCCTTCCCTTCCTTCCTCCCATCCTTCTCCATATCCCCATCTTCCTCCCTTCCTTTTTTCCTCTTTCCTTTTCCTTCCATCCTTCCTTCCTCCAGCCCTTTCCCTCCCTTCCTCCCTCCCTGCTTCTCTTCTTCCTTTCTTTGCTGTTCTTTGAGACACAGACTCATGTGTCCCAGGCCTCACTTATTCCATGTCGTCACACTTGACTGTGATTTCCTGATCCTTCTGCCACCACACCCAGCTCCGTTGGATGTTTTCTACAAGCTACAACTTTTAGAGAGGCAGTAAAACACAGTTATTTTGTTGTTGCTGTTACATTTTTAAAGTTCATGGTTTTGATTGGGTACCCTAATCTTACAATATTTATCAGTTCTTTTTACTCTTGGGGCCTCAGCTTGGTTTCTGGTCTGTCTCTTGTCCTCAGTGGAGCAGATCATATTTCAATAAATAAAGGTTTAGAATCAATGCCCTAGCGTGTGCTGTGGTGTTGCTCTGGCTGGAGAACAGGATGAGGGAACATGCAAGCCAGTACTGCTGAGAAGGACTGGATGACCTGAGAGTGAACCTCTCTGTGTTGATCTCACTGGCTGGTGTTGGTTGGACCTTAATCTCCCATTTTGTTGGAAGTGTGTACTTGCTAATTGCTTTTCTGGATCAAATTGTAGCATCATATGTTTGATGGATGGAGTCCTCTGGGGACTTGGCTTTCCAGGTTTGGTGAATGAGCAGCTGAAGGCACAGCACGCTTGCTCCCTGCTGCCAGCCTGAGTTTGTTCTTCCCAAGTGGATGCCTCTTGGCATAAGCTTTGGAATGTTATTTGTCCAGAATACTGTCAGATAGTGTTAGTGGCTGGGGGGTGGGGGAGCGTGTGTGTAGGCACATGTGCTTACACTTGTATGTGCATGGGTATGCACTTTAGTACAGAGGCCAGGGGTCAGTTTTGGTATCTTCATCTATCCTATTCTGTTGTACCAGGGTCTCTCTGAACCCAGGGCTCATCTATTCCTAGCCAGTGAGCTCTAGGGTTACAGTGACTTCTCATCAGTTTTAGAATTACAGATATACATCACTTCACCCATCTTTTAAAAAACAAACAGTATTCATTTAGTATCTGCCCTGTGCTTGTTGTTTGTTTGTTTTTTGTTTGTTTGTTTAATGCAGGTGCTAGGGATTACAAATTTGCACTTCCATGCATAGTCTACACAGTGCTGAGGATAAAACCAAGGGCTTCATGCATGCTGGCAAGGCCTCAAACTTTTGAACCCCAGACTTGGATTGGAACCTGTGGCTTGATTGCCCTCAAAGGTTCTCTCCCATTTTCATGGTCCAGCCAGGGCCTGATCAAATTTTAAAACATTAGTAATGCCTGTCTTCCTGATCTAGTCACCTTTCAGGATCCTACCTCAGACTCTTGCTGTGTCAGGCATCAAGGCTTCATTATTTGTATTTTTAAGGGGTGCTTCTTAATACCCAAATCAGAGTGTGGACTAGCTAACTGTGTGGTATGTCAGAAAGAATAGTTTATGGACTGTCTGGATCTGAAAATCTCAAGCTGTGTTCTCTGAGATACTGGATAGTATTTATTAAGCACCATTCATTCTGTGTCTGATACTCAGACATTGCAAGATTTTATATATTCTCGTCATTGGGAGAGGGATATCAAGATCTTCTATTGGTATTTCTTTCCCAAAACTGTCAGGTTTTGGTTTTGTTTTGTTTTGTTTTTGTTTGTTTTTTTAAACATGTGGCTTTTTAACAACATGAGAAATTCAGGTGGCTCTCAACCACCTTCTCATCAGAGGCTTCAATAACTCATTTGAACATTAACAAAATATTTAATGGACAATACACTCTGACCATCTTTAAAACCCATAATGTACTTGATGAATTATCCATGAAAGGTGGTTAACTGTGAGTAACAACACTGACCAAAAGTAAAACTAAGAGAGGAAAGGATTGATTTTTTTCTTATAATTCCAGATTACACTCTATGGATGATAGAAGTCGGAGCAGAAATTGAAGCAGAAACCATGGAGGAATGCTCTTACTTACTCTCTCATTGGCTTATAAATAGCTAGCTCTGGATCACCTGACTAGGGACAGTGCTACCCCCACTGGTTTTGGCTTTCCAATATGTATTAACAATCAAGACAGTCTCCCACAGACACACCCACAGGCTACTATGATTGAAGCAGTTTTTGTGTTGAGGTTTCCTCTTCCCAGGGGACAGTAGTTTGTATCAAGTTGAAAATAAAAACCAGTCCAGGTCCTTGACCTTCGGTAGTATAAACAGGCAACTAGGATGTCTCTCTCTCTCTGTCTCTGTCTCTGTCTCTGTCTCTGTCTCTGTCTCTCTCTCTCTCTCTCTCTCTCTCTGTGTGTGTGTGTGTGTGTGTGTGTGTGTGTGTGTGCTGTGTGTGTGTCAGAAAAGAACTGAGGGAATTGGTTGTTTCTTTCCACCCTAGGTCCTGGGCCTTAAACTTGGGTTGACAGTCTCTACAACAGGTGTTTTGACACTTGGCAGTCATAAACCTGCAGATTCCTAAAGACTTCATTAAGAATTCTACTTCTTTAGGATCTATTGGCGGTGTAGTAGCTCCTCACTCATTAAACATTTCCCCAATTAGCCTAAAAAAATGTGCTGTGTGAAGGGTTGCTAGGAGGTCTGGGTGATGAAATGTGATGTTTAGCAAAGCTGGCCTTAAACACAGATTTTTTTTTCTTTCACACTGTTGTAAATTTCCTGACATTCCACTCCAAATACATCATGCTCATGTTGACTCTCCTCCTCATGGCTGTCAGAAGCTATGCTTCTAGACACTAATGTGAAGGCATTTGGAAAGGCCTCCATGCAAGTCTGACACTGGGGAGCTAAAGAAGAATGCACCAGCCACACAAAGCTGCCCTCGCTCTTCCCAAACCCATCATCGCTTTTGTAATATGCCCAATGAAATTGTGACTTTTTTCCCCTTTAGCAAATTCTTCTGTGATGGAGCTGTGATTTGCAATAATCTTGTCATACCATGCTCAAAATACAACTAAATGAAGACATTTGTGAAAGGCAATGATTGTAAATCACATGCAAATTTCAGCCTGGCTGGAATTAATCAATACAGAAACAGAACCTTCATTCCAGACATAATGATGCCACTGCTAATCCCATAGTGTTCTATTTCCATGGGAATTAGGCGTTTATTTTTGAGTTAAACCTCTCTTCTTTTTCCATGAAGACAAAGTACAGGGGGTTTTGTTTTAGATTTTTTTTTGAATCTTAACAAATAACTTCTTTGGGGATAAGGATTTGTTAGGAAGGAAACAAGAGGAACATCAAAGACTTCCCCTGTGGGGCAGTTAGCATTTCCTCTTACATTCAAGTGCTTATTTAGTGACTCTTCCCTTAGTTTTTCTCCCTTACTTTAAAAATGTAATTTTTTAAATGTCTTTGACAGCTTTATAGATGAATGTAATGAATTTGAGTTGTTTCACCCCATTGCCCTCTCTTGTCTCCTCTCTCCCCCCGGCTCCTCCTCCTCCTCTCCTGTCTGGTCTCGATGGTTCTGTTGTGACCCACTGAGTTTAATTAGGATTGCTTGCTTAAGCATCAACAGATTATTTACTGAAGCATGGATAACTCATTTAAAGGTCCCAGGCTTAGGGCTTAAGAGGGACACCGAGGTGAATTGTCCTTTGGGATAGGAGATTCATTAGCAGAGTTATTAATGACACCGAAAGACAGCATGACAATGAGGGACTAACAGTTAGACAGATTCCCTGGTCCACAGACAGCTTAGGAAAGGGGCCATGACTAGCAATAAAGTTGGTGACCTTCCAAGATGGCTGGCTTCTTCCTCACGTTCCTGACAACTTAAAGACATTGTGGGCTTTTATTTTATTTTCCTTCCCTACAACACACACACACACACACACACACACACACACACACACTTTATTTTATTTTCCTTCCCTACACACACACACACACACACACACACACACACACTTTATTTTATTTTCCTTCCCTACAACACACACACACACACACACACACACACACACACACACACACACACACACACACACACCTTGATGAACAGGATCAACTAGTTCGAGGCCTGATGGGGACATGTTACAGTTGGGGTTAATCATCCACCCTGTCTTCAAACCAGCCAGCCTTAAATCAGGGTCAGAAGATTCTTCAGAGATTTAAAGTTCCCAGCCCTAGAGAAGAGACTGCATTTTCAGCTTTCGGAGTCCTGGCCCGACTCGTTTTCTCTGTGTGCCTGGGGGGTGTGTGTGTGTGTGTGTGTGTGTGTGTGTGTGTGTGTGTGTGTGTGTGTGTGTGTGTGTGTGTGTGTGTGTGTGTGTGTGTGTGTGTGTGTGTGTGTGTGTGTGTGTGTGTCCTCACCCCCAGTAGATGGCCTTTCTCCAACTGCTGGATCCCCCCTAGTGCTATGGTTTTGAAGACTGTCCCACTGCCACCTGTTGCACTCAAAAGTCTTCTTGCCTTTTGCTTTTTTAACTGGCAGAGAAAAGGAACGTGATAAAACCCCTAGACTATACCCTTTTTGTGGGGTTCATCACCACTCCTGTATTGTATCAGCAGGCTCCCTGAGGAGAGTTCAGGCCTCTGAACCAGAGTGAAAGTCCCTTAGAGGATTCAGAGGCTGGGACCTCTAACCAAAATCAGCTCTGGGGAAGGGGATACAGCTGCAGGTGAGCAGTAGTGAGCAGTTGTGGTCTGGGTTCTCATACTTAGCAATGCTGATAAAGGGAAGAAAGGACAGCCTTCCCCAGTATCCATTAGCTGCCACTGTGAGGGATGGGGCCCCCTGGTTTTGTTTTTTGTTTTCCTCTCAGAAATTTTAGGGCTCATAAACTGGTAGGTAACACAATCCACATTATTGATTAAATAAACAACACTAGTATCTAAATGGCAACCTACCTCGTTCTTTGTTTTTAGTTTAACAATTCCTTTCTTAGGCTGGACAGCTCATCTTTGATTCCTGTCGGTTGTTTAGGGGTTTATTTGTTATTGTTGTTGTTTTAGTTTTTGGTTTTCTGATATTCTGTTTGGTTTTGTTGGGTTTAGTTTTTGTTTCAGAGACAGAACCTTATTCTCTATTAGAGGGCCTAAAACTCATCATGTATCCCAGGCTGGCCTAAGTGGCATGTCTTCCTGCCTCAGCCTCCTGATTGTTGAAGTTACTGCACTATGTTTACTATGTTTACTATGTTACTGCACATGTACTAGCTTTGTTTTGTTGTTTAAACAAAACTTTCATAAAAATCACACTTTGAGGGAAAACCTGTTACAATCATAGCTGTTTTCCTGCTTATCTAGGCTTTCAGTCTTTGTCATGTGCTTTGAATGGCCGGGCTTGTCTTTCATTCTCATGCTTGGCTTCTTGATTTTTTTTTTTTATTATTAACATGTCTCTTGTGTTTTACTCAAGCAGTTTGGGGCAAGAGTTTGCAGAAAGAAGGAGTTATCCTGCGCCATCTTTTATATCACGACCAAATCCTGAGAGCATGACAGCTTGTTCCCAGCTCCTCTTGAGGTCTTTTTCTTTTTTAATTAAATTTATTTATTTTACATTCCAACTGCAGTTCTCCTCTTCTTTTTCTCCCATTTACCCCCTACCCCCATCCATTCCTCTTGTTTCTGTTGAAAAAGGAACAGTTCTCTCTTGGGTAGGTCAGAGATTGAGTTTTTTAAGAAACTCTTTATAGCCCCATTTGAGCTCAAATTGGTAACTCTCCACAACCTAACAGTTCTGGACATTTTTTATGCCAAGGTCTCAGTATTTAGCCCTGGCTAGTCTGGAACTCACTTGTTACGTAGTCCAGTAGTGACTTGCAGTTGACCTCAGAGTCACAGTGGTCCTCTTGACTCCTCTTCTTCAGTGCTGTGATTACAGGTACACACCATCATGCCAATCCTGGATCTTTTAAACCAAAAAATTCAAAAGAAATTACAAGGTCAGTATTATCTACCAAGGGGAAGTCATGCTGGAGTGACTAAGGGGAGACAACCTTCACTTCCGTGGTCCCACTAGAAGCTGTGGCCTGCCTCTTTGCAGAGTCCAGGTCAGTCAACCAGGCCTTATTTTTGAAACTGAGAGAAAACGGCTGCTGATTTCCAGTTATTCTACTATCAGGGTAAAGTATAAAAGTAAGGACAATTGTTTTCTTTTTCCATTTATTGTTGTGTATGTGTATTTTGCATGTCAGTAGGTGCATGTGTATATGTGTGTGTGATGTATATGTACATGTTTCCTCATGCATGTGAAGGCTTTTGTGAATCATCCTTGGTGAGCCTTCACCTTATTCATTAAGGTATGGTTTCTTAGGCAGAACTAGAGCTTGGACACACACACACACACACACACACACACACACACACACACACAGAGAGAGAGAGAGAGAGAGAGAGGGGGGGGGGTTATCCACAGGCATGCATGCATACGTAAAGTAAAATTTTCAATAAAAGTTTAAAACAATAGCAGAAAAGGGAGATGAAAAATGTCGCTGCTATAAGAAGTTATCAGAAAGTATAGCATGTATAAAGAGAGAAGACAGGCAAAAGGAAATACTCGAAGAGATAACAAGTGAAAACTTTCTGACAAGAAAGACAGCAAAACACAGATGTAGTCAGGATAAATGTGAAGAAAAGCATATCTCTGTACAGTGAAGTTAGACAACTGAAAACTAAAGATGAAGATGAAATCTCAAAATCAAAAAATAAAATAACAGCAACAAAAAAAATTGCATCATGTATCCTACAATCTATGATACTAGGTCAGCTTTTTCTAAAATTATGAACTGTTTGGGCTATAGTTCATGCTTGTTATGAAGTAGTTATTACATTTAGATTAACCCATTTCTATTAATCTAAGTATTGTCACATGGCTTTTACCAGTCTTCTGGCATCTTGTTTCTTGGGCAGCTTTCTTGACCCTTCTTTACGCTGTGAATATATGTGGCTCTCATTGGTTGGTAATAAAAGCTGCTTTGGCCTATAACAATGTCAGCATTTTAAGAACCTGAAAGAGTGCATGGCATGGTGGTACATGCCTCTAATCCCAGCACTTGGGATGCTGAAACAGGCAAAACAGTGATACCACCCCCCTTACACACACACACACACACACACACACACACACAGCAGCTGTGGGGCTAGGAGAAGGGTGGTTAGTGGAAACATGGCTCAGTGGTAGAGAGCAATCTTCCATAGTGTTCTTCCAGAGACCCAAGTTCAGTTTCTAGCACTACATGGCAGCTCACAGCTATCTGTAACTCCAATTCCAGGGATCAAATGTCCTCTGCAAGCATTGCACCATCCAAATTGTGCACAGACAGAAATGCAGTGAAAATATAGAAAAATCAAAAAGAATAAAAAAGAATACTTTTAATCTAGTATGCCATATTTAGGGATATCTTTTTAAATGAAGGTACAATTAATAGTGTTAGGTGAACATACCATATACCTAACTTTCTGAGGTAAGTATATGTCAAAAATTCTCTGCTGGTCTACTAGTATTAGTGGTACAGTGTGGTTGTGAAGATCAGAGGACAGCTTGTGGGAGTTGGTTCTCTCCTTCTACCATGTGGGTCCCAGAAATCAAACTTATGCAATCATGGTTGGTGACAAATGCCTTTTCCCTCTGAGG
The DNA here is from genome assembly GCF_003668045.3 of Cricetulus griseus. Classification (NCBI taxonomy): domain Eukaryota; kingdom Metazoa; phylum Chordata; class Mammalia; order Rodentia; family Cricetidae; genus Cricetulus; species Cricetulus griseus. Next base: position 111,269,332 of record NC_048597.1, on the reverse strand, counting down.
TCCAAGAAATGTTAAATGAAGCTTTTTAAGGAAGTGTATTATGGTCCTGTTGAGAACATTTGGTTTTTATTAAGAAACAAAAGCATCAGATATATAAAAATAAATTGTAATTTTCTTTAATATTTTGAAAAAAATCACAGCCAAAATTGACAAAATGCTCATAAGCAAAATGTAACCTCTGGTTTGTGTTTTTACAGTCCATGAGCTAAGACTACATGCACTTTTTAATTGGTTTCCATTTATTGTGTGTGTGTGTGTGTGTGTGTGTGTGTGTGTGTGTGTTCTATCAGTTATGTTCTTCCCTTCTTTCCTTTCCTTCCTTTCTTTCCTTCAGAGTTCCAAGAAATACCTTCAGGGGAAGAGACTCAAAAAGATCAATAAATGTGTAGTAGAGGCCAAATAGCTTGAAAAGCCATTTATTTGCTATTGGGTATAGGTTGAAAGCAACAATTGTAATTGTCTTAGAGGATTTTTAACATATGTCAAATAAAATTCTGGCAATAATAGTGGAAGAAAAATAGGGGAGAACTGGAAATTTGCCATGAAAATATATCCAAATGTAAGTAAAGGATATAGCAAAATTTTAGTAGGGTAAAAGATTAAGATTGTGTCCTTTGAAGCCTGTAAGAGTCATTATGGAAAGCATTAAGGTAAAGTAGAGTTAGTAAGTATAGTTAATAAGCCAATAAAAAAGTGACTTGAAATTATGGAAAATTCTAGGCACAAAAAAAACAAAAAATAAAATGTAATGGCTGGAAAAACATCTACAGTTAAGAGTGTTTTCTGGTTTCCAGGAACTGAGTCCGGTGGCTCTCAGTTGCCTAAAATTCCAGCTATTTGGAGGACATCTGATAACATCTTTTGGTTTCCTCAGACTCCTGCACTCTTGCATACATATTGTAAGAGCAAAACAAATACTAAAAAGTTATCAATAAATGTACAAAGAAGAAACTTTTAAAAGTATAGTGGAACTCTACCCATCTTCATTAAAGAAAAGCAGTCAAAAAGTAGAGATTACAAAATTGGATAGAAACATGACCCCATTTTGGGCTGTGTTTAAAATGTCATCCTAAATATAAGGATACAGCTATATTAAGATTAAAAGGGTATAAAACAGTATACTGTGAATCACAGTTAAGAAAATGGAAGCAGTTGTATTAGTACTAGAGAAAATAGACTTGATGCCAACTATTAACAACAGAACACCATGCCTAGTGAGAAAAGAATAATGTAATGGTGCATAAAGTCAATCCCTTCCTTCATCAAGAAAAGAGTTTGGGGCTGGAGGCACAGGCTATCAGTTCCAAGTTTTACTGTACCTGCAGAAGACTCGGGTTTGGTTCCCAGGACTCCCATTAGATGGCTCACAACATCCTCTAACTCTAGTTCCAAGAGATTTGACAATTTCTTTTGGCCTCCCCAGACACCTGGACATACTTGGTGCATGTACATAACTGCAAGCCCACACACATACACAAGAAGGAAGGGGTGAGGGATGGAAGGAAGAAAATCAATTGAGAAAGTGTAAGAGTTTAAAGATATACATAAACAATAACAGAGCCTCAGGATGCCTAAAGGAAAATCTAATAAAACTGGAGAATGAACAGAAACCCACCAGTGTGTGTGGAGATGTTTATACAAATTCACACAAGGTCACAGAAGATTCAGCCAATTATTAGCAGTCACCTTGACTCAGTTGAAAATTAAAGAATATTTTTCCCAACGATTTTTAAGTGCCCATGGAATATTCCTTGATGAGTTATAAAATTTAGTAAATATAAAACCCCAACACAATGCAAATAACATTCACTGACTGCAGTAGATTTCAACCAAACCTCGGTAACAGGAAGGTGCACAGGACCCCCCCCCCACACACACACACATACCCCACCCAAATCTTAGAAAATAAAGAGCATACACCTAAATGACCTGAAAACAAAGAAAGAATCACACGTTCAACTTCGTTTTACTGCCTTAAAGCTTGTTGCTTCTGATCTTTTAAAAATTACACATGTATACTGTGTTCCTCATACTCACATATAATTAATAATAGTGTCAGTTATGGGGCTTTGTTGTAATAAATTATATAATATACTTTAACTGCTTTTGGCTTAGGGACATACTCTTTTGATTCATTTGGCAAATTATCATTTTGTAAAAAATTATCAATTTGATAACTAATTAGTATGAAAAATGCACTTGAAGCCTTCTGCCTTGTTTTTGAAAATATGCATATATGTTTATCTATTCTCTGTGTGTGTGTGTGTATGAGAGAGAGAGAGAGAGAGAGAGAGAGAGAGAGAGAGAGAGAGACAGAGAGAGAGAGAGAGAGACCTCTGGGAATTGATCCCTTCTACCATGTGGCTTGGTAGCAAACAAGCCCTGAGGCCCCTTCCTACCAGCTCCTTCTGCCTTGTTTCTCTCTTAGAAAGTTCTGGAACTGCCACAAATTGAGCTGGACCCACACTACAGTGGCTGTGTTGGGAGTTGATGAATCCAGACCTATCCAGGTGTGAATTGGTCCTGCAGATCGGTGGCCAAAGCCTGTCATTGTGTTCACTGTCCTCCATGACCAAGAAATCTTTTCCTCATGGTAATTCCTACCCACTTTCAAGTATTTATACCCCACCAGAACATGAAACATTAGGATGTAAATGACTGAGTCAGGAGGTAGAATCTTTTATTAAATAGAACAAACCAAAAATGGAAAGGCAGGGTGTTTAGCTTGGTGGATAGAGTGCTAATCTAGCTCTTTCAAAGTCCTGGTCTGAGTCTCCATGACAAACTGTGTAAACCAGCCATGGTAAGCTACACCTGAATTCCCATCCCTTGGGTGGAGAAGCACCAGGTCTTCCTTGACTGCGTAGCAAGTTTGAGGTTAGTCTAGGATACATGATATCTATGTCAAAACAAAGCAACGTACACAATTCTGCTTTGATTTTAAAGAAAGCATGTGAATATATGTTTTGATAGCAGTATAGGAAAATTTCTTAATATGTCTCAGAATCTGAGCCGTGAGTAACCTTAATATTTAGAAATTTATATTAGGTTATAGGTGGTATACAGCATTCTTTAATATTTTCCTTTTCCTCTCGAAGTATCAGCTGCTGTTGCAGATAAGTTTACTTCCAAGCATTAGATTATCATTTCTTATTGCCAGGAAATGATAATACAAGATGTGTGTGTGTGTGTGTGTGTGTGTGTATACCACTGCAAGGGTAGAGAAGACAGGATACAGGATACAAGCTCAGGTGTAGGTCCTTACCGTCCACCTAACTTGCTTGGCAGTATTTCTTTGTTATCTGCTTCACACACCAAGGTACCTAGCATGTGAGCTTCCAGGATTCGCCTGTGTTCTTCCCATCTCACTGTATGAATACTGGGTTTGAAGACACATGCCATTGTGTCTGACTTTGCATATGTTCTAAGGGACTGATCACCAGGTTCTGATTCCTGCGTAACAAGCACTTTTCCCATTGATCCATCTTCACAAGTGCCACCCTCTTACACTTTAAAACTCACCAACTGACTGGAGAATCCTGTATTGAGTCTTATGGCACTGTTTTATGTTAGGTCTACAATGGGAGCCTGAAGCTTAAGGTTTATTCAGATAATTTTCCATAATTAGCAAAAGCACAGTTGATGTTTTTATAAAGTTTCTTCAAGTAAGAACTGTTTTATTTAAGTAAAATAAATGAGTGCCTCAAATGAATCATTTTGGAGAAACAGCTGTAGAGCTTATGGCCAACAATGGCTGATGTGTGCTGACACCGCAGTATGACATAAAGTCTGCTTCTCTTTGCCTTGGGAAGGTTGCTACTCATGAATTTACAGCTATGATCCTGATTGTCGTATGAATATGAGTAGTGGTGCTGGAGAGGTAACTCAGTGATTGAGTGCCTCCTGCTCTTGTGGGAAACCTGGATATGGTTTCCTGCACCACGACTACCTGAAAATCCAACTTCAGGGGGATCCAGTGCCTCATTCAGGCCTCTGTGAACACATGAGTTGATGTGCACATACCCTTCCTTCATTCACACAGATGCATATGCATACATAAATATACATTATTAAAAATAAAATAAAGGGCAAGGCATACTGGCTTTAATCTTAGTATTCAAGAGGAAGAGGCAGGTAGATCTCCCTGAGTTTGGGGCCAGTCTGTTCTATACAGAACATTACAGGCCTACACAGAATGTCAGGGCTACAGTGAGAACCTGTCTACAAATAAATACTTTTGAAAAACAATATGAGTGGTATATGATTGTAGAATACAGGGGTTTCATGGAATATATAGAATAAGGAAAAAAGTAATTATCACACCTAGAATTCACCTGAGTGTCCATTTTGGTGGTTTAAAAGAAAATGGCCCCCAAAGGGAGTGGCACTAATAGGAGGTATGGCCTTGTTGTAGTAGGTATGGTCTTGTTGGAGGAAGTGTGTCACTGTTCAGGTGAGCTTTGAGGTCTCCTATGCTCAAGCTATAGCCAGTTTCACAGTTCACTTCCTGTTGCTTAAGGTTCTCCAGCACCATGTCTGCCTGCATGCTGTCATGCCCTTCCATGAAGATAATGGACCAAACCTCTGAAACTGTAAGTGAGCCCAGTTAGATGATGTTTTCCTTAGGTCATGGTGTCTGTTCACCATAGAAACCCTAAGTAAGATACACAGCAATTCAATATCTAAAATAGTGTTCACAATAAGTTGAAGGGATGTGCTTTAGCATTCAGTCAACATCACTTGCTAATTGTTCCAGTTTCATTTGTTAAGTGGAGATGCCATGTGCAATGGTGATAGTTATAAACCTTTGTTTGCTAAGAGTACTTTTCTACAATTGTAGCATTTTCAAAATAGACTCAGGATCCTAATACAGTTGTATTAATGAAAATTTGAAATGATAAAAAAACAAAAAACTCTAACTTTGGTACAAATCAGGAAGAGGAGGAAACTTGGTAGCATGTCAGAATTTGCTTTAAAATAAACAAATGGCTTGAGGCTGGATAGATTGCTCAGTGGTTAGGAATGCCTACTGCTTTTCAGAGCACCCGGGTTCAGTTTCCATCGCTCATGTCCGCAGCTCACAACTACCTGTAACTCTAGTTCCAGTTCATCTGACGCCCCCTTTGGCTTCTTTGGGTAACTGCAGTCACATGCCCATACCCCTACAAAGGCATACATGCATGTACATAATTAATAATAATAAAAGCAGGGGCTGGAGAAATAGCTCAGAGGTTAAGAGCATTTGCTTTTATTTTTTGGAGAGGACCTGAGTTCAGATCCCTGCACCCACTTAACAGCTCACAGCTGTTTACAACTGTAGTTCCAGAGGAGCCCCAAACACTACATACACATATGCACTTACATACCTGCAGGTGAAATACTCATACACATAAAATGTAAATGAATCTTTAAAACAGTAATATTTATAAACTTTAGTCTAACCCTTAGACACACACATGCACACACACACACACACAAAAAAAAAACTTGTTTTTATTCTCTGTCTTACTAATGGTAGATTGATAGCTAAACACATGTTTTAAGGTTTTGTGGTACATCCATTTCATTTTTTTCTAGATTTACTAAATGCATTTCATTTTAGATCATGGATATTTATTGTGAAAAGGTGCAAGCCCTTTTTAAGAGATACCTTTTTTTTTCATTTAACCATTCTTTACATAATCCTCTCACTTGTATTTTATATAGATGGAAATGGCTTAGGAAAACGTAAAATTACAGGCTTTAATTCTTTGTGGGTGTGATGCATTTACCAGGTGATGGGTAGACATTTCAGTCTTGTAGACATATGGCAGGGTGCTATTGTCACCTGCAGTCTCTCCTGGGAAAATTCTCACTGCTTGGACTTGTTGGATAAGGTGACCTCAAACTAGTAACCAAGCCTACCTTAAATTTGAGGCTTTCTTCAAAATAATTCTTTGTACCCTATCAGGTGGGATGCTGTTGTCCCAACTGACTGATATTGATTGATGATGGATGCCAGGTAATAGGAGAAAGAGAAGTGACAGATACAGTGAATCCTTCCTCCCTTCTAGCAACACCTCTCCTTGCCTTCCACCCTTTGCTGTTCTGTTCTAAAGGATGGGGAACAGCCCCATTCTGGCCTCTGCTGCTAGATTCTCGCCATTAACCGGCCCTCATGGATTTGGTGGGTGCCTCCTTTTCATTAGTATTTGCAGCATGTTCACCAGCGAAATGATTATGTTAGGCAGAGACATCACATCACTTACATTTCATAGCTCAGTGCAATTTTCATAAACTGCAAGGCAACATCCAAAAAAACATGACTCAGAATTAGAGTTTCAGAAGATTATTATATAGACATTATTTCCCTCAGGTCACGGGCTTTAGTCAAATTTGGAGGAGAATGAAATTGCCAACAGTGAAAAGCAGACAGAAAGGTATGAGTTCATGAGCAGAGAAATAACATTTTCATTTGTTCCTTCCCCATGGGAAAGATTCAGCATTCCGGTAAATGGAGACAGTTATAAGAAATGAATTTTTGTCAGCAGGGATGTGATTTTAAGGCTCACTTATCCATTGGCAATCTAGATTCCTAACCCCAGGAATCTAGGAAATTGCTACAGAATGTAGTCTTTATTATAAACAAGTTTTTTTGTATCCCCCCCCTCATTTTTTCCCCTCGGTCAGATTTTTGAGACAGAGGACCACATTTCTTTCTGTATTTCAGGGGTCAGATGGCTGGTGAATTCGCCTCCTCTCCTTGAGGTTCTCAGCCCTGCTGTTGGTTTGTGATGAGCATTCTTTCTGCCTGCTGTATGTATACAGCTCTCTCCCACTGCCTTGGCTTTGCTTTAGCTAGCACAAAATCAACAGCACAGGAAGATACAAGCCATGGTGAGGAATGACTCCATGAACTCCACCTGGCATTTTTAGGACACCTTGAGCTCCTGCTTCCATGTACTCCATCCTTATGGGTATCTAGACCTGAGAATCAGGGCTGGGAGGAGGCCTTTCCCACTACTCTGTGACACCCTCTCTTCAGGTAGCACATTAACAAGGAGGCAAGACTCCAGAGCAAGGATGGCAAGGGATGCTCCATGGGCTTTGTCTCTATCCCTGGCATTTTCAGGGTGCACTAAGCTACTGCTTTCCTGATTGTCTTTTGATGCATCTAGATCTGAGATAATAAAAGATGCAAGAGGCCTCCTCCTCTGCCTTTGCTTTTACTGATGCCTGATCTGTTCAGATAGCACAATATCAACAAGTGTGCAAGACTCCAAGGCTGGCAAGTGCTGCTTCACTCCACAGGCTTCACCTCTAGTGTTTTCAGGATGCCCTGAGCAACCACCTCCCTCTCTGATGCTCCCTTTATGTCTCTGGACTTGAGACATTGACTCAGGAAAAACGACTTTCCAGGTAGCTACCATTTTCCCAGGTCTCAAGAACCAGGATTTGCAAAAGTTTCTGTCGGGTAATCCCAGACAAGCTTCTTCATAATAAAGAATGTTCTTTCAGGGGAAATTTTATTTTCTTCTTCAATCTCACCTGACAATTCTCCTCCCTTCACTCATTCAAATTCCATGCAGGGGTTCTCCTGCCAGTATTGTTCATCTGTGAGAGCAGAAGATATTTCATATCACCTAAACCCTTCATTTCTAGAGATGCAGATAGGTTCTGTAATATTAATCTCACCTTTATGTTTTTTCAATTTTTAATAACTCAGATATATATATATATATATATATATATATATATATATATATATATAATGCCTCCTTCCCCTGTGCATTTTTGCCTGTTTTAATATTTCCCAACACCATAAACTATTTGCCTGGCTGTATTCTTCTTAGACAGTAGTACACCTGCTATGGTTTACTGAGAATAAATCGCAATGCCTTCTGTGTTAATATGTCTACATTGTCATGGTTATGAAAATCATGATTGCAGTTGGTTAGTAAATGAAAATTGATGACTCTTGCTTTTTTTCATTGAATTTGGCACAGGAAAGTCATCATAAGCTATAAACTAAACTAAACGTCTAAGGATCCTAAAAGAAAGGGAGAAGGCCTCTTAGGGAGAAGAATACCTATTTTCCTGCAGAGCATATGCAGTCACGTGTGTGTGTGTGTGTGTGTGTGTGTGTGTGTGTGTGTGAGAGAGAGAGAGAGAGAGAGAGAGAGAGAGAGAGAGAGAGAGAGAGAGAGAGAGAGAGCCCTTTGAAAGGTTGAGGTCAAAGAAGAGTGGGTATCCTGTTGTATCACTCTTCACTTTGTTACCCTAAAAGTGGTTCCTCTCAGTGATCCTGAAGATAGTCTGTCCTCCAAGTAGCTCAAGTCATCTTCCCACCTCTGCCTTCAACAAACCTGAGGTTACAAACACACATAGTTATGCTGCACTTTGTATGGGAATTTGAGCTCAGGACCTCGTATTTGTGCTACAGATGCTGTTAGCCTCCAAGCCATCTCTCTGATACCCAGGTCCATTTTTTTTTTACCACCTACTATGGAATGTATATCAGAGGATTTGATGCCCTGTCCCAGTTATTAGAATATGTTGTTGCTCTGTGAAGTTTCATTTTAAGGTTTTCGTTTTTCGGGAGTGGATTGAGACAGGGTTTCTCTGTGTAGCTCTGACTGTCTAAGAAGTAGTTATATAGACCGAGCTGGCATTGAACTCAGAGATCATCTGCTTCTGCCTCCTGAGCACTAGGATTAAAGGTGTATGTCATTTTGTTGACTCCCCATGGGAGGCCTTACTCTTTCTGTGGGCATGGAGCAGTTAAAGGGATGTGAGCAGAGGGAAAGGGAGGAGAGGAGGGAGGGGAAACTGTGGATGGTATGTAAAATTTTTAAAAAAACAGTTAAAAAGTTGTGTGCCACCATGGCCTGGACAGTTTAAGGGCTTTGTTTGTTTGTTTGTTTGTTTGTTTGTTTATTAAGCTCTTCTCTAATATTTTCTTTGCAAAGTGTTAGTATTAGGTGAGGGATGCGTAGAGTACTTTGGTAGAGTACTTACTTACCTAACATAAATGGCAACGACTTTGTGTGTACAAACCATGATTACCATTTTTTTTCCAGCAAAGTTCATGTAAACCATGGTATGGCAGTTAAAATGAAAATGGCCCCAGAGGCTCATGTTTGAATGCTTAATTCCAGTTACTGGAACTATTTGGGAAGGATTGTGAAGCATGACCTTGGTGGAGGTGTGTCATACTAGGTTTGGGCTTGAAGATTTCAAAAGCCTATGCCAGGTCATGTCTGTCTCTGTCTCTGTCTCTCCCTCCCTCCCTCCCTTCCTCCCTCCCTCTCCCTCTCTCCCTCCCTCCCTTCCTCTATCCCTCCCTCTCTCCCTCCCTCCCCCCAACTCTGTGTGTGTGTGGGGGGGTGTGGGTGTGTGGGTGTGTGGGTGTGTGTGTGTGTGTCTGCCTATGGGTCAGGATATACTTCTCAGCGATTGTTCCAGTACCATGCCTGCCTGCCATGATGATTATGAACTAACCCTCTGAAACTGTAAGCAAGCACCCAATTAAATGCTTCCTTATAAGTTGCCTTTGTCATAGTGTTTCATCACAGCAATAGAACAGTAACTAAGATAAGTGGCATGTTAGGTTTTGTACATCCAGGAATAGCTAATTCTCTTTGCTTATGATTACAGTATCATGATATTTGTCTCTTTGCATAATAATGCTGTGGAATCTTCTTTGGCTGTAAGGAAGGAATGTTGTTGATTCAAATTCAGATGATTCTGGGCTGGGGAGGTGGTTTCATAGTTAAAGCGTTTGCCACACAAGCATGAGGACTGAAGTTTGGATCCTCAGAAACTCATGTAAATTACAAGTGTCATTGCAATTTTTTCTGTAGTTCTAGTCTTGGAAGCTACAGACAGGTTCTTCCAGAGCAAGCAGACTAAGAAAACTAGTACTATTGGTGAGCTCTTGTTTTGATTGAGAGACTCTTCCTTCATGAATAAGATGGAAGATCAATTGAGGATGATTTCATCGGGCCTTCTTTCACATGTGTGCCAACATGATGCATACCCACATATATGCAAAATAATGCATGCAAATCACACACACACACACACACACACACACACACACACACACACGCACACACACAGATGAAAAAATAAAAATACTGGATTACTGTTGGAAACATACTGTTTTTAAATTTTTTCCTTAGTGTATCTTGTGTATCTCACCAGTTAGACTAGGTTCCAGTATATACAATTGAACCTTATAGATTGCCTCTTATGTACTCAGGGCTCCAATGCTGCACTATGGTTTTCTCTGAATAAAGAAGGAAAGACTAAGCCATCCTTCGGGAAGCTGGGCTGAGATTGCTTTCATCTCAGATGCTTGAAAGTTGCTTGTCAATAAGGAAGGTTCATAGAGAGATTATTTTATTGGTGTTTTATGCCTTTCTCCATTAAAGGGATATCACTAGCCACACTTAGAAATGATTAATGTGAGGCAGGCAAAATGGCTCAGCAGTTAAAAGCACATACTGCTCTTGGAGGGTATCCTAGTTCAGTTGCCAGCACCCACATTGCATGGCTCACAGCCCTCTATAATTCCACCTTTGTGAGGGGCGGGAGAGTAATGTCTGCTGGACTGTATGGCCTCTTTACTCAAATGCTCACAACAACCTATCAAGATGTAAAATTTAAAACTTTTTAAATGATAAAAGAAATAGCATTTTGTATAAACAATGAAAAATACCTCTATAATGTTGATGTTTTTACCCCAAACATAGCATACATGGAAGGCCTGACTAGGTTAGGAAGGTTAACATCTATGTTTTTTCCCTCTGGCTTTTGGGAAAAAAAAACTTGAATATGATTTTCTATTTATCAATAAGTTTTCAAATGTATGAATAATAATGATCTGGGTATGTCTGACAGTCACTGAGTTTAGCTGTGTGCATGATACTTTTCTGAATAGAAGTCAGGTAACAAGTCACTTATTCTTCACTACCAGCCTTACAAGTTACTATTATTGTTGTTGTTGTTTTGACACATTGTTTCATGTAGTCCAGGATGGCCTCAAACTCCATCTGTAGCTGGATGTGATCTTGAATCCTCCTGCTTCCACCTTCTACTAGGTTTACAGGCATGCACCATCATGACTGGATTATATAGCACTGAGGTTGGAAAACAGCACTACTCACATGATAGAAAGACCTCCTAGCATCTCAAGGACACCCCCAGCCCCTGTACTCCATGTTTAATTAATGTAGATACTGCATCTCAGAAAGGTACAGCTTGTAGTCCAGTGAGGGAACAGAGACGCAGGCGAACCTGAAACTCAAACTGTAATACTACTATAGAGAAGTATTTTCTCCAGCATTGGTCATGTTTATGATGTGTAAGCCATGAGATTGAGCTTCCCATATATGACCCACCTCTGGTCAGAATGTGTGCTTTCTTTTTAGTTCAATCTGTCCTGTGGATCTACTCTTTTTGACCTTGTTTTTTATTTTGGGGGTGGGGCGTGGCTGGTATACCTTGCTTTCTCCCCAATAACACACTGTGATTGACTGATCTTCTGCAGTGAATATCAATCCTGTTTCCATTTCTCATTCTTGCAAAATTAATTTGCCCTAAAAGGTGAATGTCTATATGGTACCATCAGATGCTTAGTATCCCAAAAACATTTTAAGAGGAATGTGAATGGTAGCACCATTCTGCTCTCATCTGAATGATAAATCTCTTCTTGAGGAAAATTCTCTTTGAAGTAGCAAGACACAGGGTTTCCCACACTCTCCCCAGGTTCCCTCACTGTTACAAGCATATTTGTTACTTGCTACTGCAGTAAAAAGAGAAATTTTAATGGAAAGTATATTTTCTTTTATTACAGTAGAATAGACTGCTTTAGACATAGCTTAATTCTTTATTATTCGTCTGTATTTGACAGTATAGAATGGAGTCCTAGTCATTCTTATGAAGTTCTAATGCATCTCCTCCATACAACAAAGTCTTGGGATATGGAATGCCTCTGCCGCTTGGGGCAGCACCTCACAGACCTCTGTGACTCATGGTTTGTTTATGACTGAGTTTTGATGGACATGGCCTCTTACTGTCTGCCTTTCCTGCCTGGCCTTTGCTTCTATTTATCTTGGCCTAACCTTTGGCTCAGCCAGACCTCACAGTGTTTTTCACTCATCTGAGTAGCCCTTATTATCTTCTTGAAGTATGTCATGGCTCTGAGAATACTGGACAAAAGTCTTGTATGGACTTAGATATGGACAAGTGGAGAGAAAATATGGATATACACTTGTGGGCACATGCATGTAGAGGCCAGGGGTTAAGCCCAGGTGCTATTTCTCAGGAACTTTTCACTTTAATTTGGACAAAATCTTTCTTTGGCCCAAAATTGGCCAAGTTGCCAAGGTATGCTGGCTAGTGCACCCAAGGAGCCACTCTCCCTACTTCCTCAGTGCTGGGATTATACACAGTTACCACCACATCTAGCTGCTTTGCACATGGGTTCTGAGGGTTTATCACAGGTCCCCGTGCTTACAAGGAAACCCTCTTACTGACTGAGCCATCTCCCCAGATCCCCAGACACATATGGATTTGTTTTTAATTCTCACATTGATTTGGCTGATATTTGCTACAAATCTCAGGCTTACCTCTCCACAGCTTTGGCTTTGAGCTGTCCATTTGCCCATGGACTCACCTTGGTAAGTAGAATTTGCTCTGAAAAACAAACAATAAACAAAAATTTAGCAGAACAAAAGGGTCTTTTTTTTTTTTTTTTAAGGAGAGTGGATCTTTTAAGATTAGTCTGCATTTTCTGTTCTAGAGGGTCTGGCAGGCCCTAAAGGCCAGCCCCGCCCTGCTTGTTACCAAGTTTAGCACATAATTCTCGTGGCAAATGCTGGGATTAATACTGTGGTTGGTCAGGGAGAGCCTTTCACAGTGGTGTTTATCTCCTTTCAGACTCCTTTAGATGTAGGCTCTTATAAAAATTTTCTGTTGTGGGTAGCTGTCAGAGGAATGGAGTGCCATGGTAAGGATGTTGCTACCAGGAAAGAGGGGCCAGAGCCTCTGGAAGGCCCTGTACAAAGGAGACTTTCTTCGCTCCTGCTGGTCCATGTGGTTAGCATAGAAATAGTTTATTGTGAAGGTCTCTCAGCCACAGGTCTTTCTAAAACATAATTGTACCCTCCAGGGAAACCAAAATAAATACCAGCCTAATAAACTTCAGATTCTCAAAAATAAGTTATCCGATTGCATTTCTGTAGTTGAAGAAAAACACGAGGACTTGGCACGTGTTCCCATTCTGCTTTGAATTACTTCCCAAGCTGCCCCGTCGCAGCTCAGCCCTAAAATGGAAGAAAATACTTTATCGTTCAAAGAAAAACAAATATAGTCACAAAGCACAGTCCTTCAGGAGAGGGGTAGAAGAAAATTTATGTGTGTAACTTCTGGGTTTCTTAAGAGTAAGATGCATCCATATATAGTTCTTTGTAGCTGGGGTTAATGGGGCTTATCTTCCAGTGGAAGATTCCACACAAACTTCCCTGTAATTGCCTGTAACTCTAGCCCAGGATCACCTGGCCCTCCTGCTAGCTCCCTACCTCCTCCTTTGCAATTCTGCCAACCCTTTGGTTCCCAGGTTGAACACCAGTTGCAGCCTACATTCTGCCTTCAGCTGCACAAATGTGTTTTTTCTCCTCTTCTGGGTTCTCACAAGCTGACTACTTGCATTTATCTTCTGCTTTCTCCGTCTGCATCAGTTGTTACTGTTTTGTTCATTTTCTTTACTGTGGCTACCTTGTGGTGCCCCTGATGAGCCAATATTATATTTGATTTATCTGTTTTGTCCTTGTATTTATGTGTCTGTGTGCATGTGTGTAAGCACATTCACCTGAGTTCCCATTGAAGCCAGAAGAGGGCATCAGATGCCCTCGAGCTGCAGTTATAGGTGGTTGTGAGTTAGCTGATGTGATAGCTGGGAACTGAAGTCAGCTCCTGTGCAAGAGCAGCAAGGGCTCTTAACTACTGAGCCATCTCCAGCCCCTGATATATCTTTTTAAAATGTGTTATTAAATAAAAGAAGGAGAAAGAGGATTTGTGAACATCTGTGAACCCCACAGCTCAAAGAGTAATGTTTCCAGGAGCCTTGGACCCGTTACATTTCTAAGCATGCAGCTCTGGGGTGAGATGGTGTAATTGTTTCTTTATCATTTTTTTCACATTTATAGTCAGCAAATAATACATGTTTTTTATCATGAAAAACTGTCCTCCACCCATTATAAGTTTTTGTTTTATGTTTTCCCCCTTTCTGGTGTTCAGTTAATTGTTATAGCTTACTAACCAGGCAGCCTCCCTGAGCAATGTGAGATAGTTTAGAGCACAACTTATCTAAAATAGATTCTTCACTTTTAAAAGGCAGTAAATGGGTGACATGTGGGTATAGTTCAGTTGGTAAAGTGCTTGGCTAGCATGCACAAAGCCCTGGGTTCAGTTCCCAACAGTACATAAACTGGGTATGGTGGCACACTAATGTTATACCAATACTTGTAAGGTACAGATATGAGAATAGTGAGTTCAAAGTTATCCTTGCCTCCAAGGTAAATTCAAAGCCAGCCTTGGCCATAGGAGACCCTGTCTCCATTTTTTCTTTTAAAGTATATCCATCTGGTATTGGAAACTAATGAATGCTTACTTATAGTGGCCTCCATCTTGAGTCAACTCTTGGTCTGCTCCTTTTGGCCATATGAGTATAGTACAGGCTGTGCCCTTCTCCTTCTGTCAAGTGGTGGAGGATTGGATGCAGCTGATGTGTGTCGGGAGCCGGAGTCCACTGTGTCCATATTTCCATTTTTCAGGAAATGGGAGAGATGAGGCCAATGGTTTGATAAATTATATCAAAAAATAGTCCCTTCATGCTAATGGAGTGTGAAGAAGCTGATGTACTGGAGATGATCTATAATATTTCATATTTCTCTGAGGAGAAAAATGATAAACCTGATGATGTGTGATTTATTCATGTTTCATCAGATGAGGGGGGAATCTTCAAGTCAACTGTCTGCTTCTCATTGCCAGAAGTGGCCATGTTTTTGTGCTGGGATGAGAAGCCGGGTTGTTTTGAGAAATGCTGCTGATTAATCATCACACCTTTGCCAGTTGGTTGGGAGAGGGTAATTATGCCAGCATCACTACTATTTCATCATTGCTATTTTACGGCTCTCCAGCACCAGGTGACAAATGTGTTAATTATTACATTTCTGATCCAGAACTCTTCTGGCCGCTCTCCTTCTCTTCTGTCTTTGGCCTTTAGTCATTCCCAGCAGCTCAGCCCTGGACAGCAGTAACTTCTGCAATCAAAGAGCTGCTCTCTGGAAGCTGACATGCTGAGAGGGACATGGTTATCAGGCCCGCTGTGTGCAGACTCTAGCCATGGGGGATCTGGTTAATTCCCTTTCCTCTTCCTTCTGCCCATCACCCTTTGGGTCAAGTGCTGCTCAAAGCCAGAAGCTCTGCTGGCTTCTTTAATAACTGAAAATGGCGCCCCTGACTGGGCCATTTCGCTCTAAATAGCCCCCTGGAGGAGGCTGGAAACAGAAGTTGTCTTAGGCAAAGAGATTTAACAGGTAGAAATGCCCTTTCTCTTTTTGTTCTTTGTGTTTCTTTTCCTTTCCTTTAGCCTAGACATTTTCTTTTAAATCAGAAGAAGGTTTGGGATCCCTGGAACTGGGATTACAGATGCTAATAACCAGCAAGTGCATGAACTAATGCTCCTACCCACTGAGCCATCTCCATAGCCCCTCATTAGAAATTCTGAAAGGCAAATAAGAAAATACCCATCTTACAGATATCAGACCAAGTTCATGCATAAACAAGTCTAAAGACAAATAAGAAAATACCCATCTTACAGATATCAGACCAAGTCCACACATAAACAAGTTTGTTTGTTTTGCAGGGATGAAAAAAATAAACAGACAACAACAACAAAAACCCAAAACTTTCTTAATCCTTCTTGACTTCATGGTTTTAACGCCCTTATAGTATAAAACAGACTAACAAGATAAAAGGACATAAATTCATATATTAAACCATATGTGGAGAGGAAAACCTAAAGTGACTTCTTAATCTATGCTAGACTTTAGTCATTTTGAGACAGGGTCTCATTTAGCACAGGCTGGCCTCCAGTGGACAACCTTGAACTTCTGATCCTCCTGCTGCCAGTTCCCTATTGAAATTATAGAGTTGTGCTACCACACACACCTGTTTATTCAGTACTGGGGATTGGACCGAGGATTCATGCACGATAGGCAAGCACTCTAGGAGCTGATCCACACCCCAGCGTAGACATACGAGTTTCAAAAGTAGATCATCATGGAGAACTACGAATGAACAGTGTGGATATGGTCTAATGTGACGTGGAAAATGTTGTTTGGTCCTTGGGTCTTCCCTTTGATCATTCCTCTTTAGAGGTAAGGATGGTCCTTTCCTCTGGACACTCAAGGGATCTTTTGCAAGAGGGACTCATTTCTGCTGCATTGGAAGTTCAGAAGATCCTCCTTGGTTTTATGACTTTCTGTATAGACATGGGAGTAGAGAAGATCAAAGATCTTCCTGCTTCTGTTATCCCTGTGCCTGGGTGATGCATTTTAGGGGTGGGGTAGCATATCCTAACCTCCTTCAATTTGAACAGATAGCTCTCTCCCTTGGACCCAGGTTACCTCACTCGAGGTATTATATTTTATTCATTAATTTAACTGCTTTGTTTCTTAATGTCTTCATCGGGGAAGATCAGTGGCATTAAGAACATTCAATAATGATGTGTAAGAACTGTTTTTGCAGTGTCCTTTAAAGTGTGCCATATTTAACTTAGGATTGTTGGAATACTATAGCAAAGCTCTCTAATTAGGAGACTCATTTTCCCTAGTTGTTATTTTGTGGGAACCATCTTCTGTGATTATAGTGAAGCCCTCTTTTAAAAAAAATCACATGGTAAGAATTGGCCCATAAAAGTGGTATTATTGAGCCAGGTCAGCTACCATCAGGTCAGCTACCATCAAACTGTAATGACAAAGTAAAATTTGCCTTATTGTCTGTCTCCCCAACTAGAATGGAATAACATGGCTGCCTAGCCATGCTCTTGCTTGTTTTAAGAATTTGACTCGACATTCTCTTTATATACGCACATCTCTGAATGAATAAATGCATATGGGAAATAGGGAATCTGAACATGAAATTCTTCTATTAGACCAGACAGGATTTTTGCTGTACTAGAAGATTTGAGGCCTCTTTTAGTCTCTCTCATTTGATCCAAAGCCTTTCTAAAGCATAGAAGAAATTCCCTCACACAGATCTGTGGTGACAGAGAAGGACCTGGCGGCTTTGTCTTTCTGAAGTTCCCTGAGGGAACCAGGAAGGTCCTTTTCTCAATAATATTAAATTTCTTTTTTGTGATTTAGCTGGATGCTTCTACACATTTCATTCAGTGCTTCCCTTTCATGCCAACATTTGGCATAATCTGCACCTAAATCAGAAATACTAAATTTATATATAATCCATACATACATGCCAGATAGATTTGTCACAGATTTTAGTATTCAGTGCTTAATAATTGGCACTGTAGCTCCTTTTTAAAGATTAAAAACTTGTGTGTGTGTGTGTGTGTGTGTGTGTGTGTGTGTGTGTGTGTGCGCGCGCCAAAAGAAGTCATGTGTCCCCTAGAACTCATAACCTGGGTGCTGGGAACTGAACTCAGGTCTTCAGCAGCAAGTACTCTTAAGTAGTGAGCCGTTTCTCCAACTCTAACTGTAGTTGTTTCTGAGTATCTTGCTTCTCTGTTAGATTTCAAACTCTGTGAACTACTTGTTGTAATCATATTATTTTATATCTCCATTGCCTAACAAAGGGTGCCTCTTAGTAGGCTCTTCATGAATTGATGCCCACAAGGGTATTGCAGGGATTAATTTAGAGCACCCATAATGTTGTAGTGTTTTAATTAATGCCCCACAGGATCATGTGTTTTCACACTGAGTTTCCCAGGTGGTGGCTTACATTCCCATTAGCAAGGGAAAATAATTTAAGTTGAAAAACCAATGGTTTTAATGTGTAGCTGAATGCCATGGTACTATCTTTTTTCCCCTTTATAGTAATGAAGAACATGATAAATGCCTCTCCAAAGCCTTTTGTGGTATGAGGCCACTTGTCTCGATGTCATAGAGGATACTTGTGTATCACATTCTTGTTAAGTTTTAATTACAGCTCCTAAAGGAAGAAGCCAAAGCGGGTGTTTGTTTTAGACTATGGTTAGAAATCAGTCACAAAGCCATTTCTGTTCATTCTTCTTTTGGAGAATATATGACCATCAGCTTTGTAGAAGCTTTGGTAAACTTGAGTCAAACCTGCACCATTTTAACACATTAGAGGAATTGGAAACAAGCAGAGTTGATTGATATGTATGATATGTGAAGTCTTGAATTATTCTTGAAATAATGTCAGATCTAAAGCAGGGTGGCACTCACACACCCTGCCTGCCAACTCAGGAACACGATGAGATTGACAGAGCTGCACTTAAACCAAATAAGGAAACAGTATTGGATAAACCATTTGAAACTTCACTTGTAAAATGCAGCCATGTAGGTCTGTCTGTCTTCCCTCCTTTGTGGGAGGCAGAGGCATGAAGATTACAAGTTTAGGGTCAGCTTTGGCAACTCCATGAGACCTATTCTCAAACAGGCCAATAATCCTATGTCCACTGTTTAAGAAATGAGGATTTCCAAAAACAACATGGTCCATTTTGAATGAGATCTTTACAGGTAATGCTTAAGTACAATTAAAAATAGACATCAATAGAGGTAAAAGGTTGAACTGTAACTTTATTTGAGTGAGGTGGTACATGCCTGTAATCCCGCCTTAGAAGGTAGAGTTAGTAGGATCAGAAGCTCAAGGTTATCCTTAAGCATATAGTAAATTTGAGACCAGTCTGAGATACATGGGATAAAAAACAAACAAACAAACAAACAAAAAAACTAAAGGGAATTTTTTGAAGTAGTTGGAAACTATTTTCTGTTTAAAAGTTTCTGTGAAAGTGGGTGTTAGTTGTCGCATTGTCTGGCTTATATTTGATGCTTACTATCATCCCTATATAGGGGGTTAGATGTCCACATGGAGCAGTAATGATGACTGTGTTGTCACATCTCAGTGAGCATGCATCATTAATATTTGTTTGCCCTCAAAGCAGTCATTTGAAGAGGGTACTTTAATTATCCCTATTCTCTGGGTGTGGAAACTGAGGCATCAGAGGTAACGAAACCTCTCAAAATCAGCATCTATACTCAAATGTTTTATCCCTGTTAGCTATATAGCTCTGTCTTCTTCCCAACCCTCTCCCTTCACCCAAGCCTTTCACTCTCTCCCTTCTTCCCCTTCTCTCCACACTCACCCCATAAATCACATATAAATAACCTGAGAGTAGTTATCCAGGTCTTTAATTAAAATATTTAGCCGAAAATTAGCCCCTGACTCTGACTTGTCCTTCAGGCACATAGAGAGTAGATTGTACTTAAATATTCATTCAGGCAAATCTTGTCCTATTCATCAAAGAAGCCGTCTCTTTAAAAAAAAATGTAGAACAGTCATTCCATCATGGTGTGTGTGTGTGTGTGTGTGTGTGTGTGTGTGTGTGTGTGTGTGTACAGGGATCTTTTTTACAGCCAAATTAGTACCCCTGACATTTAAAGCACCTGAGGTTTGTTTTGTTGTTATTATTGTTTTTATCAATAGACTTTTCTGTCACTATCAGATAGCTGAGAAGCAACAATGATTCATAAGAAGAAGAATTGGAAATCAGGTACAGTCACCTGCCTTGTAGAGTCACAGCAAGGAAGGAGAATCGTTTGGGCATGGACTAGGTCACCAGAAGACATCTTTGCACAGTCAATGCAAGTATCTATTGCTGTCACTGCACTTGCCAGCACAGTTCCCCCGGTTATCTACTGAAGCCAAGGGTTTAAGACTTGAGTATGTCAAACATGTGCTTATAAATCCAGGTTCTTAATAAACAATTCATATCCAAACCCTGAGAATTAATCGAAGAGGTGACAGGCCTTACATTTACTTCCTTCTCCCATAACTTTCATTAGTAATGATAACACTCTGACAATTATTGAGTGCCTGCATGAGACTTGCTATGAATATGCATATTCAACATGAATATGAAAATGAACACAGATGACAACTATTGAATGCCTGCTCTAGCACTTGCTAAGTGCTTCTATATGGAGAGAAATGTTTGTCACTGCAAGTGGTACCTCCCTATACAGTCAGCATGTACATTCTAGTTAATGTAGGATTTATGATTCTATTATATAGATGCTTCTTGAGTGAGAGCCAGGCCCAATGGGGCAGGTTCTTCTCCAGGAAGACAGCTGGGGAGGCCCAAGGTGCTAACAAGGTTGGCAATGTCTTAAGATTGGAGCTGGGAATCTGATGGTTAATTTCATTATCTACTTAATTAGATTTGAAGTCACCTAGGAGACTCATTTCTAGTGTATCTGTGAGGATGTTACCAGTGTTTTAGCTAAAAAGGTAGGACCCCACCTTGAATACTAGTTGTACAGTCCTATAGATGGGGGAGGGGTGGGAATTTGGACTAAGCAGAAAGGGAAAAAAGGAGAAAGCTTGGCAAGTAATAACATTCCCCTTTCTCTACTTCCTGGACCACCCAGGTGTGAGAAGTCCCAAGCCACATGTCCCTCCTCTGAGGACTCCCAGGTCTTCACCATCCCGATGTATTCCATTTCTTCAGACCTCAAGCCAAAATAAATCCTTCCTCACACAGTTGCTTTCTACAGTCTTGTAAAGGTTTATTTCATTCTTAAGCATGTGTATATGCATGTATATGGGGTCGGGTTTGGCTGTAGGGTGCACATGAGTGCTGTGCCCCCAAGAGAGGCATCAGCTCCTTTGGAGGTGGAGTTACAGGTGACTGACATGGGTGCTAGGAACCAAACTCATGCTTATACTTTTGAAGAACAACAAGTGCTCTAAATCACTGAGCCACTTCTCTAGCACCCCATAAGTTGTTTGCTAAGTATTTGCTCACAAAGATGAGAAAATTAATACAATGGGTAAAATGGTTCAATGTCTCCTTGATTTATAAAGAAAATTTAGGATGATGTGTACTGCTGACTCAATGGGGAAATAGTTTCAGTCAGTAGCCATGGATATTCTTGTGTTGCTCCCAGACCATCTGAAATCAACAGCCCATCAGATAAGAATTTGAAAGAACTGTCCTGTTTGACTATGCCAACTGCTATAAAGATGGGGGCAGTGACCTGTATCCCCCTAGCTTCCTTGACAACTTTGTATCAGAAAACAGTTTCATCATCTTATAAATATGATTGTTGTGCCCTACTGTTAGGGGATGTCATTCATATGCCACTAAGTGGAAATAATCAAGTAATTGGTTTTCTTTGTTAGCTATTTGTCTATTCACTTGGATATTTGTTTGTTTTTGTCTATAGGAAAGTAGTATTAAGAAATTTTGAATAAAGTATCCTAGAGAATGCAGGCAGTATCCTTGAGCCACCAGAATTGCTTGCCACTAGAGATAATCAGATGAGAGACTCAGTAGCACGTTACAAAGGTAATGTTATTGTGGCCGGAGGGGCACTGACTTCACAGGCTTGTCTGTTATCCCTCAAAAGATTGGGCCTCTTAAGTGACCCTCATAATTATGATTAAGTGACAATGAATTGAAATGATAAATTATAAAGATTGTATGGTTGTCCACCCCTGTCACTCTGGCATTGTCAGACAAAGACAGGTAGATCCCAGGTAATGGGTGGCCAGTCAACCTTGCTAAAACAGCTTCTAGTCCAGTAAAAGATCCTGCCTCACAATAGAGGCAAACACTGTTATCCTGTTCTGACCTCTGCATGCAAACACACACACACACACACACACACACACACACACACACAGAGAGAGAGAGACAGAGAGAGAGAGAGAGAGAGAGAGAGAGAGAGAGAGAGAGAGAGAGACAGAGACAGAGAGACGAGAGAGAGAGAGAGAGAGAGAGAGAGAGAGAGAGAGAGAGAGAGAGAGAGAAACCTCTACACATGTATGTGCACATGTATGCATGGTAATAACAGACATCCATCAAAACGGGATCTGGAAAAAACAGACAAACAGCAAGGTGGACAAGAGGGACTGTGGTCTTACTGTGCTCAAGACAGACCTCCTACTGTGGCTTTGAATCTCAACATGGCAGTAATTTGTAGACTACCTTAGAAAGAAGCATTCTTGTTTGAGATGAGAATAGAACTCACTGTTGTTTCCATGACTATTGTCTTGCTACAAAGGAAAATAGCCAAGGACATGTCACCATCAGTTTGTAGGCTAATACATAATGTCTAGCCTGTATCTTAGTTTACATGTAAATGAGTGTAGACAGATCTATGCAGTATTAAGTGGCACCATACGTATGAGGAGTTTGGCACTGAACCCTTGTCAGCTTCTCTCTGGCATCCTTGTAGCTCTGTTTGCTGGTTTCCTTGAGGTTCTTTGTGAAAGCCATGGTGAGGTCTATATATAGATTGAGTGGGCCCACAAGAGCATGCGTTTGAAGTGCTTGATACGAAGAAACTGGCATTGCTAGGCTTTGAAGAGGTGGAGCCTGGTCACTGAGGTTCTCCTTCAGAAGGAGGTGAGGTAGTTCCCTTGGGATCCCTTGCTGAGTTTTGCAGCAAGCTTGGTCCCTCCTCTTCAGCTTCCTATGGACCTTTGCTGTTTTCTCCTGTTCAAGCTCCCAGTGCCATGACATGTTTAATAAGACCTTCACCAGAGGCCACATATTTGGAGCTGAAGGACTGACTTTGTGCTGCTAGCCTCTAAAAGTGTGAAAGAAAAGAAAGCATCTTCTCTTCATGAACAGCTTCCCTCTAGTTTTTTATTAAAATAATTCAAAACAGTCTGCAATACAAAATATAGACTAATAGCTGATTCCTAGATGTCGTGAGCTATCCCCTTTGTTCTTTGAATAATGTTCACCCTCATTCTCTTTTAGCCACACCGGTTGTACTGTTAGCCAGTAATGTTCCATGTAGCAAAACCATTTGAAGAGCACGGTATACTCACTGGAATGGGTTCTCTGGCCTGGATTATGTCTTGCTTGTGGTTTGAGGTATAGCATGGAAAGATGGCTTAGGATGGGTGCTTAATGTCCCTCAGAATGATGACAAAGTAACATTTAGAACACTTAAACCTTGAGTATGGAGGTCAGAAGACAACTTATGGGAGTCATTCCTGTCTTTCCACCATGTTCACCATGTTGGTCCTGAGGATGGAACTTAGGTTGTCAGGCTTGGCAGCAATCACCTCTTCTCTTCAGATCTTTTCTGATTATTAGAGGTGACTGAACAAAGTATTAACAATACAAATAAAAGTGGCAAGAAGAAGCCCTTCTCCTCCCTTTGGCTCCCTGTTCTGCTTTCCCATCCTCTACTTGAGACTTTAGTCAAAGATAGCTTCATTAGCACTTAATCAAACTAAAGCTTTCACTAGATAATGCCTGGTAGGATATATTTTGCCAAGGTGAGTTTTTGAACAGAACAAGAAATATGAAACATTAAAGAATAAGGAGGGGTACTCTTGTTTTCTTTCAAATATGATAATTAGTATAATGCTGTCTTTTTCCTGCCAGTTGGCTCATGGCCTCTCCCAACAGCTGTTTTCGATTCTTTAATTGTCTCTTGCTTACTCAGCTATTGTTGTATATATTTCCTCACTGCTGCAGTTTTGCTGAGACACACTGGGACAATGAGAGTTTTCACCACACAGGCTGGACGGAGCTGAGTTCTCACTTTACTGTCCTAATAACTGGATTTCAGTGTGTCATCATGCAGTGATTTTTCCCTGATTCTCTCTGGAGTCAATTAAACAGGGGCATCTAGTAAACCCTTGAGTTGCCAGTTGTATTGCTCTTCGTTGTTTGAATTATTTTTCTGGGAAGACATATATAACAACTACACATCTTACCCACTCTTCATAAGGCCCCAAAGACAAAACAAAGTAGGATTCCATCCAGTTTCACCCTGGGGAACCAATGAGTTTATTGGACTTACTTACAGAGAATGGGTGAGAAGATACTGAGAAAGGTGGGGGAGACCCCCAAAGTAGCCGCACTAAAAAGTTTCTACCCAGCATGGATGATCGATTCCCACAGCACACAGATAGAACCCCCAGTTAATCATGCCCAGCATCTAGTCTCTAGCTTGCCCTGTAGCCAGGAACACCACACATGGTTAGGACAGAATTGCATATAAATGGCCGAGAGGACTGGCTGGAACTTCAGGGAATGTAATCATTCAACCATCCTGATAGTGATGTATTTTTACAAGCAGGCAGCTGTTTTAATTGGATGACCCCATTTTACAACATTCTTGTTTTTCCCTAATATTTGATTTCTTTTTAAGCTGGTCAAATTCCCATTCTAATCTCCTTGTTTATAATGATGGTCGGAATAGAGAAGGTTAGCTCTGCAACCATAGTAGTTTCAATATAGAAAACATACTCATTTTGTACTTTATTTAGCCTTTCATGCTTTCTGTTAAAATCATGTTGTGATGGGTAATTTTAATGAATGGAGGAAAACCCAGCCCACTGTGGGCTGCACCATTCCCTAGTCAGGAAGCCATGAATAGTATAAGTGGACAAATCAAGCTGAGTGCAAGCAAGCAGGTGAGCATGTGTGTATTCATTTCTGTCCTCTTGAAAATTTGATGTCATCAGATACCTCAAGCCCCCATTTATTTCCCTGTTATGATGGATTGTAACTTGGCAGTATCAGCTAAACTCTTCCTTTCTTAAAGTTGTCTTGGCAGTCAGGGTATTCTACTACAGCAACTGAAGTATAACTTGAGACAACTATAAAGTTTAAGTTTTTGCCCTAGGAGAAAAGCAACATAGTAGGTAGTGTTAAACATAGCTGAGATTAAATGGTTTCTTCTTTCCAGGGTCCTCTCATATACATGGGTCCTCTACATAGTGTGTCCCTCAGACACTGGTTTTAAACACAGTATGTTAAGGACGCTTTGTTTAAATTGCTTTTTGATATTGTATCTTTGGTGGTACAATAGCGTATTATATGTGATGTTCACATAATGTGATTCACTGTTCTTCCAAAGAT
The DNA here is from genome assembly GCF_003668045.3 of Cricetulus griseus. Classification (NCBI taxonomy): domain Eukaryota; kingdom Metazoa; phylum Chordata; class Mammalia; order Rodentia; family Cricetidae; genus Cricetulus; species Cricetulus griseus. The sequence goes on along the minus strand of NC_048597.1, from coordinate 111,244,191 downwards.
GCAAACATTGGAAATTCAAGTGAATATCTCTGTTTACACCTAAGATTGGCTGTCTCCTTTCCTATCTTACTTCCTAGTTAGTATTGCAAATACAACTTCTGTATAGTTTAGAGCAACTTGCTTTGTTACTTTTCCTGGATTTGTTGGATCAACATAACAGTAACAGTTTTTTTTTTTATTTGCTACATTTGTTCATGTCCTTATATTGAATACACATAACAAATAATTGGTATTCATTTCAGTTGTGCTAATTTAAGTTTACAGAGACCCCCCCCACACACACACACACACATACACACACAGGAAGGCACATTAGATACTTGGGTTTGAAACCTACTTATTTTAACTGTTCTTAAATCAATACAAACCCAGTTCTACGTTATTATTTCTCACTCATAAAAGAAAAATGAGACCAGTGATACTTTACCTTAAGTTTGTTGAAATCCTGCTTAAAATAATCAATAATAGGGCCTGGAGAGATGGCACCTCAGTTAAGCCTTCTTTGCAAAGGAGCCAAGTTCAATTCCCTGCGCCCACGATGCCTGTTTCTTAACCACCTGTAACTCCCGTTCCGGGGATCTAATGCACTCTTCTGGCCCCTTTAGGCATTCAAATGTACATGGAGACATGCACACACACATACACCCCCCTCTCTCTGTCTGCCTCTTTCTCATGAATAAAAAAATAATATAAATGTAAAGATGTACCTAATCACAGCTTATTAAAGTACCAGGTGTTCTTTTTCTCTCCAAGACAGTCTTCTCTTATTGATAGCATGGTGAGGGGGGTGGGATCCCTATCTAATAAAATTTATTGAGAAATGTATGAATTCAGAGTTAGCTTTCTAATGCTGACAAACAGAATATTGTTTTTGTGTTTTTGTTTTTTTTTGTTTTTTTTTGTTTTTTGTTTTTTTGTTTGTTTGTTTGGGGCTGCAAATTCTCAAAATGCAAACTTCATGGCATTTCTTCCCAGTTACTTCTGATATATCTTGAGCAAACAAAGTCTGTATTTAATAGTATTCTTCTAATTGGAAAGCTACACTAACTTAACACAGATGCTGGAAGTGAGAAGCTGCAAAGAGACCACAGTGCTCAACCAGAAACAGGATAAAAGCTGCCACCTCACCAAGCTCCCTGAGATGAACCTGAAACCTTAAGGATGCTATGGTGCTAATTACCTTTAGCATGTTTAAACTCTAATTTCTCACTTGTCAGCAAAGCAGGGGGAACTCCTTATTGGTTTGAACATGTCAGACAGCGATGTGTGGAAAGTAAAAGGCTCAGAGGAACCCTCTAGACCCCAGCTCCACCAAGACTGCTGAGGTTTCAAAAGGAAGACTACAGGCATATGGACTTCTGCTTTAGAGAATGGCACAGCTGGGAAAAAGAGTGGGAGTGATGATGGGTGCCTCTTTACATTCATTATCATGTTTCTTCTGTGAGTTCAAACCCATGGGCAAAGGCAGGCAAGACTTGAGTGTAAGAAAACAAACCTCAGATAGATCTTAACAATAATCACTAAAGCTGGCATATGCAAAGGGAAAAGGGAACCAAATGGGATTCTTTTGTGCTTGATACTACCAAAAACCATTTGCTTCTACCTTTGCATGGGGGCGGGGGAACTGCTTTCAAAACCAATAGCTTAACAAAAAAAAAATAGGTATTATAAGTTAATGAGGAAAATCTGCAGGCGAATTTGTATTGTATGAGTTGTGCACATATGGAAGCTTCAGTCACCTTCCACCTTTTAACTTTCAATTACATTTATTGGGAGGATGGTAGTACATACATGTGGAGGTTAGAGGGATGCCTGCCCAACTGAACACTTCACCTCTTCTACCCTGTGAGTTTGAGGATTGTACTGAGGTCTTCAGGCTTGGCAGCAGGTAACCTTATTTGCTAAGTCATGTTGCTGACCCATCTACTTTATTATTTTTTAAATTTAAATTAGAAACAAGCTTCTTTTACATGCCAATCTCAGTTTCCTCTCCCTCCCATCCTCTCCTGCCCCCCCCACTGACCGACCCCCTGTCCCAACCTCAGGGAGGGTGGGGCCTTCAATGGGGGAATCTTCAAAGTCTGTCATATCATTTGGAGCAGAGCCTAGACCCTCCTCTGTGTGTCTAGGCTGAGAGAATATCCCTCTATGTGGAGAGGGCTCCCAAAGTCCATTTGTATACTAAGGGAAATACTGATCGGCTACCAGTGGCCCCATAGATTGTCCAGACCTCCAAACTGACCTCCTCATTCAGGGGGTATAGAACAGTCCTATGCTGGTTTCCCAGCTATCAGTCTGGGGTCCATGAGCAACCCCTTGTTCAGTTCAGCTGTTTCTGTGGGTTTCTCCAGCCTGGTCTTGATCCCTTTGCTCATCAGTCCTCCCTCTCTGCAACTGGATTCCAGAGTTCAGCTCAGTGTTTAGCTGTGGGTGTCTGCTTCTGCTTCCATCAGCTACTGAATGGAAGGCTCTGGAATGGCATATAAGGTAGTCATCAATCTCATTAACGGAGAAGGGCATACATGGTCTCCTTCCGAAGCTGGAGCTCACCTCTTCAGCTATGGTGTCTGTCCAGCGAGTTGTAGGAATCCTGTCTCTGCCTCCCTAGCTCAGTATTGTGATTACCTTTTATATGGGTGCTAAAATTTATCTCAGGTTCTCATGTTTGCAGAACAAGCTCTTTGTTGATTGGGCTACTGTCCCATGCCCCCAGATTGGTCCCTTAAGGTTGAATAGTTGGTTGAAAGTTTGCAGTGTGCCTAGTATAGTGTTCAGTGAATGTTTTTTCCTGCTCCCTGAGCAACTATATAGCACCTTCAGTTTTAAGGTGGAAATATTGGAGTTTTAAAGAGATAAAGACAGTCCCTCAAGTACATAATACTCCTAAGCTGCAGACAAAGACTTGGGAAAAAAAACATCTGATTTCAGAACCCAAGTGAACATTTTTCATGAAAACTAAATTGTAGCGCAGTGTTAAGCCCTGTAGAGGGCACCGTTCAGATTAAACTCACCCAACGGTATTGTCTGACTCTATGATGAAGCTGGTAAGCGCCAGGTGGTGATGCTGCAGACAGGTTTGCCTCTGGGGAAGGGAGTACAGTGATTCATATAACCTGCTGTCAGGGTTATTTAAATCTGAGACCCAACCTAGAATTTACCTTAATCATCTCTTATCATGTTCCCAAACAGTTTTACAATTTCTTTTTTCTCCATGAAGAATTTTCCATAATGAATTCAGTTCTTGGGTGTTCTCCTCTCTTCTTTCTGCATCTAAAGCTCCTTCTTCTGCTTTGTCCTTGATATATCAAGGATGATAAGCTTGTAAATTGACAGTAAGCCCTGTGACTGTCCTGTAGAAAGTTGGTAAAGGAGGCAATCTGGTACTCCAGGGATACCTTAGGGTGTACACTCATAGCCTGGGTAAATGGTAGGCCTGCTAGGACAAAAGACCACTTCCATGGTCTATTTTTTCCCTCCACTCCATCTGATACCTTCTGAAAGAGCTGTTGACCATATTTAGTCCAGATATTGATATCAGTAAGGATTATGTCCTAGTTTCAGTTCTGTTGCTGTGATAAAAAAATATCCTGACAAAAAGAGACTTAGGGAGAGAAGGGGTCTATTTTAGCTCACAATTCCAGGCGACTGTCTATCATTGTGGGGAAGTCACAGCTGTAGTAGCTTGAAGCAGCTAAGCATATCACATTCACACTTTACAGCTGAGAGAAATGAATATATTCATAGTTCACCAACTTTCTCTACTCTTACACAGTCCAGGTCCCAAAGCCAGAGAATGGTGCTACCCACAATGGGCTGAGTCTCCTCACATCAATGAAGGCAATTGGACAACCCCCTATAGACATGTCCACAGGCCAACCTTATCTAAAGAGACCTTCCTTGTGACTTTCTTCTCAGATTAATCTTGGTTATAGCAAGTTAATAGTTAACATCAACCATCACTGAAGGTGTACATTGTGGGCAAGGGTCACAGTGAGGTGCAAGAAGATGTCTCCCGAGGGATTCCAGTGATGATGCTCTTATAATTTGGTCATTTGTCATCTGCTTTAAAAATACAGTAACTACAGTTAGTGAAGGAACCCAGGCATTTTCTCATCCAGCAGGTAATTTGAAGTGACCTCAACCCCTGGAGCTAAATGTCAAAAGTGTATCTTCTGTGTTTAGGCCTTAAGGAGAGAACCACTTGGTATTGGCCAGCTCTTGAAAATTGTTCATATGAACATCTCTGATTCCTCCCCACATTGTGGAGAGAGGCATTATACCTCTCTCTCTGGGGCTGGGTATTCCTTGTGTTTTCTTGTGGTCCCCACTTGAATGTGACTCTGGAAGATGGCAAGATAACTGTCTTAAAGTAATTTGTATTTCCTTTATGAAATTTGTTTTGAAGCATGAGAAGTATTTCTGAAGGTTCTGTCCCCAAAATGATTTATATATGGGAAAAATTCAGTTAGATGTGGTCATTAACCTGAGTCTTGAGGATTTAGAAAAAGGTGGGCCACTAATAGTAGTTGTCTTTGGGAAGATAAAATGGGTTCTGGAATACGTGCATGATGCCTATCCCTGGAAATCAGGTTCATTTTCAACACTGAAACCTAAGTCAGAATAGAAATAAGCCCACTCAAAATGATGGAAGAAAACTGGCAAATTTTAAAGTTTGTTTGTCTTTAACCTATTACAACCTATTCGAAAGACTCTGGGAGTCTTGGGAAAACTTGATATTCGGGTTTGGCCTTCTTACTGTACTTTCAATCCTACAATACTCTCTGAGCAATCAATTTGAGAAGTGTTTCAAGAAGTCTGTCTGCCTGTTAACTACTGCGAAGTATGTGGATTCCTGCTGTTTAGTGGCTGCCCACAGAAATAAGGAAACACCTATTGTCATTATCTGGATAAAAGAAATGCCTGGATTGGATTAATGAGGCTGCCTTGCTCTTAAGAAAGGCAGACCTAGGAAGTAATGAAGCTGTGGCAGCAGGAATTAACATTGCCCTCTTTATCACAGTTGCTTTCCCCCAATTTGTTTGTCTACAAAGAAGGTATGGGTGATCCCTGATATGTTTGCTGGGGAGGGTGGTAATGTATCACAGCCAGTTAGGTACAAGCAATGAATTTGAGACAGCTTAGGGACTCCATTAAGTGTGCAGTGTTTAGACATACCACATCCCTACATAGGGTATTCACTGTCGAGGAGGGCATTACACAATCAAATAATTGGGCTTGGGAAATCAACAGGACTTCCATGGCCTCAAATCTCCTTGTTTGGGACCAGAGAAAGGAGATACACTCCCCCAATATATACATACACTCTTAGCATAAAAGCTACCCTTATGAAATAGCAGGGAATTTCTCACTGAATAGATGGACTGCCAGTATATTTTGAATAATATAAAACAATGGATATAATTAAGTTTTGTGCAGCCCAGGAAGGATGCAGAGAAGACCATGGTCTCGGAATAATAGCATGCCATGTTACTCTCTAGGCATGTGGGTATTTGGTTGGAGCAGCCAAATAGAAATAATTCAGATCTGATTAGATATGGCATAATCTACAGGGACTTGTATGAACGTATTGATATTCACATACTAGTTCCTTAAGTAAAACACCATTCCTTGTGTTCCATTGCACAGGAATGAGTTAAAATATGCAGTTTGGAATAGATTGGCTTCTTCTCTGAGGCTTTCAGACAGGCAAACTTTTGTGGTCATTGGCTGACTATAAATTCTGTAGTAGGTCTAGGTTCTTATTGATTATCTGAGGTGAGTAAAGGTGCCATGATAGCAAGTGTGAGGTTCTGGTAGTCTTTATATTCTTTCCTTTAGAGATTTATTTTATTTTTCAGTGTGTGTGTGTGTGTGTGTGTGTGTGTGTGTGTGTGTGTGTGTGTGTGTGTGTGTGTGCAAGTGAGTGCAGTAAGGAGTTAGATCTAGGAGCTGGAGTTAGAGATCATGATGAGTTGCCTGGCCTGATGTGGGTATTGGGAATTGAATTCCTCTTCTCCACTTGAGGCTCCAGAGCTCTTAATTGCTGTGTCATCTCTCTATCTCTGCTGTACTCTTTGAAGATGTTGGCTTTGTTAAGTATGTAGCTCTGTTGCCTACACATGGGACCCCGGGTTGGATCCTTAACCCATGTAAATCAGGTGTGATAGTGCATATCTGTCAGGAGGTGCTGAACTTCTAATCAGAAGTTCAGTGTCATGCTCAGCTATATTGAGAATTTGGTGCTAGCCTGTGCTACATTAGACTCTGCCTCAAAGAATGAAAGGTTTTCTTTACACTTAGCATGTGTAGTAGCCATTATGACTAATATATTGAATGAAGGAGAAAAGAATACCATAATTCATGTTAATATTTCTCTTTGTGACATGCATGTATCTATCTGTGTGCATACCCAAACACATTCATTGACATACAGTTGTTACATGGGGGTCAGAAATTGTTTCATTTGCTACAAACTTGCTGTTAGCTTTTCTTTGTCAGTTTTCTCAGAAAAATGGGGGCACTAGAATACTTAATTGACAAAATTTTTCTACTCAACACATATACACCTATTATTTCTACTTGCAAAGTCTTTGAATTTAATGTCAGTTGTTTCATTTTTGTGTGTGCACAAACATACTTACATATGTACATACTTTTTAAAATACCGTTTACTCCAAACACTTTCTATTAATTGACACAAAATGATGACATCCCATGCCCACCCCCATCTTATCTAATCATATTGCAGTTTGAGCAAATGTAAGTTTTTCTGGTTACATTTTCACAACTATAAATGGACTTTCTTAGTTAACTCTTCAGGGGAAACGTGTGTGCAGCTAATACCAGATGGCTTTCCTGGATGTTTGGAGAACTGTGGGATGCAGAGACCTAGTTATTCTCTCATCAGCTCTGTGAAGACACGAATTGAGTAATACAGCCAGCTTGTTATGTGTAATCCATTTTGCATTATCTTTGCTCTGTCTAGGGTGGGGATGCAAGAAGATAGGAGAGGGGGATGAGAAAGAGAGGGGTTGTTCTGTTGCCCAGTGCTATGCTCTGCATAGCAGGATAAATACTAAATACCTTGTAAATACTAAAGGATATCGTAAGTGTAAAGGTTTTAATTTATTTTAAATTATGTACATGTGTGCATGGGTAAATGCATTTGCATATAAATGCCTGCAGAGGCCAAAGGACTTGGATCCCTGTAAGGCTAGGGTTGCACAGGGTTGTAACCCACCCCAGTTGAGTGCTGTAAATCCAATTCAGGTCCTCCTGAGGAGCTGCAAGTGCTGTTAACCACTGAGCCATCTTTCCAACCTAAGAGTAAAGGTCTTAATTCCTTTCTAGGTTAACAGGAGTGAACTGCTGCTATGTTGGTTTTCATGAGAATACTTAAGTAACCGGAAGTCAGATATCTTAAGTAATGTCCCCAAGGCCATATAAACAAGTTCTGAGGTTTTAAACTCACACTTTGGACCTTGGTCATGCAGAGAGGCACAGATACCAGTGTAAACTTTCAGAGGTGAAAACTCAGTCCTTGCTAGCTGTATCAGGGAAGACCTCTTAGGAGAGGTGGTGTCTTCACTGGCCTTAAATAGCATCAAATTGAACTGGATATGTGCTAGATAGAGGCAGAATTGGAGTATTGGGTTCAGCATAATAAACCTTCAAGGCCATCTGTTCTGGACCCCTAATTTGCAGAGGAGAAAACTGGGATCTGGGAGGTTAAGTGGCTTGCTGTAGGACATATGGCTAATTAATTGTCCTTAGAGCTGTTCTCCTGGGTCCCCTGACCAGTGTTATTTCCCTGCCACTATGCACACCAGCTTTTATGCAGCTGGGTTTTCATTGCTACTTCCTACCATCATGTCCTAATGTGTTTCTCAGTTGAAAATGGAGACTTTCTCATGTGCAGAGTCCTCATGCAGGTCTGTAATGTGTAACCAGTGATGTGATGACTTAGCGTGTCACTGTGCATGCCCTACCCCTCATCAGGGGGTGGGGTCAGCCTGGTGTCGGTTCTAACAATCCCGACTCTTGTTACCATTAAAGGTGGGGAGTTGGGCATCAAAAATGTTGTTATTGTGTTTAAGTTTAAAAAATATAAAAATGAGGCACAAGATGAGATGTGAGAACAAGAGATACATTAACCATAGTTTTATTCCACTGGGGGAGAGAGGGAGGGAAGGGAGGACGGGAGGGAGGAGGATGAGGGAGGGGGAGACAAGAGAGAGAAGTGAGTAAAGTGAGGAGGAAAGAGCTTAAGAGAAGAGAGTAGGAGAAGAGAGGAAAGAGAGCATAAGTGGGCAGGGGTCTGTCTTTTAAAGGGGTCCTTTACACCTGCATGCAGACTTAGTTTCCATGGAACCCTGGGCTGACCAAGGTACTGCCTGAGTGGATTCTGCCAGGTAACAGGGCCAGGCCGGCATAATGCCTGAATCTTTCAGTAGAAATGGACAGGAGATACTAGGGATGTAAAGACATGTAGAGTATTGCCTTCCTAAATAGTTTTTTCTAGAATTTCATGCCACTATGTGTTCTGTTTCCTTTAATAAATATAAGCATATAAACAAATCTGCAGTGGGAAAAATTGTGTAAAAATCCACCAACTATTAGGTTTAGCAGTCTCCTAAGAAACTGACCTTGGAGCTGGGGCATTGCCTTGGTTGGGAAAGTGCTTGCTATGCAAGTATTAAGACTTGGGTTCAATGCCTAGAACCTATATCAAAAAGATCTAAGCATTGTGGCGCATACCTGTAATCTGTTTTTTTTTTTTTACATTCATCTTCTTTTTATCTTATTTTTTTATTTATTTGAATTACAAACAAGATTGAATTACATGATGATCCCAGTTCCCTTCTCTCTTCCTTCCTCCTCTACCACCCCCAACTAAAACCTTACCTATCATATGTCCTTTCTTCTAATCTACACCTGACTCAACCTTTCTGCTCCCTTATTACTTCTGCATCCTTCCTTTTCTTCCCTTCTCACTCTCATAGCTCCCTACCCCCTCTTCACATGCTCTCAATTTGCTCAGGGGATGGTGACCCTTTCCCTTTCTCCAGGGGACAAAGTTTGTCTCTTTTAGGGTCTTCCTTGTTTACTAGTTTCTCTGGAAGTGTATACCTGTAATCTTAACACTAGTGAAGAGGAGACAGACAAATCTTTGGGGCTTGCTGGTCAGCCAGCCTAGCCTGCTTGGCAAGTGATGGGCTAGTGACAAAGCCTGTTTAAACAAGCAAGGTGTTTGACTCTTGGGGAATACCAGCTGAGGTTGTCCTATGGTCTCCATATGTGTGGGCATGCACACACACACACACACACACACACACAGAGAGAGAGAGAGAGAGAGAGAGAGAGAGAGAGAGAGAGAGAGAGAGAGAGAGAGAGAGAGAGGTAGAGAGAGAGAGAGAGAGAGAGAGACACACACAGAGACAGACAGACAGACAGACAGACAGACAGACAGACAGACAGACAGACAGACAGATAGAGATAGAGACCTAACATGACCTGAGTCAAACTCTGGGACTCACATGGTGAAAAGAAAGAATTGTTGTCCTTTAGACCTCTACACATACATAGTGGTGCAGCCACATACACACATAACAAAAGTAAGTAAAATGTAATATAAAATATGTAGATAACAATAACAACCAAAGAAAATAACCTGGGTTGCTTTTAGGTCTAGTAATGTCAAGTAGCTATTATCTTTCCTGCCACCCATGATAACTTGATGACGGTCCAGTGATGCCTCACAAATGTTAGGGGAGGCACAAATGCAGGGTATTGGCAGGCTGGCATCTCCCCAGGGTCTAAGCTGTCCCTTGTTTCAAAGTGTATCAGGCAGCTTCTGCCTCCTGGCCACGAGGTTCCCTCAGGTTCACATATTGCTAATCTGGGACTTGACTAAATATTGACTAGAAAGGCGTTCTTCTTACTCTGATTGTTGCCTGTGAATGCTCTTCTCCACCTCAGATCTCAGTCTATATCTGGACCTTGAAGTGTAACTTCCTCATTTTGTCTTCCCTCTGGTGATCTAAACTAAAAAGCAAACCCTTCAGTAAGATCTGAGTCAGCAGATACGCTCATCTCTTTGGTGTAGGCTTTTAATAGACCAGTCAGATTACAGTAATTAGCCTATGTATTTCCTCATTAAAATGTCATTAGTGAAAGCTTTGTTCTTTCAAGATCTTGAGAATACAGTTGGTTTCTTTGTATTATATCATCAACTGTTCACAGGAGCCAGGTGTTTGTCTTAAGTGCATCCAAGCAAGGGTTATTTTGTATCGTCTGAAAAGGGATGTCTATGCTCTGTGTTTCAGTGACATCTTCCTCCTGTTCTGTGAGCCAGGAATGATTATATTTTCTCACACTGTCTGCTTAGGACTCCTTCAGTATATGGGCACCTATCAAATCTAGAGCTTCGAGAATAAACTTCTACAACAAACAGTTCCCTTTGCTTTTCTTGGTAGGACTGTGGACAGTTAAAACTACAACAATCATTAACAACGCTATAAAAGTGAGTTTATCTCCCACTGTTGTCACAAGATTGAACATTTTTACCAGAATCAGAATATCAGTGTCAGGTGAAGCCGGAGAGATTGTTTAATCACAAAGAACTCTGGCTCCTCTCCCAAAGACCCAGATCTGCTTCTGAGCACCCACTCTGTGTCTCACACTTTTCTGTAACAATCCCAGGGGATCCAGCACCCTCTTCTGACCTCCATGGTCTACAGACATGGAAGCATAACACCCATACACATAAAATTAAATGAATCTTAAAAAAATAGAATGGGCATGTTTGAATCAGACCACAATGGGTTCAAAGTCTAGCTTCACTTCAGACATTTGTAACTCTCTATGGGGTTGGGGATGTGTTCTTTGGGAATGTGTGGAGCCTATTTGGAAATTCAGTCAGACTATGTGTATGAAGGTGAATTTGTATGGTGGAAAGTAGTGAGTCATTGGTTTAATTTTGATATATTTATGAAAGAAATATCAATTGGTTACAAAGAAAAGACACCACCTGTGTAGTTGGGATATGTTCAGGTAGAGTGTCCCTCTTCAGAAGCTAAAGCTATAGACTGGTTTAGACTGTGCAAGATGAAAATGGAAAAAAGAATCCCAAGAATGGAGTATGACTTACAGGGGGTAGTAGAACTTCCTCAGTCCTTAGGAAATAAGATGGTAAAGGAGAAGAAAGTGGCAGGAGACAAAGGGATGTCATAAATGAGCCCACATGAACTGTCCACTAAATATACATACTTCTGTAAATTGCTTCTTGGATATGCCCACAACAAGACCGAATATTAGCCTCCCACACCCATACACCTATTTCAGATGGTCTTTGTGGTCATTTTAGTTGCATTTGTTATGACTTCTCACAACTGTGTATGCGGCACTGTGTTTTTCAAAGAAGTAAAGGAGTTTTTTGTTTGTTTGTTTGTTTTTAAATACCGGTGCTGTTTACCAGAACCCTTCTCCCATGTTATAGAAGGAATGAGGCTTGTGTTAGGTCAACAGAAACACACAAGACAATGGGGGACATGCTATTTTAAAGTAGAAACCTAATTCATAGGAAGGTAACATTATATTAGGGTATAGGGATTGAATTAATGTGCCTTCTCTCTCCTTCCAACATTACATATAGTAATTTCCTGGCTATTTGAGGCAATAATGGCTCATTGTCAAGACTAAGGAGCAGCCAGCTACCCTCTTGCCCTGCTGCTTCCCACTCCTTTATTTTGCATGCACACATAGCAGGTTTTTTTTTTTTTTTTTTTGTAAAATTTCAGCACTGTCTCCTCTCTAAAATGAAAGTGTTTCCATCCCGCGATTAGCATCTGTTTATGGAATAGTTGGTATTCTCCTAATTAGATCCCACACAGGAATAGGAAGGCTGCTATGTAAAAGGATAATGAATCTTTATTGCACAGTTGAAATCAGATTCGTGCAAAAGGCACTTTGAAGACAGTAATAAGCAGAGACATGTATTAAATCACCCAGATAAGACGTCCTCTTTATATTTTCTATTTATAAATGGAAATTATGACTGCCCAGTGGGTTCCAGATGACATTTCCTATTACAAGCAAAGGATTTTTAGCCTTGACCATAAACATTATCGAAATTCAAAAGCCTTTGTGGTTTCATGGCTCTAAAGAACACTTTTGGAAGGGACCAGGGCAGGGTGGAGAGGGTCTCTTGTCATTTCCTTTATATGTGCATGCTGTCAGAGGCAGAGGTGGCAAGTGGGAGAAGAAAGGAAGCATTTGAAAGAGCAGTGATAGGATCTAATCAGGGAACCAGTGTCCACCTCCCACGTGCAGCAACATTTGAAGTCTTCTGGCTTGGCCCCTTGAGATCCAAGTGCAGGTGCTTATACTCTCTACCTTACACAGTCTCTTTGTGTGCATTGTCCAGGGGCGAGTCTGGGATTCATCTCTGTGCTAAGTACTTGAAGGGGGTTTATCTCTGCCACCTGCTTGATGTGCCTCTGAAAGCAAGAAGAGGAGAAAGATGAGGAGGATGGGGAGGAAGGGAGCAGGAGAAGGAAGAGGAGGAGAAGGAAAAGGACGCAGGGCATAAGAAGAGGACAAAGAGGAGCAATAGAAGGAGGAGGATGGGGAAGAGGCCAGAATCAGTAAGGAGACCAGGAGGAAGCAAAAGTCAATGCCAGATGAGCTGCCAGGGATGGAGATTATGGCTGCTTGGGACCTTAGAGAGTATCGTGTGTCTTTTTTGTCTATTTTGCAGCGTGAGCTTTATGTAAGATGGCAGTCTCTCCTGGACTGTACTTAGTATCGATTTACTCACAGGTATGCCAGACCATGTTAGCGTTACTAAAGGAGAGGCTCCATATATTTCCCTCACCCTAGACATGAAGAATGTACCCTTTTAGCTCTTCTGTTCTCCTCTCTTACTTTCCTCTTGTCATTTTTCCTTCCTTACACTGCTCTCCCCAACCTCCTCTTCCTTATTTTTTTTTAATCAGACCTGCTTTTTTTGAGTCATGGTATTTTCCAAACTGTAGTTCTACAATCTCTAATATTGGAGTGAGGAAGATGGCCCGATGAGTAGGAGCCCTTGCTATTTAAGCCTGGGGACCTGCATTCAAATAACTAGCATCAGTGTAAAATGCCATACATGGCTGTGTAATGTGCTTTTAACCTCAGCATTATAGATGGTGAAGATAGTAGGGTCACTGGGGCTTAGGTCCAGACCCTGTTTCTGGGGAATATGGCTGATAGAGCAAGACACCCAACATCCTCCTCTGGCCTCTGCTTTTGTGTGGTGGCTTCAAATGACAATGGCCCCCATAAACTCATATGTTTGAATATTTGTTACTCAGTTGGTAGGATTAGGAAGTGTGTCACAGGGCTGTGATTTGGGGATTCAGAAGCCTCCCACCATCCCCACTGTGCCAGCTTTTCTTTACTTTTTTTTTTTTTTAAGAAAGATGAAGTGTTCTCTATTGAGAAAGTCCTAAAATCAAATCAAACAGACTTTTCCTGATAGAAATAGAGTGTGACAACTGAGACATGTGAGGAAAGGCTTCTGATGTTACATGCCCATGAAGGTGGAAAGGCCTGTTGAAGGCTGGTTCTGTAGTAGCAGGATGTGTACTGTCAAGTGTTCACAAGAGGGAACAACTCAACTCTAAATGTGGAGACCAAAAATACCACAGTCTCTCACTATTCTGAATTCTGTTGTTTCCTCAGTTACTGTTTTGCACTTTTCCCCATGGCTGCTGAAGCCATGGCATCTAAGTATAGTCTTACCAGCTCATGAGAGTTATTCTCTTTCTCTATTATGGGGTGGGGGTGGGGAGCTTGGGATGAGCTCCTGAGCAAATTTACATATTCCTGTGTTACCTAGCTCAGAGGACATATGGCGACACAGAACACTTGGATGTATTTCCATTCTGTCAGATTTAATTCCAGAAAAAAAAATTGGAAAATTTTGATGTTTGTTTTGTGTGATGAATATTCTTAGATCCTTTTTGGATAGACAGAAGTAACAGTGTTAGAATATAACCTCTGGATTTCTTTAAAAAATGTGGATCCAGTTCCCTGCTTCTTTAATACTCCTTCAGGGAGAATATTGTGTTTGGGATTTTGACAAATTTTATAAGCAAAATGCCTATGTAGCACACTCAGTTGGGAGTGTATTCCCATCTCTCTCTCTCTCTCTCTCTCTCTCTCTCTCTCTCTCTCTCTCTCTCTCTCTCTCTCACACACACACACACACACACACACACACACCATTTTATTTTTTAAATTGCATGTGTGTATGTATTGCATATGCACAGAACTGTGGTGTCCGTAGAGACCAGAAGAAGGCATTGGGTCCTCTGGAACAGGAGATGTATCAGGAGTTGTGAGCTGTATGACCCCTGTGCAGGGAACTAAACTTTTTCTGCAAAAGCAGTATATACTCTTCAGTGCTGAGCTGTCTCTGTAGCCTCCATTTTATTCTGTGATGTAGTGACTTAGTGTCAGCTTCCTTTCTTTTTCTTTCTCAATTTTTACTTTGTATCTGAACATCGTGGAAGTTTTTTCAACACTGCCCACGTGTTATAAAAACCAAAACAGGCTTATAGGAAGACTCACTAGATTCATATGAAGTGAAAGAAAATGTTTCTTTATTACCTATTTGTATTAGCGGATGCTCTTGTGCCTTATCCTGCATGGGAAGGTCAGAGGCCTCCTATAGAAGAGTCAGTTGTTTCTTCCCACCATGTTGGTGTCAGGGATCAAATTCATAGCATCAGGCTTAGCATCAATTGCTTTTACCCAAAGAGCCAGCTGACTGTCCCAAGTTGACAACTTTAAATACATTTCAAATTTGAAAACTCCTAACATGCTAGAATGTGCTTTGTGTTTTAGCTCGTTACAGTCCTCAGCATAGTTATCATAGATGTGAAGCCAGGAAGCTCTTGGAGGAGGCTCTGATGATGGACAATTGTTCTCTTTATGTCCTCACAGCTGTTTTTCTCATGGACCCCAGGAAGAGAACACATGGTCAGAAGGAAATACCATAGGTATTTGATTAAACAGTCCTGATTTCAATTCTGCTTTTAATTTTCCTTTCTAGAATGGCATTAGAAAATGTCCTAACTTCCACAGCTGGGGAGATGGCTCAGTAGGTAAAATGCTTCTGAGAGACCAAATCCAACCCACAGAACCCAGGTTAAAAAAATACAAATACAAAAACAAACAACAACAAGACAGTGAACAAACAGAAACCGAATGTGGAGCTGGAGAGATGTCGCAGCAGTTGAGATGCCTGATGTTCTTTTAGAGGACCAGCGTTCAGTTCCCAGCACCCACACTGGATGGCTCACAAACTGCCTCTGACTCCAGCTCTTAGGGATCCACTACCCTCTTCTCAGAGGACCTGCGTATAGGACACATACCCACACATGGACATGAATGCACGCACATATTTGAAATCCAGGTGTAGTGGGCCTTGCTTTTAATCCCAACACTGGGGACATGTGGAGGCATATCAGATTCCTGGGGCTCACTTACCAGTGGTCACTGACCAGATTAGCAATGTTCAGGACAGTCTCAAAAGACAAGATGGAATGCACCTGAGGAACTCCACTCTTAAGTTAACCTCTGACATCCACATGTATCCCCCAGAACAAGCACCAACATATCCACATATCCATGACCACATGTCTGCAGAGAGAGAGATAGAGAGAGAGAGAGAGAGAGAGAGAGAGAGAGAGAGAGAGACTGAAAGACTAACTTACATGGTATAGACTTATTTTAAAAGGGACAAAGTATTTTCCTAAGAGAAATCCAGGTGGCAGGTAAGAATGTACCTAACACACCATTCGGCACTAGCTGGCCCCATAAATACTGATACTACTTTATTGCAGAAGTTGGCTTATGTATCTCCAGGACAGCTTATGTCATACCCACACAGGGAAAATGCACCTAATTTGTATTTAAAGGTCTTTGAAATGCTCAAGCAGTTGGTTTATTATTTCTTTTCAGACAGTATATTGTATTTTGTGTAGCCACCTATTTGCTGTGAAACAGAAGACAATTTGTTTTGAACTCTGTGCTCCAAACTGGTGGCTTAATTAAGCAAGTTTATAGACTGTCTCTAAGGCTGTGGTTAAAAACTGGCAAACACATTGTGCCTGTATTAGTGTTTCTAAGCAAATAAATGAAAGAGGCAGATTTCCCACCCAGCTCATCCTGCCATTTCTTCTCCCAAACTCATTCTTGCTCTGCAACATCTCACTTATAATCTGTTAATTAAATCATTTCACTCCATTTTATATAATTTTTAATTTAGCATTCATTTTCAACTTAGCTTTTGGCTTCATTTACTGATAATAAACAGAGTTGCATACAACACATGTCTCAGCAAACACCCAGACATACACATACAGATGCCAATAATTTTTTTCCAGCATGCCAGGCACATTAAAATTAAAGGCAACATCTCCCCTCACCCTTTTCATTACCCTGTTTGAATAATGCATTCTCCTCCAACCATCAGCTGTTGGCTAATGTGTAAAAATTATGGGCAGCATATCCCTAGGACCTGTTTGAAATCCATGGTTTTCCCAGACAGGGTCTATAGATGACTTTTTGGATGGCCACTCACGTTTTTCTTTGTTGTTATCATTTTTTTTGTGGGGGGGGTATGGCCTCATGTACCCTGGGCTGATCTTGACTTTCCTGAGGGTAACCTTGCACTCATGGTCCTCCAGCTTCCAGCTCTCTAGGATTACATGTATGTACCACCATGCCTGGTTTCCGAAGTCCTGGGGATGGAACACAGGGTTTCATAATGTAGTAAGTAAGTGTCAGGCACTTCACCAGTTGAACTCCCTCTCAGGTTTCCTCAGCCTCCTCGGTGCTGTGATTACAGTTGTAAGCTACCACGCTCCCATTGGGATGGTCAGTCTGATATATTGGTTCTGTACCTTTGACTTAATATGTATAAGATACGAGCGCTTCCTAGAACCCAAAGGAAAATTTTATTCAGATGACTTCTCATGTAACCCAAGCTGTCCTCCAAAGCCTTATGTAGATGTCCTTGAACTTCTAATCTTCCTGCTTCCACTACCATAGTGGGATTTGGGGCACACACCAACCATTTATTCAGTGCCAGGAATGGAACCCAGTGTTTCATACTAAGTGCCCTAACAACTGAGGTGTATCCCAGGCTCTCTCCTCCACCACACACCTTTCTTGGACTTCATCTCTGGTTAGCCCAGGGTGGCCTGGATCTCACTCTGCAACCCAGGCTATCCTCAAACTTTTAGCAACTCAAATGCTCAGTGAAGCCCTTTTACTCATTTTGTATAAGCAATGAAAGCTTTCTAGAGTTCTTGCTCTGTAGGTTTATAACCATCTGTAAACTCTACTATGACATTTAAATTATTTCCTCACAGTAGCCTGAATTCCAAATATATGAATTCCCTAAGTTATAGCTGAAACCTCAGAGTTTCCAGTCTTTGAATGTGTGAGCCATGCAGATGCTATTTTCTGAAAGATATACCTGGCATGTGGGTACAGTTGCTAAAGTGCTTAGAATTAACTCCTTTTGTTATTCCCAAGTGTCCCTTGACCCCACTAAATTAGAAAAGTTGCTGCTGTGACACCTACAGGAAACTCAGTCTCTTACAACTCGAAATCTTTTCCTACCACTTACTACTAGCTGAAGGTATCTACACTTGGCCATATCCTTCTGACCTTCTGCCAGTGAATCAGCAATCATCAGTTGACATGTGCTCTGTGTTAGGCAGTATGTAGGTGTGAATGGTGGTTATGACCTAAAAATGTAGTCTCATCCATTGTTGTGGTTAGATTCAGCTATTAACTTGAAGTAGCCTAGAATCACCTGATCAAGTCTGAAATGAGGTCAGATTAGTCTGGGAGATTGTTTTGATTGTTAATTGACATAGGAAAGAATAGTCCATTGTGGGCAGCACCATTCCCTAGGCAGGTGGTCCCGGGCTATATAGAAAGTTAAGTGGGTATGAGCCTGAGAGCAAGCCAGCAAGCAGCATTCCTCTGTGGTTTCTGCTTTGAGTTCCTGCTCTGAATTCCCTTGGTGATATATTGTGACTTCTAAGTATACACCCAATAAAATTTTCCTCCACAGATTATTTTTGTTTGAGAATTTTATCACAGCAGCAGAATGAGAGTAGAACCCTTCTGATTTTCTAGACTAGGATGATGTGCATTTTTTACAGATAGTGATTACACAAGAAGAGAGTTGTGTGAGAAGACTTGAGATGTTAAACATGTCTGGGCATGTGGGAACCCATGCCTAGACCAGCAATATTGTTTACACCAACTGTGTTTGTTAGGGTTTCTATTGCTGAAATGAAACACCATGAGCAAAAAGCAAGTTGCAGAGGAAAGGATTTATTTGGCTTACACTTCCTCAGCACTGTTCATCATAGAAGGAAGTCAGGACATTAGCTCAAACAGCACAAGAACCTGGAGGCAGGAGCAGATGCAGAGGCCATGGAGGATGCTGCCTACTACCTTGATCATCATTGGCTTGCTTACTTGCTTTCTTATAGATCTCAGGACCACCTGTCCAGGGATGCAACACCTACAATCGGCTGGGCCCTCCTCCATCCATCACTAATTAGGAAAATTCCCTACAGGCTTGTCTACAACCATATCTTCTGGAGACATTTTCTTAATTCAGGTTCCTTCTTCACAGATGATGTGAGCATGTGTCAAATTGACATAAAACCATACTGCACACCAAGACTCAAAAAATAGCTGCCGCTTGACTAAAGAAACATTGTGAACAGAGTCCTGTGTTCAAAAACAGATTCTTGTTTGAAGATCTGAAGAAGGCAAAGGGTGTGTCCCACAAGACTAGCAAGATGTAGATGTTAGAGTTTATTCTTCAGGCAGTGAAGAATGAAGCATTTTAGATGGGTACTGACTCAGTAGGTTTATTGTATTTGAAAAGTATCACCATGTCAAAAATAGCGGTTGGATAGATAGACATTTTATACAGGAGAAATAGTGATAACCTGGGGAGCACAGGTACAGTGGGAGATGGTCTAATTTGATAATTCTTTGTGGGTGAAATGGACAGGACTTTTGATCAGTTGAGCCTAAGTAAAAGGGAAGTATCAAGAGTAATGGGTCATATGGGTTTCTGACTTGAGCAATTGAGTAAATGGTAGCAATTTTTCAATTTGAAGGTGATGAAATACTTGTTGTACCTATTTTGTGATTGCAATCTCAGAGTCAAGGCCAGAGGTCATAGCTCATAAAACATATGACATTGGAAATCTTCTGTATGGCAAGACTTCTATTTCATGTGAAAAAAATATATAAGTAGGCTGATGTCACAGATTCTTCCTTAATCTTTGTTTTGGTTGTCACCTGCTTAGCACTCATAATAACAACTGACAGGGTTGCTTATTGAGAATTTGACAAATCTTCAAATAATTGCAGAATTTGTATAGTCTTATATTATGTCCTCTTTCCTTTATTTTATAATTTACTTTATTAAGTGTGTGTGTGTGTGTGTGTGTGTGTGTGTGTGTGTGTGTGTGTGTGTGTGTGTGTGTGATGGAAGATGTATAACAACTTGCAGAAGTTAATTTTCTCCTTCTAACAAGTAAAGTCCCAGAGATTTGGATCATCAGGTGTGACAACAATCACCTTTACCCACTGAAGCCTCTTGCCAGTGCAGCCCTCTGCCTTTCAATGATAGTGTTGTACTATGTGCTACAAAGAGTGTTAGGTGGTTTTCTGTACTTCTCTGTTGTAAACCTTCATCTTATGTTTAATCTGGACAGCATTGGGAAAACATACATGAATCCTTAACGTTGTAAGACTGGACTGAAGTTACAGCCTTATCATTTATCTAATGATTGATTTGTTTCATTTTAAGTAATGAGCTGTAGCAGACACTCTTGGTACCCACTCTCATCCTCTGCCTTTTCATTTAAGTACACACTGGCCCTTTCCCCTCATGATTGCACCACTATTCATTTATCTATAGTGTTTCTCTTATCATTGAATTCTGTTTTTCCCAAGGAATGGTACTAATCAGAGGGAATTAACTGTTGTTTGGACAGCCCTCAGCCAGCAAATATTATGACTTACTTTCTTACACATTGGGCAATAGCACTTTGGAGTGTGTGTTTAAACTGGCCAGATGGCTTAAAGACACACTTTCTCCTCCTTGTTCAATTTTCATACTTGTCTCTCTTTATAAACTAACCCAAGACTGAAATCTCTCATTTCTTTATCTTTAGTAAGAAGGTCACTCCCTATTGCTCATCTCTGTTACATCTGATCATGTATAACTCCTGACTCCCATCTGTCCTTTAACAAAAAGCCTTGTTGGAGTCGGCATTAGGCTTTCTATCTGAGACCATGAATTGTCTAATAGTCACAGATACCAAGGTAATGGAGTGTTAGTTAGCCTCAACCCATGTGTTTCATTGGGATGGTTCTATGTCACAAAATTAGTCTGCTTCCTAAATTAAAAAAAAATCTTTCTCTAAGTTCCTTTGTATCCTGCATATTCCAAATTTAACCTCTTTATGTGTCAGCGGTACCTCACCTGTTGCATCATCCTTATTTAATTTACAATCCATTGCATCTCTTTCCCAATACCCCAAAAATATGTCCTGTTGTTGAAACTATTTTGGGAATGAGATTTCAGTTTTTTTACAATAATTGTCTTTGAATATATATATATATATATATATATATATATATATATATATATCCCTATATCCCTGCTTTTAAATTTGTTTATTGTTACTTGTTTTTCTTGGTATCGACACCATTTGCATATCTTTATCTGAAATTTTATTTGCCATGGTAGTTTTTATTAATAAGGGAAATTGTCTCTACACTTAAAATAAAGCCAAAAGAAAAAAACAAATTGGTAGAAGATAGTTTTATACTGTTTGTCTCTTCAACATTCCTAGATGTATGTTTATATTAGCCCATGCTCACATAACTCAAGCTTCTCAGCCATCTGCAGTCCCTCTCAGAGTGGTGAGTTGCAAATAAACAATGCATGTAAGCATATTTATAGCTTAGTAATATCTCAAAAGGAGAGGAAAAACTAACTGAGAAATGTGTTAGAGAGATGCACTCTGGTGTCATGGTAGAATGGAACACAATATTCATTTGTAGCTCACTCTAAGATGTCTTTTCTTAACTGCAAAGACTAGAGATAATAGAAATGAGTACTTACTAGACTCCCTTGCAGCTAGGATTCTGTGTGAGTTAAATGTACTTGTTAGAGATTTTGTTTTCTCATTTTGTTCTGATTTGTTTTGTTATGATTCAGAGAGAGCCTTACCATGTCACCCAGGCTATCCTGGAACTCACTGAGTGACCCTGACTAGCCTATAACCCATGATCCTTTTGTGTCAACTTCCTACCTGCTGGGATTGCTACCATGATGGGTTATGCAATTGAGATATGAGAAATGAGGTAGATGTCATGCATCTTTAGCATTAACTGTTTTTCCCTTTATTAAATTTATGATAACTATCATTTTTGCTGCTTATCTGGCGATAGGGTTTTTATTTTTTAGTTATCTACTTTCTCGATGTCAAAGGGCCTTGGTTTTTCTGCTTTATAGGATCATAGTGAATCCTAGTTGATACTGTAGCCCAGCCATGGAGAACACCCATCTCTGAATCCTCACTCCTTCCAATATATGCATATTATAGTAGTCATTTTCCTGTTATTATGATAAAAGTTAAGTTAGGGAAGAAAGTGGTTTTGGGTTTTGTTTGTTTTTGTGGTTCGTTGGTTTTTGTTTTTGCTTTTGCTTTTGTTTGCTGTTTGTTCCAAAGGGATAAAATCTATAATGATGAGAAGGATATGGCAGCAGGAGCACAGAGATCACATCTCATCTACTACACACAGGAAACAAAGAGAGCAAGAGAGCAAGAGAGAGAGGGGGGAGGGAGAGGGAGAGAGAGAGAACGGGAAGTGGGTGATGCTATAAGGCTTTAAAGCCTGAGTAGTCAAGTGCATAAGCTTATGGGTGACATTTTCCATTCAAACCACAGCACATAGCTATGATAGATTCTTTTAAGCATATCCAGGTGGCCAACACCACTACTGCTGTGTTTTGAGTTCATTATGGAATAAAATATGAGTTTTTATAAACACAAACTGTGTTTGGGTCCAGTAAAGAAGTAACTAGAGGCCATGTACCTTGCTCAGCCATAATGTACTAGGAGCATAATGTACTGGGTGATTCTCATTCAGAGGTGCCAGGAAATAGAATAGGAAACACAGGAGAATACCACAGTGTAAAATTTGAATATATCATTGGAAACTTCTAAACTCTTCCATTGAATAGTGTTAAATCATGACTGACTTCATATGACTGAAACCTAAGGATGTGAAGTCAAAGGAGACCACAAATGTATGTGTGTGTGTGTGTGTGTGTGTGTGTGTGTGTGTGTGTGTGTGTGTGTGTGTGTGTGTGTGTTTTCTATAACATGACAAGTTACTGTCTCACAAATTAAAAACATACTTAGACACAAAATTATAACTCAAAGGAGAAGAGATATGCTTCATTTTATAGCCAAATATGAGTGACCATGGTTTGGGAACACAGATTTAGATTATCCCATTGTCCATGTTCCAACATCAAGAATTTACCAGAATCCAGCTCCAGGGGATCCAATGCCCCCTCTGGCTTCTGCTAGTACTTGCACATACGTTCATATACACATCACATATTAAGGTAATTAAAAATAAAAAAGCAAAACACTTAAAAAATATATAGGTTCCAGGAAATAACAATGAGATTGACACCTACCCTCTGCACAAACAAGTACCTGCATACATAAATATACATAAACATACATGCACAAAGCAACGTAAAGCCGATCCTAAACCAAGATAGCCAGGCTGCATGTAGCTCCCAGGTGTGTGCTGCAGGGGACTTTTAGCTTCTCTGTACCTTCAGCTGCGTTGTTCCTAACATCTGATGTCAGCAAGGGGCATTTTTCTCTCCTTCCCACTACAGAACATTTGCTTCTCACTGTGGAAAAACCAGATGTGCTCCCTAACCTTTAGCTTTAGAACTTAAAGGATGCAGAGCCCCATGATTGAGTTTCTTTATAATACATTTTTTAAAAGCAGAAAATCTCATTTGCTGGGGCCCAGGCATGCAGTTGAAGGTACTGGTGAAGTAAGCCAGGGTCCCTGCCCTCAAGGTCTCTAATCAGCCACCAAGGCATGCATTACCACTTCCTGTTTTCCATTCATTATGATAATTTCCCACCAAGTTCCAGCCCCACCTCCACCAATTATTTTTGTCTCAACCTTCTAATTACAACATTATATGACCATTCAGACTGGTACTAATTAAATCATTACTTAATTCACAAAGTGTGTGATAATGCTGATGCTTTTTGTCAGCTGAAATTGCAGCATGGTGCCTTACTTTCTTCACTCTTTGAGAAGATTGGAAGGAGCAGAAGGGTTGCTCCTCAGCACCAGGTCCCATGCTCTCCTAATAGCTAGTTGACCACCAGCATCTAGACAGTCTCTTTCTCTAAAGGAAAAGTGCTAGGAGGCATGGCAGTATGGCTAGGCAAGAAAGGGCTCACGAAAAGGGGACAAAAGAGAGCTTATTCCAGATCAAACATGAATATGGCTCAGAAACATTGACAGGCTTTTCCCAAATACTGTGTTCTTGCAGAGATCCCAGGGTTAGTTCTTAGCACCCATGCAGGGAGGCTCACAACCACTTTTAACTCCAGCTGGTAATCCAAAGCCTCTAGCATACATGGTCACCTGTACTCAAGTGCCCATACACACAGACACAGACACACAATTTAAAAAAAATAAATAAATCCTTAAAAAGTCATACTTTTCAAACACATTGGTGGATACATCATGTTCCATAGCAAAGCAGGGAAGACTCAGGTCTCAGGTGCATTCCTAGCCCTTTGATTGTTTGGAATTTGCATCTCTTCGTATACTACAAAAGATTTACCTAGTGTCGGAGAAATGCCAAGTCACATAGGGAAGAACAATAAGTGGCTGTTAAAGGGACTAATGGTGGTTGATGATAATCAAGGTGTAGACTTTCGACACACTAACCCCTGCACCCCTCTGGAGCTCCAATCAGTTCGACAGCCTTTGTGGTCACAGCTTTTTTTCCAGGAATTCTTGTTCTCCAGTGTTCACCTGCAGTTCCTGCCACAGGAAACTATAGTCTCAACTTTTGGGGGAAAATATATTTATGGAAAAGAAATTAAATTTCACAGTCCTATTTCCCACCATATTTTCTTGTCATCTTGTTCTTCATTTTCTATTATTTTTAACAGAGTAAAACTGTAACTTGTCTCTTTTTCTTGTTTTTTAAAACAGATTTGTTTTCCACTCAATTAGACTTGTGATCCCAGGAACACAAAGTAGTGTTTTTCCCCTTCTGGAGACAGACATCGTGTGATGGGCAAATTGTCAGAATTAATTATACCAAATGAGGGAATAAGCTCGAATGGAAAGCATCTCTCTCCTTGCTGGTTATGCCTTTTTTTTTCTTACTTTTAAGATACAATGAGCATCATGTACGTTGATGACAGGATGAAATTGACAAGTGGCCCTATGCCATGATTTTTATTTTTAATTGCTAGTCAACTAATTAGCCAGAACAACATGTTATATGTTTTCTCATGCTTTCTCCAGGAAAAATGAGTTGTATGGTGTGGAAAAGTTCTTCATGTGCTAGCCAAGCCTGGGGGCAGTGGTGGGGAGAAGGGGTTTACAACTGTGAGGTCCAAGCTGTGATCCCAGGAACTGAGGCAGCTCACGGAAGCCAGGAGGTTGAAGAGAATTAAAGAAGTCTTAGACAAATAAGACATAGCAAATAGACAGATACTGCCAAGCACTTAGACACATGCTGACACATCCTGTCCACAATCAGGCACATATGTAGGATGGCACACGGGCCTCACGTGAGCACACACAGTTCTCCCTACAGGCTGGCAGGCAAAAGCACTAGGCTCTGACCTCAAGACCATATGCATGCATATTGAACCCCCATAAAAGTGGCCTTCTGCCAGAAATAATTGTATACCAGATTGTGCCATTGCTTACTTTGGTTTCCTGAACTTCCAGCCATTTTGTGCTGACTCAAATGCCAGATATCCAGTGCTAGCCATCTTGGCTTATAGTAGATTATCCATACTAGTGCCATGTTGTCTAAACATAACTGGCCCTATGGCCCTCTGTTGCCTTGAAGAACTTTGACTTCACAGAATAAACTAAATGACTCCTCCTCCCATATAGACTAGCATTTATTATAACATTTGTTTTGGCATTTAAATAGAAAACTCACAGCAAACATTAGACCAAATTCAACATGAAAATAGCATCCCACTTCCCTTGATGTAGCTGAGTTTCCTGAAGTTGACTAACAATATAGCAACAGCAGTTACTTCTCTAGTACAAGGTTAGAAATCATTTTCCATCAATGACAGGTTGAGTATTCTTGCTGTTACATCCACAGCTATTCCATTACAGCGGTACAGCAGACATTGCACAAATATACATACAGTGTTCTAGTGAAACTCCATGAAATGCAAAAGTTTGAAGCAATTTCCCTTATGACAAAGTATTATATTTGGTTATTTTTTTTACTCATTGAAAATATAAAAATCAGGAGTAGGGATAGAGCTTAGTTGGTAGAATTCTTGGTCAGTCTCAGCACTAAATAAAACAGGTGTGGTGACACTCCTATAATCCTAGCATTCTGGATTTGCAGGAAAGCAGACCAGGAGTTCAAGGTCACCTTTAGCTATATAGGACTTCTTGGAAAACTTGGTATAGATGAAACTCTGCCTCAAAAACAAAGAATAAAGATGTAGAAACCATTGTCAGCTTATGGTTGTGCAGAGGCTGTGGGCCCGATCTGCCCATGGGCAGGCTCCACCTCTTGTTCTCTGACCTGCTAGGTAGCATGAAGAATTGCTAATCATTTTTCTTGTTGTTGTTGTTGTTGTTAAGCTGCTGACAGACAAGGAACCAAGCTCTGAGACGTATTCAGAGATAGTGCAGTCCTACTCCTTATTCTAGGCAGTTTGCAGCTGAGTTAGAAAGGACATGGGGACAGGACAGAGATACTGTTCAGAGTATTACTATTATCTATGTCAAAGTTGGCTCATGAAGTTCTTGGATGTTCTTACCTCTACTTCATGGTGCTATTTCTCTGCCTGGAAATCTATCTTACTATTTTGCATTGTTAATATGTTGTCCTTATTTGACCATAAACTTCATATTCATTTGTGATGTGTAGAAAAACTTAGGCAACGTGTAACGCCATCTGAGAAGCAGTTCTTGCAACAGGTTAATTTGAAAGGTCTGTGTTTTGTTTGTTTTGTTTTGTTTTTCTTGTTTGTTTAAGAAGTTGGACTGTGGAGATAATAGTTGATAAATTTTGGCCTTCTAAGCATGAGCACTAAAGTTTGGATGCCAAGAACACATGTTAAATGCCAGATGTGCAGTGTGTGTTTATAATCCCGGTGCTGGGGAGGGAGAGAAAAGATGGAGTTCTGCTTCTCACTAGACAGCCAGCCTAGCTTCCAGTGAACTCTAGTCTAATAAGAAGCATTACCTCCAAAAATAAAGTAGACATCTTATAAAGAACAAGCACTGAGATTGTCCTCTAGCCTCCATACTTGTGCACACCTGCAACACACATGCATGTGTACCCTCCAACACATATGAACATACATGCATGCAGGTACACTAACCCATTTTTTCACAGTAGGCTAAATGAGTTTTGGGTTTAATTAAGTAAAACTATAAATGACTAAAATCATTTTCAGTGAGGTTAGTTTTAAAAGTCAACTTAGGAAATCACCTTGAAAATACTAGATTATTGCAGTGTCAGATGTTTTAATCTTAAAATGTTGTATGCTGTAGCATCTTCCCTGAGTAGCTATGTTGTCTAAAGAAGAACTGAAGTCATCCTATGTCCTCTGAGCTTGTTCATTGAAAAAGCCATACTCTTTCTGGTACTTTGGATGCCAGGACCCTGTGAAATGCCTGATGAGCATGTGGTCACAGAGATGTTGGTCTTGGGGTTGAGGGTGTTGTATCTCAATTGGTAAAGTGCTTGAATATCATACCTAGTGTCCTGGAGTCCATGCTCAGTGTTACATAAAAGTGACTCCTACTCCTTACTCAAGGCAGTTTGCAGCTGAGTTAGAAAGGACCTGGGGACAGGACAGAGATACTGTTCACAGCACTCAGAAGGTGAAAGTAGGAGGATCATAAGTGTAGTTTGAAGTAAGCCTGGCTCAAAACACAACAAAAGAGACTGAAAGAGTCAGAGAAACAGAAGACTTGAAGAAAGAGAGTATGCCCTTATATAAACATTCTTAGTTTACAATCCACATATAATTGATTGCTTACTAATTGACAGTGTTGCTTGTAGTGGACAAACACTAAAGCATTAGACACATTGATCACCACACAAACTTTGTTTGTTAGTGTTTCTGTTGCTGTGATGAAAAAGCACCTTGGGGAGGAAAGCTTCCATATCCTCCTCCATCACAGAAGGAAGTTAGGACAGGAGTTCAAGCAGGGCAGAAACCTGGAGGCAGGAGCAGATGCAGAGGCCATGGAGGAGTATAGTTTACTGGCTTGTTCCTCATGGCCTGCTCCAGTCTGCTTTATCATAGAATACAGGATAACTAGCCTAGGGATAGAACCACCCACACTAGGCTGCGTTCTCCCACATCAATCACTAACAAAGTATCCTACAGCTGAATCTTAAGGAGGTACATTCTCAATTGAGGTCTCCTCCTTTCAGGTGACTCTATCTTGTGTCAAGTTGACACAAAACTAGCCAGGACAACTAACTGCCTTCTTGTTAATTTGACACAGAAACATATCACTGTTAAGCCATAACCTTCCCTTTCTTGTTCATTCTCAAGATCACACATGAATATCAACATTACAATATAAACATTCCAAATTTTATAAGTCCCACAGTCTTTAAATATTCAAACACTGAAAAATGCAGTCTCTTTTAAAATATAAAGTCACTGTAAAATTCCAAAATCTCTTTAAAAGTTCAAAGTCTCTCAACTACAGGCTCCTGTAAAATCAAAAATAAGTTAAATACATTCTTTCTTCAACAGGGATCAGTCACGATCAAAACAGAGCGAAACCAAACTCCAGCTGTATAAATACTTATTGGCCAGTATCTGAGATTCACTCACAGTCTTCTAGGCTCCTCCAACAGACTTGGGTCATATATCTTGACTCTGCTGTCTGCAGCACAAACAGCTTGTTTCCTAGGCTCAGGTCAGCTCCACTCTACACATGCTGCTGTCCTTGTTGGCCATCCATGGTACTGGCATCTCTAAAATGTTGAGGTCTCTTGCTGGAATGATACAGAGACCATGGGGGGGGTGCTACTTATTGGCTTACATCTCTTGGCTTGCCCAGCCTGCTTTCTTACAGAAGCTAAGACCACCAGCCCCGGGGATGGCACCACCTACAATTGGCTGAGCCATCCCCCATCAATCACTAGTTAAGAAAATGCTCTATAAGTTGAACTTATGGGGATGTTTTCTCAATTGAGATTTCCTCTTTTCAGATAACTCTAGCTTGTGTCAAGTTGACATAAGACTAGGCAGAAAACAAGCAATTCAGTTAGGAAGATTATGATACTTTAAGTTATTTCACTGATAAAATGATCATATTATGACTTTTTCTGCTTTCTTTTCTTTTCATTTTTTACCAATGTAACATGGCCACGTTCATGTAATTTCTTTTCTCAGTTTGATTTAGGACATGTATTGGTCATAGTGCTAGGTTTTACAGTTGCAATGTATGATTAAAGTGTCTATCAAAGCCTTATAGTGGGCAAACAGTATTAAAAATCCATTGCAG
Organism: Cricetulus griseus; assembly: GCF_003668045.3. Lineage (NCBI taxonomy): Eukaryota > Metazoa > Chordata > Mammalia > Rodentia > Cricetidae > Cricetulus > Cricetulus griseus. The sequence goes on along the minus strand of NC_048597.1, from coordinate 111,215,277 downwards.
ACCTCTGTACATTGCATAGAATGCTCTAAATACCAGAAGAAGCAGAAATATTCTAATAAACTCGAGTAGGACTAGTCAAAGCAACTCATTTATTCAATTTTACATGTAAATGTCTGTTCACCTGTGACATGACTGAATGTGTGTGCCCCGCAGTAAAACCTAATCTGCTGCCTGTACGATCATCTGCTGTTTTCAGAAGGGAAGTGGGTCTTGTAGAGGCTTCCCCAGTGCTTTGGGTTGCTGCATGCTACAGAATAATTTTCTTAACATTTTTTCTGCTGTATTCAAGCTACTTTTAAATCAACTAACTACCTTCTCCCACAAAGTAAGTAGAATGGGTTACCTTGGTTCAGCTGAAGGATGATTTATTTGGTCCATTCACCCTGTTTTCTGATTTTTGCCTTAAAGACATATCACTTTCATCTCTTCATAATAATGCTTAGTAAAAAGTCTGCCCTAGAGTTGGGTGCTAAGTGTATGCTGTTCATTATTTTGTTTAATTCTTGAAGCAGTACCTTCAGTTTTCTATGGTGTGATTAGGGTGTGGGGCCCCTGTGGTTTTGTTCACTGCTGAAGGTGTGAGAACAAGGACCCTGCACAAGTCTCTGAAGAGAAGTTGTGCTGAGGAATTTGAGTTTTTCTGGGAGTGGTGAACATTGGAAAGAAACTCCAGAAGTACATAGGTATAGCAGTGGGGCTGAGAATAGAGTTCAGTGTCAAGCACATACCTAGCATCCATAAAACCATAGGTCCAGATCCCAGCACCATAGGAAAAGGTATTGGGTTGAGTGTGGCTTCCTTGAAGAATTATTGCCATTAAGATACCCAAAAGTCTGCATGAAATCTCATTTTGATGAATTAATTATCTTGAGACTGGAAGGCAAACTAGATGGCTGACTAAATATCCCTTTAATGCATTCAAGACAGTTTATGATATATTTAAAAAAACAGAAATAATTACTTTGTATAATTTTAATGATAGCAAGTAGAAATAGAGAGACCTCTTACACTTAGGCTATGAAAATAATCCTAGCAGTGTCTATGCTCTTTCCTGATTTTTTTGTTTTGTTGTAAATTTACAATTGTGTAACCATCACTATAGTCCTTCATGGAACATCAGCACCACCACTGCACAAGGGTTCCTTTAGCATCCCTTTCCTTTCACCATTCTCTGATTTTAGCTGTGCCTTTCATAATATTTTTCAGTACTTTGAAAAAATTATCATGTGATTTGTTCTTTGACCTATTCAATAATTAGAACTCTTTATTTCAAAGCATTTGTGAATTTCCCAAACTACCTGTTACTAGTTTATAATTTAATAAGAAATATGGAAAAAAAAACTGTGATACCTGCCTTTTTTGGTTTGTTGATACTCCATGGCGTAGTAGCAGTTGACCTATGTCTCATGATGAAAGGGGAATATCTGTGTTCATTTCTACCAGAGTATTCCCAAAGGGTCAAGTCAACTCAGTTGACTGGTTTGCTCAGGGATTCTCGGCAGTCTGTACCCTTTATTTGTGCTTATACAGTGCCATGGTGAAGTTACCAATCACATATTGCATAGATGTCAATTTCTTCCTTGTGTGCTGTTTGCATTTTGTTTTATCAGGATTGTATACATTACATCTGTGCATCACAAGTCCCATTGTGCCTTTGTTTAAGCACAGGGATTTAGGGTTGATGAAATGACTTGTCTAGTAAAGGTACTTGTTGCCAATTGCCAACCTGAATTTGATCCCATGGGCTCACATGGTCACAAGTTGACTCCAATTCAGTCAACTTGTCCTCTGACTTCCACATGCATTTTGTGACACAAGCACCCCCTTAAACAAATAAATGAGAATATAGAGGAATATAAAAGTATACTAATGATTTTGTAAACATAAAGATAAGCACATGCTTCCTATTTTTGTTATTCTCTCTTACAGTATTTCTTTTATCCACATTTTCCTCCATATTATTATTTTATATCTTTATATCTATCTTTCCTGGCACACCACACAAATCTATGATTACTGTTTGAAGCAGTTGTCTTTTAAAATATTTTTTTAAAGAGAAGACAAAGGGAAGTCCATAATTACCTAATTAATTGCCTTGGTATTGTTTTTTTCTTCATGTGTATTTGAATTTCTATTGTCATCACTCTTAATTAACTTCCTTTAATACTATTTGTAAGGAATGTCTGATGTGAGAGCTGAAGACATGTCTTACCAGTTAAGGATTCACGACACTCTCATGGAGGAGCTGAGTTTGGTTCCCAGCACCCTGTAACTCCAGTTCCAGAGGATCTAAGATTCTCTTCTTATCTCCACAGGCACCAGTACTTATTTTCTGCACCCATGCATGTGTAAACACACAAAAACACACACATACACTTAAAACTAAATATTTATGAAAAGAATTGTTTTTAGTGTGTATTGGTATTTTCTCACGGGTGTTGGGTCTCCTGTAACTGGAATAACAGCCATCACTCTAGCTCCTTAGAAAAGAATTTATAAAAATAGATTTTTTTTTAACTTTCATTTATTGGGAGATTTCTTGGTCATACTCTTCATTTGAAGGAAGTTTGTCTTGATTAAGAAATTTTGGTCAGCATCTCTGTACATGTGTGTGCCAGTTTGTCCATGTGTGTACCATGTATATGCAGTCATCTTTGGAGTCCAGATTATGGCCTTACCTTTAATTCCATAGCTTCCCAGGTGTCCTCTATGTCCCACTCTGTATAATGATTTATTATATCTAACTCCCTCTATCTTTTTAGCGTTTACAAATTTCTGTTATGGCGTGTGTGTGTGTGTGTGTGTGTGTGTGTGTGTGTGTGTGTGTGTGTGTGTGTGTCTGTGTGTGTGTGTGTCTGTGTGTCTGTGTGTGTGTATGTCTGTGTGTGTCTGTGTGTGTGTGTGTCTGAGTACATCCCATATGTATGTTTTCTTGTTGAGACATGTTCTCATATAACCCAGCCTGACCTTAAACTTTTGACTCTGCTGCCTTCATTGTAAGTGTTGGGATTATCACTAGGCATTTTCATACCTGATTTTGACATGTTTTTATGTTCCTTGCCATCAACCCAGGCATATATATATATCATATCAAAGCAGGGTCAATGCTCAGTTCACTCTTTTCTCCCCATATCCAGAATAGTGTGTGGAATATACTTACTGAATTAATGCTAGAAGATTTTAAAACCATAGTCTTATTAACTAGAAATGGAATTTTATATTGGTGTTCTTTTCTTTTTACTAACCCCCCCCATGCAATACCATTTATTTGTGTCTTTTTTTTTAAGTACAAGATTGAAAAGTAGTTTTTAACTTCTCTGAATCAAACAGCTTTAAAATGTCCCCCCAATAAAATGATTTCATTGTTGTTGTAATTAGCTTTAACTGACTTGAGACTGTGAAGAGTCATCTGAGAGTCTTAACTGATGGGTTGCCCAGATTTAGATTGGCTCTTGGGCATGTCAGTGGAGCATTGCCTTGTCATTAATTAACATGAATACAGTCCACTGTAGGCAACACCATTCCTTTGGCAGGTTGTCCTGGGCTGTATAAGGAAGTTTGCTGACCATGAGCCTGCAAGTTAGCTAGCAAGCAACATTCCTTCATGGATTCTGTGTCAACTACTTTCTTGAGTTCCTTCCCTGACTCCTTCAAAGATGCAATGTGACCCAGAAGTGTAAGCCAAATAAACACTTTCTTTTCCTAAGTTGCCCTTGGTCAGAGTGTTTTACCTTAGCAACAGAAAGGACATTAGAACAATTGTCCCCATCTCCTAAGGCCACATATACATTTGAGATCAGGAACCTGTAGAATAAACATGTCTAGTTTGTGTTCTCAGCAGTAAAGGTGTCTCCTGGTCTCCACAAGTACTTTTGTCATAAAATAAGCTGTGTTCAGTCACCTCCTTTCATTGTCAAATGTCAGTAGTGTGACAAAAGGCCCATCAGGCCCAACCCCTTCATCATTCAGATAGAGTCCCTAGACACCATGTCCCTCAGCTGAGAGGGGTCTAGCTTGTCCTCCACATCTCATAAGGTATCTCTGCATCTTAAGTGACTAGTTGAAACTTTTGCATTTCTCAAAATTGTATGTATAGTGATTACAGAGCTGAAGTCAAACATTGCATTTTCCAAGTATTTGATCATACTCATTCACAATGATGTCGTTGTGGTTTAAAGGGAGTCTACTCCCATTCTTTTAAAACTCGACTAACTTTCCACTCCTGCTTGGCAAACAAACAGCAGCTGCCCCTCATTGACAGTAGTTTCAACAGTGAGCAGTCCCAGACAGAAACTGTCCCGCTTAAAAGAGGACTCTGACTCACATGTGTTCCCGCCAGTGTCCAAAGTGTAATATTTAATTGCATTTTCTTAATCTTTACCACTGTATTGCTAAGCTTTCTAATACCTTCAAAATACCAAATCTCAGGCTTATCCTAATTAAAGAATCTCAATTTAATCCATATTGCATGACAATTCAATTTGTTGATTGCTTTTTCTCCCCCCCTCCTTTGTGAAATTCCCGTCAAATGTATTAATTCAACATGATGAATCCTGTATTCAACCCACTGGAGTGAATAATTAAAATTAGCTGATAAAACTTTCAGCAGAATTACTTTGTGAAATTGCTGAACAGATGTGTCATTTTAATGAAAATCCACAGACAAGCTCCTTCTCCCCCTCGGCAGGATAAAAATATTATCCCCTCGGCACATACTTAATTTGGTGGTAAATACACTCGGAGCGATTGCTGGAAGGGAAGAGAAAGCAACTTGTCACACTTAGTAACTTGATTTTTCCCCAGCATGCAGTAACAGCCATCTACAGTAATTCATAGTGCTCTATTGTTGCTGCAAGTCCCAAAGAGAACTTATTAAAATGCAATAATCTCCTATTTAAACAGAAACAATAACCATTAAATTTCCTGTGGATCCAAAATTGAGCACAAGCCCCATCTGGTAAGAGTGATTAGAGGCCTGATGAGGGAATTTAATTTGCAACATTCAAAGACTAAATCGGAGCAGATCTTGTCACCTGGGACTCCAGTGCTGCTTGCTGTCTTCTTAAAAAATCTCAACCTAAACTGAAAATGGAACTCAGGAGTGAAAATGTTACCCAGGGGCCGCTCCGACAGGATCGCGTTTCATTTTGTCTCCAGCAGGCCTCCTGAGCAGAGGGGATTTCACCACTGTCTGCCCCAGCTCCCTTCCAAAGGCCTCTTGACAGGCCCAGCAAGAGGCTGTGGTTTCCTGGGGTGACCTTTGCTCCTTTTATATTCCAGAGTCCACTGGTTCTGGCCTGCCTACCCCCTCCTTCTTCCTTTTGTCTTTGAGCTGCCTGAGTCCTCTGCCTATCTCAGAGGTTGTTCTCAGGAACTCACCCTTCTCATGCAAAGAACCAGTCTGTTAACAGCCTTCTTTGCACAGGGCTTCCTCTTGTGGTCCCTAGTACATCTTAAGTGTGGACAGGCTGCCTTCTTCGGTACTTGTTTTAATTGCAAGATGTGGAGGGGCTAAGAGATGGTTCATCATTTAAGAGCATGCACTGCTCTTGCAGAGGGCCCAGGTTCAGTTCCCAGCACCCACATTGGGTGTCTCACAACAACCTGTAACTCCAACTCCAGGGGAGCTAACAGCTCTGACAGCCATTGGCACTTACACTCATGTGTGCTCACATACATATACTTAAAAATAATTTAAAATCTTTTCAATTGCAAGAAGATAAAATTGTGCTAATGTCATTACAAAATACAAAGGGTCATTTCATCCTCTTCTGTTCCTTCTTTTTTGTGAAGTCAAAGACAGTGGAGAAACAGTGCTGGCATTTGTCATTAGAGGTATGTATATTCATGCATGTGCACTTGTGTGTGCATGCTTCTACTGGTCAGGCAATCCCTGGCCACACCTGTTTTTCATCAGTGAGTAGGAACTTTGCTGTTCAGAGTCAAGCTCTTAGTGATGGTGAGATGATTGGCAGCAGAGAGGAGGAAACCAGTATGATCACAACCCTGGTACTTCCTTGCCAGTTGCTGTTTGGTTTCCTTTATTCAGACATACGAATCTCCTTTATCACTAGGCTTGCTTAGTTTTTCTTCTCCTGGGTTCTTTGTTTTTCTTAGCATCCAGAGTATACACCTGTGTACTCTTCCAGAACTGTCCATCTAAGTCAATGTCTTCCCCTCTCCCCTGCATCTTCTCTTCCCTGTAACTTGGAGCTGGTCACGTCTAGGTGAACTTTCCCACTATCTTCCCTCCTTTCAGATAGATCCCAGTGCTTACTCTAGCCCACTCTCTGCTTTTGTTATGAATTGAATTTATTTCTTTGTGTGCATTCTTGCCACCGTACTTTTTTCGATGTCAGAGAACAACTTGCAGAAGTCAGTTCTCTCTGTACCATGTGGGTTCTAGGGGTTGAACTGAAGTCGTCAGACTAGCAGCTAGGCAGGTGCCTTTATCCAACCAAGCATCTTGGTGACATTGTTTTACTTTTTGAGAAAGGGCCTTGTGTAACCCAGGCTGGCCTCAAGCTCCTTTTGTATATGAGGAGGGTCTTGAACCTTAGGTCCTATTGCTGGAGTTGTTTAAGTGTACGCCACCATACATACCCTCCTCATCTTTATCCTTTGTGAGCATGATCATCTGTCCAGTTGTTGGGTAGCCCTTTGTTTCCTTCTCCACTACCTTATAAATGCTTGTAGAGCTAGTCCTACCACTTCAGGGGTTGAACGGAAAAGTCCATTCCAGGAAAGTTTCCTGAATCTACTCAGGAGATATTGAGAAGTTTGAAGTACATCACTGTGTCTTTATTTATGCATGTCTGGGAAAGTGTGCCCCAAACACACAAATGGCACTATGGCTTACATAATGGGATCACTGTTCTCAGAACCAGAGAATTACTGAATGCTGTCATCAGAAATGTGAATGTGGTATGAGAAGATGACTGGGTATTGTAAACATTCACAGAGGTTACCTGAGCTAGCGTGTGGCCTTGCCCTGGAATCTCACTAGGACATAATTGACAAGGGAGTACGGACTGGTCCTGGTAGAAATGGAGACCTAATGCAAAACAGCTGGGCTCGGAGTGGCAGTGGCTTTGATGTCAGGCGCATCTGATGGTGAAAGTTTCTTACCTCTTTGAGTCTGATTTTCCCAGGTTGTAAAGTGGTGTTTAATAACACCTTCATCATGTGGTTTCTCTGGGGCTTTTGTAACTTGCTTGCCATATGGAAGAGATAGGTAAATCACAGCCATGCCCTTGGAGTCTTGAGGGGAGAAGTAATGAATCAACTACAGAACAAAGCCGGGGAGCTTTGCTCCACCCCCGTGAATTATTCCTTAGATATTTCCAGAAATGCCTGTTTATTTTTTCCCATTGTTCATGTGTGTATGTATAGTGGGCATTTTCGTGCATGCTTTTTTTTTCTTAGCATATTTGTGTACATGCAAGTGTATGAGCATGCATGTAGAAGATGTCAGACATTACTCATTCATTGAGGCATGTTCTCTCAGTCACACCCAGAGCTTGCCTGTATGGCTAGTCTCTGTTTTCTGAGACTGGGATTATTGGCTTTCCCCACAGCCATTAGGCATTTAGTTAGGTGTGGTGGAGGATGGCTGATCTGAATTCTGGTCCTAACACTTGCAAGGCAAACATTTTATTATTGCTCAGCCCTGTCCCAGGTTCCTCCCCCCTCCACCCTTTTGAGACAGGATCTTGACATGAGGTCCAGGAAAGCCTCACACTGTCCTGAGATCTGCTTCACAATGCAATTGTCTCATCCCCGGACCATGTTACCAGCATCAGTGCCTATGATACACCTACTCTCTCTATTTTCATTTTTACTTACAATGTTAGAGATATAGTTTAGCAGTAGAGGGCCTGTCTAGAGTCCTCCAGTGAATATCTGGGGATGAAAGCACCTGCCTTGAAACCCATGGTGAAGGGACTGGAGAGTTAGCTTAGTACCCACTTCGGGAGACTCAAAATGGCTCTCTCTTGGGAACTCCACTGACACATGCTCACACACACTCTTTCTCTCCCTCCATCCCTACCCCACCCCCATAAATGTGAAATATTTTCCAGTGAGGGTTTTGTGAGTGTGGCTTAGTGGTAGAAAGCACCCCTCCCTAGAATCCCCCAGTGAAGGGCTGGTCTTGTGGCTACGTTGTTGAAGCATGCCTAAGTCTGGAGTTTGATCCCCAAAATGGCTAAAAGCATTTTTAAAAAATTAGAAAATGTGGTACATTTATACAATGGAGTACTACTCAGAAGAAATAAACAATGGAATCTTGAAATTCGCAGGCAAATGGATGGAAATAGAAGAAACCATCCTGAGTGAGGTAACCCAGTCACATTAAGACAAACATGCTATGTACTCACTTGTATATGGATCTTAGATCTAGAGCAAAGAAGTAGCAGCCTACAATCCACAATGCCAGAGAAGCTAGGAAACAAGGAGGACCCTAAGAGAGACATACATGGTCCCCCGGAGAAGGGGAAGGGACAAGATCTCCTAAGCTAATGGGGATCATGGCGGGAGGGGAGAGGGAGTAAGAAGAAAGAGGAGGGGAGAAGAGGAGGGGAGAGGAGGACGTGAGGGAGCAGGAAAATCTAGCTGGGAAGAATAGAGGAGAGCAAGAAAAGAGATACCATCATGGAGCCATGATAGGTTTAAAGAGAATTCTGCACTAGAGGAATGTCCAGAGATCTACAAGGTTGACCCCAACTAACAATCTAAGCAATAGTCTAGAGGCTACCTTAAATGCCCTTCTCCAATAATGAGATTGATGACCACCTTATATGTCATCCTAGAGTCTTCATCCAATAGCTGATGGAAGCAGAAGCAGACATCCATAGCTAAACACTGAACTGAACTCTGGAATCTAGTTGCAAAGAGGGAGGAGTGATGAGCAAAGGGGTCAAGACCAGGCTGGAGAAACCCACAGAAACAGATGACCTGAACAAGGGGTTGCTCATGAACCCGACTGATAGCTGGGAAACCAGCATAGGACTGTTCCAGACCCCCTGAACGTGGGTGTCAGTGAAGAGGTCTGGACAATCTATGGGGCCCACTGGTAGTTGATCAGTATTTACCCCTAGTATACAAATGGACTTTGGGAGCCCTCTCCACATAGAGGGTTACTCTCTCAGCCTAGACACACTGGGGAGGGTCTAGGCCCTGCTCCTAATAATATGACAGACTTTGATGATCCCCCATGGAAGGCCTCACACTCCCTGGGGAGCAGAAAGGGGTTGGGATAGGGGCTAGTAGGAGGCAGGAGAGGATGGGAGGGAGAGGAAACTGAGATTGGCATGTAAAAGAAGCTTGTTTCTAATTTAAATTTTAAAAAAAAGGAAAAAGAAGAAAAAAAAAGTATGCCACAGTAATTGATTAAAAGTAAATAATGGGAGAAATACCACCAATCATTTTGAGTTGTTTGAGGATATCCAGTGTCTTAACACTCCATATCTGGCTTCATTTGAAAGCTAATTTCACACCATACCTAACATGTGTCTCTTACAGTTTTAGTTTTCTCTTCTCTCTCTCTCTCTCTCTCTCTCTCTCTCTCTCTCTCTCTCTCTCTCTCTCTGTGTGTGTGGGGGGGGGGTGTACTGGACAACAGACCCCCTAAAAAGCACATACTATATTATTGAAGTTTTTGTTTTTTAAGCTTTTTCTTTAGTAAACAAAGTGTTTTTGTCTTTGATATGACTCTCACTTGTTCTGATGGGTCTTCTTCCCTTCATCCCTACCCCCCTTGGGGCTCCCAATCGGAAACTGGGAAGGGGGGCAGAAGCATGAATTCTTTAATAAATCCCAGAAGTAATCAAAAGAAAGAAATGGAATGTGAACAAACTCATAGAACATTCTCAGGCTCCTTAGGGGGATATAATTCGAGGAAGGTCAGGCCTTTGTAATGTTAATTCACCATTCCTAAGAAGAAAACCACCTTTTTTCCAGAGTAATATTGCTCTCTGGAAAAAAGCTTTGATTCAGGGAGAAGTGATGTTTAAACACACCTGCTATTCAAAGAGGGGATGCTGGTCTCCAGATGCTGAGAGTCCGGGGTGGGAGATGAGGGGGTGGATGTAGGGATTCCCTTCTTCATGCTTAAGATATTCCTTTGAGTCTTCACAGAGTCTCCTAGAACGTGGTCGGGAAATGCCCTGCGAGCTTGATCCAGGCCTTGTCCTGTAGACATTTTGGCCTAGAATGGCAGACCAGTAGTTACAGAAGCCATTTTCTTCTTCCAAGATTTGCAAGGTGCAGGAAATCCTCCAAAGAAGGTAAAATGTACTTGCTATAAGCACAGTATAGTAGCCAGGAAGATATTTCTGATTTACACCAACTTACTATCGTGTAAATCCCAGTGGTGCTTTTGGATGAGATTTTGAGGTGAGAAGCAATGTACCAATCCCCAGCCCCAAACAGCATCCAGACAAATGTCATCCTTGCCATGTGGGGATACTCCTGTACTGTTTAGGCCATCGGAGGCCACAGGTCTGTCTTCAGTGTCACTCCTCTCCTACTTCCACCCCTTCCCTCTTCAGTCCTGTCTGCTGGTCCTGATTCTACTTTGGGTGACATAGGAAACACCAAAATTTAGTCTTTTCTGTTAGATACTGTACTACTTCTGTTTATGATAAGGAATTAGAATCTTTTCACCCCCTAATAAAACCTTTATGGAAATGCTTTAATTCCCCCCAACTGAATGGTAAAACCTTTGTTTACACAAAAGCCACCCCTGTCCAGTCTCAGAATTTAAGTGAATTCAATAACTGATTCCTCGCTCTCCTTTCTTTCATGTGGTTTTGTTTTGAAACAAGGTCTTCCTATATGGCCTTGGCTGTCCCAAAAGTCACTATGTAGCCCATGCTGGCCTCGAACTCACAAAACTCTCCTTTCCTTCTGCCTCCTGAGCCATGATTTAAAAGCGTATGCACCACAAAGTCCCATTCACCAAAGACTTGAAAAAAAAAAGAATTAAACCCAAGTGAGTCTCCTGTCCGTATGTATCCACCAACCCAGTCTGGATCTGTTCCCCTTGTTGGAAAAAGACTGGTTTTGCTGGGTTGTGTTCTTTGTGGAACACTAATATTATGTTTTGATTCTAGCAGTATATGAAGTGTTCACCTTCCCCCCTCTTGTTTTTAAAATTCATGCTTATTTATTTATTTGCTTGCTTACTTACTTATTTGGCACATGCCATGAATCGAGTTCAGAAGTCAGAGAACAAGTTGTAGGAGCCATCTCTCTCCTTCTACCACGTAGATCCTAGGGGTCAAACTCGGATCATCAAGTTTGGCAGCAGGTATCAATAATTCCTTCCTTCCTTCCTTCCTTCCTTCCTTCCTTCCTTCCTTCCTTCCTTCCTTCCTTCCTTCATTCCTTCCTTCCCCCATTATTCACTCATTCATTTTAGGAAGTCTCACTGTGAAGCCCAGGATGACTTGGAACTAACTCCTGAACTTCCTGCCTCAGCCACCCCAGCACTGGGATTGCTGACCACCATACCCACCTCCAGAGAACATTTTCATATTAAATATGGCTAAGCCATGGAATTTGTCAAATGACATTAGCCTTTGTGCCCTGCCAGACAATCGAGTATGTATTCAACTATTTCATCTATTACCACATACTATCATTTGTGTTAATCTCATTTTGCCTGGTACATAAGCCTATCTTTTTATTATTATTATCTTCTTATTCATTTATTTATTTTTGGTTTTTCGAGACAGGGTTTCTCTGTGTAAATTTGGAACCTGTCCTAGAACTAGGCTGGTCTCAAACTCACAGAGATCTGCTTGCCTCTGCCTCCCAAGTGATGGTATTAAAGGTGTGTGCCGCCACTGCCTGGCTCTTTTTATTGTTTTTTAAAATGATTTTAATCTTATGTACATTGGTGTTTTGACATCATGTATCTCTGTGTGAGAGTGTCATATCCCCTAGAACTGGGGTTAGAGACGGCAGTCAGCCACCATGTGGGTGCCTGGAATTGAACACAGGTCCTCTGGAAGAACAGTCAGTGCTCTTAACCTCTTAAGCCATCTCTCTCCAGACCCTCTTTTTTTATTCTTAATTTTTGTTTTTGTTTAATTTTCTTCAGGCAAAATATCCCTGTACCCTAGGCTGACCTCGAACTTAGTATTCACCTAAGCCAGCATGGAACTCATAGAGCTCTTCTTAGCTCTGCCTCCCTTATAGGCATGAGCCCCCACCCACACCTGCCTCCTGCGTCCGCCCTTTAGTCACGTCTTCCCACTATGTGTCTCCAAAACTGACTTGTGTTGTGTATGAAGAGTCTGCTCAGCCAACTTTTTATTAAAAGAGAAAATAGAAGGAGAGAGACATGGTAATTTTCCTCAGAGATGCATGAAAATTACCCTTCCTCTCTGAAGCAGTAAAGGTCACAGTAGTGGTTGCAACCCAGCAGGCTGCCTACTGCCTGGTATATACTCGGCATCACACTCCTTTCCTATTTTACCCATAGGCATTTTTTATTTCTTGCACAGATGGTCTAACTCAGGGCTAACAAAATGTTTTAAATTTTGCATAAATTAAAGCAAGAGGTCTCTGAGTACAAAAATGTAACTTTCTTTTAAAAAAATGAAAACAATTACGCTAACATTTTTTTAAAAATTAGAGCCTCAAGGCAGGCCTCCGCAATGAGGTTTAGAGAGGGGGGCGGGCTGGGTGAGACATTGCATGTACATGCATGTTAACACATGGGAGCTTTGGTTCCATTCTGGTATCTCTGAAGGTTGATCAGACGTGAGGCTTGTGATTCAGCTTGAAAAAGTAGCTTTAAGCCATGTTGTTTCTGGGGCTATGTTTTCTGGGTTTAATGAATGGTAACTGTGGAGACAGGTTGGCATGAAGTCCCTCCCATTTCTCATCACAGTACCTTATTTTAGGGTCCCATTCAGGTTCAGGGTAATGGTTGAAAAACAGAAGCTGTGAAACAGCTTGTTTCCCTTAGCCCCATCAATGCACAAGGACACAGTATTATGCATTCTTTTTCTCATTGAAGGAGGATTGAGAAATTATTTTCTTTTTCTATTTTGTGTGTGTGTGTGAGAGAGAGAGAGGGGGGAGAGGGAGAGAGAGAGAGAGGGAGAGAGAGAGAGAGAGGGAGAGAGAGAGAGAGAGAGAGAGAGAGAGAGAGAGAGAGAGAGAGAGAGAGAGAATGTGTGCATATGTGTGTATGAATGATGTGTATGATCTTCAGAGAGGGTAGGTCCCTCCAGCATCCAGCATACTTGATTGAATGGCTTGGTCTTAGGCAGGTTAACCACAGCTGCAGAGAATTCATGAATGAAGTGCCATGCTGTATCCAGTAGACACATTTTCTAACACTCCCATTGGGCTCTAACATTCTTTTCACCATAACCCTTCCCACTGTTCCCTGGTCATTGTGTGGACCAGTGACATGGATACCCTGCTTAGGTCACTTATCCTCAGCACGTTGGCCAATTGTGAATCTCTGCATTAACCACACACACACACACACACACACACACACACACACACACACACACACACACACACACAATAACCTTGGGTCTCCATATGCACACACACCCATGTGCAATCATAGCCCTTATACACATGAAAACATGCATACAAATACAGTGCAAAAAAGTAAAAAGAACCTTGGATTAGCCTTTATGGAATTGGGCACTGCTGGCCAGCATAAATTGCCTTTAAAAATGAAACCCAGCAGCAGCCAATCCCATTCCCTGTAGTAAAGTGAATGTGTTTTTATCTTACTGCATCTCACAGGAGTCCTTCGTAAATGCTCAGTTAATCAACATCTCATGTTACCCATCTTTCTGAAAGAATTCACAAGTGACTGAGGGGTAGGGAGCCGTGATGTCGCTTAAGTACTGGCAGCACTCGATATAGTTGATGTTCTTCTTGGCTCTTTGACTCGTCTGTTTCTGTGTCCTCAGTACATGTAATCAGGACCACTTGGATCATATAAAGAGTGATAAATTTTCACTGAAAGGGAATAATGCTTTGATCCTTCTCTCTGTCTTTGAGCTGTTGAGAAATACTAAACTTAGCTGTTAAAAGTAAGCACGAGGCATCTAGATGGATCACAGCCTTTAAAAAACTCTTGACATAGTAACTCTATCCAGGTAGAGGCAGCCTCTGTCTTTTGAAGCATAGACTACTTGGCTACTGATAACCTAGCACACTTTAGGCCTAATTGAACACCCATGATGGAAGCTGGCAGCCTGTAGTAGTCCCAAGCTTAAAATGGGGGAGTGGGGAGGGGAGGGTTTCACCTATTGAAAAATTTAGAAGAAACTGATATCTTTATGTGGCCTCCAATACGTTGATTTTTTTTCTCAAGTACTTTATGTCTTTTTTGTTCTCTGTTAACATTTTATGATTTCTTCTATATCTTTACTACATATTTGTATATTTCTGTTAGATTTTTAGGTGATTTTTTTAGTGTTAGTGTAAATGCAATTTTGTGTTTGTTTTTATGTGTATGCATTCTGTGTGTATTTATGATATGTGAACATCTGTGTGGGAGTCATGCAAGTACCACAGGGTATATGTGGAGATCAGAAGACTACATAGGGCGTCAGGCCTCACCTTCCACCTTCTCTAAGGCCTTCAGGCTGGCAAGATAGCTCAGCAGGTAGACACTTTCACCAAACCTCAAGATCTAATTCAGTTTGAAGGACTCTCATAGAAGAAGAGAACAGATTAGAGAAGTTTCTGACCTTTTCATGCATACAGTGACACCCCCATATATATATCATATATATATATATATATATATATATATATATGTGTGTGTGTGTGTGTGTGTGTATATATTATGAATATATGCATAAATATAAGACAGTGTTTCTTGTTGCTCACTACTGTGTTAAATTAGGCTTCCTAAGCTTCAGGCTTCTGGGCATTTTCCCATTTCTATGTCCCATTTTAGAATTATATATGCACAGTACTTAGTCCAGCTTTAATTAGCCTCTGGAAGTCTGAACTCCTGTCTTCATGCTTGCTCAGCAAGTTACCTTGCTTACTGACCCCTATCTCTAAGCCCATAAGTGACATTTAAAAAACCATGCTGATAGAAAATTGCATTTTGAGGCATATACCAAGAGAATTGAAAACAGACTCAAACATTTATGTAGCAGTGATCAAAAGATCCTGGACACTGATATTTATCAACATGCATGGAGTGTGGTAAATGTATCTATGCAGCCAGTAAAATGAAAGAGGTGTGTGCCTTTGCTGTTTCTCTGATGATTCTTCAGGACATTATCAGAAGCAAAATGGTCTTGTAACTCAAATGCTGTGTAGTAACACTCACCTCCAGTGTCCCAAGTTGTTACAGCCACAGAAACAGAAGAGACTGGTTTTCTCAGGGGCTGATAAGGGAGGAAATGGGGTGTTTTTATCTGGTGGGTACAAAGGCCCAGTGTTGGGTGATATGAAACATTTTTAGCAGTGAATGAATGTTGGAAGTATATTTCATGGAACCAATAGTCATCAGTGTGAATTTTATGTTAATGCATACTATGATACAAAGTTGATGTGTTCTATAATTCATTGGAAATGTGTTAGATGCATACAAATAGCATTTTGTAAAGATTCGTTTTGGTATTCATCGGATATCTATGTGTGGTGTGGGTGGGTGATCACAGGGAATAGAAGAAGCTGTCAGATCCTCTGGAGCTGGAGTTACAGGCAGTTGTAAACTACTCTGTGTGGGTTCTATAAACCAATCTGAGATCCTCTTTAAGAATAGCAAATCTTGCTGGATGTTGGTGGCACGTGCCTTTAATCCCAGCATTCGAGAGGCAGAGGCAAGCAGATCTCTGTGAGTTCGAGGCCAGCCTGGTCTACAGAGTGAGTTCCAGGACAGGCTCCAAAGCTACACAGAGAAACCCTGTCTTGAAAAACAAAAACAAAACAAAACAAAAATCCCAAAAAACATAGCAAAACTTTTAACTTCTGAGCCCTCTCTCTAGTCTCCTCTCTCAGATCAGATGTTTTAACATTGTGACTCTAGCATCTGTACCAGACTCTAATTCTAGTAAGTTATTCTAAGCTTCATGTTTATACTTGTGCCTGCAGTTATATCATATGAAAACCTATGTGTATGTGTGTAGTAAAAGTTTTATTTCTTCTTTTCTAGTCTTTAGTTTTGTAGATCTTCATCTTGTTATGCCCACAGCATTCAACAGAAATGATTACATTGATGAGGGCAGGGTTCCAAAGCATCTTGAATGTCTCCTCTTAAGGGCAATTCAGTGCTTTTTTTTTTTTTTGTGTGTGTGTGTGTGTGTGTAGGTGTCTTTTATCTGAATGAGGATGGTCATTTCTGTTTACTAAGGTTTAGTTTTTATCATGAATTCCTATTAAGGTACTATTTAGACTTTGCTATAGTCTGTTACGGACACTGCAAGTATTGATTTTCTAATGTTAAATCAATCTGTAATTCTTGGTTAAACACAAATTGATGAAACTATATTCTCTCTTTCAGTTTTCTGAATTCAGTTTTCTGGCATTTTCTCATGATTTTTTTCATCTGATTCAGGAATAGTATTGCATTTTTACTTTTATCTGTTATTTAAAAGTTTGTGCCCTCCATGACATTTTATTTATATACTCTGAGAGAGTAAATAAATACATGTTTAAATCTAAGTTCTGAATATGAGAACACACAGTCTTGTCCCCACCCCCCAATATCTTCTCTCTGGTTCTCCCCTTTCAATTTTTTTTTTGAGACAGGGTTTTTCTGTGGCTTTGGAGGCTGTCCTAGAACTAGCTCTTGTAGACCAGGCTGGTCTCGAACTCACAGAGATCCGCCTGACTCTGACTCCCGAGTGCTGGGATTAAAGGCGTGCACCACCAACGCCTGACATCCCTTTTCATCAGTATTCTTGGTGATGTTGTTGCTGCAGGGTCTCATGTAGCCTGGTCCAGCCTGAACTCACAATGTAGTAGGATCAGAGACCACCACACACAGCTCTTTCATGCCTCTTATGAAAGTTGAAACTACCTTTTTTTTAAAAAAAAATTAAATTCTTTAATTACTACTCATATTTACATATCCATACCCCCCATCCTCCCATGTTCCCCACCAACCTTTTTATAATGCTAGGTTTAAGGGTTTTCAAGCCTCTCCATCAAAATCAAGGTTCAGTTGTCATTATGAAGTATTGAGAGGTCATTTATCATTCTTGGTGATCATAGTCAATAGTGGAGATCTCCAGTGTGGCTTACCAGAGAGGGAATGTTTTTCTCCACCCGGCACAGGGTATGTTGGTGGTTTATGCCCCTCTCTGTTCCTAATCTTCCTGCCTTCAGCTCCCAGTTGCTGGGAGTACATGCCAGTGCTGTTTGCTTTGTTTCGATTCCAGTTGACTTGTAGGAGTTTAGAACTCAAATAGTGCGATGTCCCTCTTTTTAAAAAAATTCTTCATGTTGTCAGTATGAATTTATGAATCCATATCTTTTTCCAACAGTGTTGAATTCATTACTGTGCTTAATAATGTTACTGTTCATATTATCACAGATTTGGTCAGTGTTAAGAATATGTAAGCAGGCTCCCATGTCCTTGGGGTGTGTTCTTCTCATTATTTTGAGTACTTTTTTCTAACCCAAGATGCTATTTTGTATCCACTGTGTGTTAGCCCTGGAGTGAAAACGGAAATTATTTCCTTCTTATTTGAAGTTGTTGACTCTTTTTGAGATTCCATTTCTCCTTGAAACATTAGCTCTACTTACTGTGTCTGAATCATGTGCAGTTATTTCTATGTCTGATGTCTTTATCTTTCATACTTCTGTCTTCTTGTTTAGTGATATTTTTTAATCGAGAATTGCTCAGTTGTGTTAGATTTCTGTTTAATTAGTCTTTGACAACAGAGGATAAAGATGGTATTTATAAGTCCTTCTGTTTTATTAAATTGTTGTTTGGGGTGGTGGTTGTTTATATTTTATATCATTTTATTCTATTCTTTTGAGACAGAGCCTCAATATGTATGTAGCTCTGACTGTTATGGAACTCAATGTGTAGACCATATTCGCCTCAAACTCACAGAAATCTACCTACCTGCCTCTGCCTTATGAGTGCTATGCCTGGATTGTTCTTTATATTTTAAAATAAAATTGTCCTTGACAACCTGATCCGAGGTGCTAGGATCAGAGACCACCACACACAGCTCTTTCTTTCATGCCTCTTGTGAAAGTTGAAACTACCTTTTTTATAATGCCAGTTAAGGGTTTTCAAGCCTCTTCATCTAAAATCCAGGTTCAGTTTATGATTATGAAATTTTGGGAGGTCATTTATCATTGTTGGTAATCATAGTCAATAGTTGAGATCCCCAGTGTGGGAAGGGGAGGGAACCAGAGAGGGAATGTTTTTCTCCACCTGGCAGAGGGTATGTAGGTCATTTATGCCCTTCTCCATTGAAATGTCTCCCAGGTTTCTCAGCTTAGGGAGCTCTGCTATGTGTGTTCTGGGTACATGGATTTATGAAACTCCAAAACAAAACCTGAAGTTCAAATCATTCTGGAAGCTATTTGTAAGAGGAAATAGTAAAAAGTTTTGTTCTCCACCCTTTACTTTGTTTTACATTATTATTATTATTATTATTATTATTATTATTATTATTAACAACTTAGGTATTAGTTACTGTCTATCCAGATCCTATGTGGAAACGAAGAGACTATTTTAAAATTCACTTTGTTCTCTCTTCAACTGTTTTCAGTGGAGTACTGCCTTGCTACCTAATCATTCATGGACTAAGGCTAAAAACAACCATGCTCCCAACAAACTCTGCCCCTATATATAACTGGGACCAGAATATTCTATAAAAAATCATGAATTGTGTCTTTTATTCACTAAAATTTTACATACATATGCATACATATATATTAACATTAGTGTAATTTAAACTACTGATTCCATTTCATCCTTTTCTCCTATACTCACAAGCGGATCATTCTCCCTTCTTAAGAGAGATTAATATTTCATTATTGCTGAAGGCTCCAGAAATAGCTTCTTGTTTTGCAGACAGCATCATGAATTTTGGGTGCTCTGTAACCTGATCAAGTTGGAGAGCTGCTGATGCAACTAAATGCAATCTCTTGATGATATTCTCCTTCTGTATCCGGCACTTTCCTGCTCCTCTGCCCTGCCCTCCCCACTATCTGGGCCCTAAACTCCATCTATCTGTGCTGGTTCCAACACCACAAACATTTCCACAGCTATTGCTTCCTCTGGACATTTTTAAAAAATCTTCTCCTTTGGACTTTGTTGTATCCTCTCCTTGCTCATGAGCTCCATAAAAGGAAGCCCCACCAGCAGCACATTAACTGTGTGGGTTCTTAAGTGATGGATCATCCCCATGTTCCAGAATGCATGAGTCTTCTACATTTGTTGTAGAAGTAAAAACACATAAAGCAGAGATGTAGTTTTCCTTGCTCAGTTGTATTGGCATATGAGTGTTGACTGATTACATACAATGTGTATGTAAGCGTGTATGTATTTATCTGTACCAATGTGGGCATGCACTTGTTTGTGTGGAGGTCAGAGGACAAGCTAGGGTATCAATCTTTGCCTTCCACATTGTTTGAGATAGGGTCTCTTATTCATTCACTGTTGCTGTCTCTTCCTCGACTCTCCCTTTAGGACCAGGGACATTATATGTGCTCTGCTATGCCTGGCTTTTATATGGGTTCTGTGAATCCAAACTCACTCAGGTCATCAGACTTGGATAGGATGCACTTATATTCATGGAGCCATTTCTCCAGCCCACATGTCAGTGATTTTAAAAAGTAATAGTGTTATATACATTAAAGAGGAACCAGAGATTATTGTGGAGGAACCATGTGTTTAAGGTGAAAAACAGTTACTGGAATTACAGTTGAAGTCTTCGTTGTACTGTAGGCAGATGAGTGACTGGGTGGTCTTGGCGTGGCTCAATGTCAGAAATTTACCACAGAATGCGGACGGCATCACCACAGCATACTTTGCTGACCTTCATAATACAAGCAGTTGAGATGAGAGATCACCTACAAAATGGGAAAGAAAAAAGACAAAGGGTAATGGGATACATGTGACACAAAAGGAAAAGTCACATCTGTTGGGATTATGGGTGAACCAGCAGCTTTTTCACTTGGAAGATGTAAATGGGAGAAGATATTATAGTGGTATCTTCATTAGCTTTAACTGTAGACTTGGCATAGCCTAGGGTCACCTGAGAATGGAAACTAAACTGAGGGATTGCCTCAGTTAGGTTGGTTGGCCTGTGAGCATGTCTATAGGGATTGTTTTGGTTGGTAACTGATATAAGAGGGCCCAGCCCACTGTGGGCAGCACCATTCCCTAAGAAGGCCATCCCAGGCTGCGTAAAAAGCTAGTCAGATACAGATCTGTGTGCAAGCCAGCACACAACATTCCTTCACAGTTTCTGCTTTTAGTTCTTTCTTGAGTTCCTGCCCTGACCAATGATGGACTGTGATCTGAAATTATAGTCTAAATAAACCCTTCATCCCCTAAATTTCTTTTGGTCAGAGTGTTTTATCATAGCTATATAAATAAAGCTAGAACAGGGGGTAAATAAGAACAAAGTACAGTGATATATGTGCTTGAAAATGTCATAATGAAATGTGTTACTTTATGCACTAAGAACATCAAGAAAGATTTAATGATGAAAACAAATTATCTTTCCCTTTTCCAAGTGCACATTCACATTCCAGACTCAAGCCACGCAATAAAAAGATTTTTGTCTGTATGCCTCTGGCATGCACAGCCCTTTTCCCAGATGTATTTTATAATTTTGCCAACATGGAATCTTTTCTTTCCAGAGACAGTGTCATGATAATATTCTTCAAAAACTCATGTAGTAATTCTAACTTTTCCCTTGTTGTTACAGATGGGTGTGTGTGTGTGTGTGTGTGTGTGTGTGTGTGTGTGTGTGTGTGTGTAGGGCAAAGGACAGCCTTGATCATCATTCCTAGACACCATTCATCTTGGGGTTTGTTTTCATTTCATGTGTGGGTTTTTGTTGTTGGCTTTCTTTTCACTCACTCACTTATCCCTCCCTCCCTCCCTCCTCCCTCCCTCCCTCCCTCCGTCCTTCCCTCCCGTGTGTGTGTGTGTGTGTGTGTGTGTGTGTGTGTGTGTGTGTGTGTGTGTAGATGTGCACATTTATGGAGGCAAGAGCAAGACTTTAGGATCTTCTTCTATCACTTTTCACCTTACTGCCTTGAAACAGAATCTCTAAACTGACCTGGAAACTTACTGTTGAAGACTGGGCTGGCTAGCCAGACAGCTGTTGCAATCTGTCTACCTCTGCCTCCCAGTGCTAGGACCACAGTCATGACCAGCTTCTTATGTGGGTGCTGGGAATTCAAACTAAGGTACCCAT
This sequence comes from Cricetulus griseus, assembly GCF_003668045.3. NCBI lineage: Eukaryota > Metazoa > Chordata > Mammalia > Rodentia > Cricetidae > Cricetulus > Cricetulus griseus. The sequence goes on along the minus strand of NC_048597.1, from coordinate 111,193,873 downwards.
TCTTATACAGCAATCATTTAACCCAAAGAGCCATTTCCGTAGTGCCCATCCAACTTGTTTTGGGGTACATGGTCTCTTCCCTTACCTGGGATTCCCCAGGTTGACTTGGTCAGCAAACCTCAGCCATAAGCCTGTCTCTACCTCCCCAGTGTTGGTGGGGTTGCAAGTACATGTCATTATGCCAGTTTGGGCAATAAACTCTAGTCCTTATGCTTACAACAAAGACTACTTGACTTGAGAGCTTCCAGACTCTTCTATCTCCCTGCAGGATTATTGGCATTATAGATCTGTTCCCTTGCTTTGGTTTTCTGAATGAACTATGAGCCCCACTCACTGAGGTTTTTTTATTTGTTTGTTTTTGGGTTTTTTGTTGTTTTGTTTTGTTTTTTAAATTTTGGGAGGTAATTCCCATGCTTTTCCCCTTGTTCACAGCATTTTTCTGAAAAGTTTAACAGACCTAAATATTGTGGGCCTGGGAACTTAACTTTCTCTCCCTTAAAGCCAGGGCTGTTCTGCCATGGTACCCTGGCATAATGAGTATGTGGGGGCACTAATGATACTGTCCCTAGGTGTTCTCCCACAAGCAGACCACTGATAATGAGCTGTGCATCCTCAGCGTAAGTCACACAGAAATCCTGATTACCTCCACAGGGCCATCCTGCTCCATGCCTCTTCTCCTTGATGTTGCTGTAAAAAACATTCGGAGTTTGAAAAGAGTGTTGTGTGTTTGACTTTTAATTAGATTTTCAGTGTGTCAGGTTAATAAATCAGGACTCCACCTTCCTCATTCTGTTCTGTAGGGGCCTGTAACTATAACAGAATGGACTGAAGGAGAAAGGGGGTCATACAAACAGTGATGCAGGTATTCCTCCCATCACCCTCTAGTCATGAAGGACAGTCTCACTGTGATAAAGGTCAATTTCTCTCCCTAACCCCAGCTGTGAATGACTTTCAAGCTGCCAGAGACCTGTTGTATTGTCCCACAGTAGATAGAAGTAGACACAGAGTGAAATACAGGAGAGGTTGTCTGTCCGGGTCACATGAAGGTCCTGAATTCTACAACGTTTACAGTGGAGAAAAAGAATCACCTTGACCTGGTACACCCACACACTTCCTGGCTGGATCCCTAGACACTTGCCTTGTCTTCTTACTACCTAGCTGTCTGTATTTCCTGCCCTTCTGTTCCTCTCTGTCTGGCCTGTCTTCCTTCTCAGAGGTATCATAGACAAGGGTGCAAAATACTTTCGCATTTTAACGCCTCCTGGCCCTTGGTGTGGTAGAAAGCTCAGGCAAGGAGACTGTCATAGTCAGCTGGCACCTTCATCTCTGAGAGTTCTTTTTATTTAGGAAAACAGTTCTAAGTTTTCTCCCCACCTTGTAAGAACTTCATGGCCAATCTGTACCTGGCCTTGTGCTGTCTTCCCTCTGTCCCTCCCTCCCCACTCCCGTGTGGGGTGTGTGTGTGTGTGTGTGTGTGTGTGTGTGTGTGTGTGTATGTGTGTGTGTGTGTGTGTTTCTTTGTGTCAGTGGGTGCTTGTAAGTGGGCAAGCATGTGGAGGTCAGAAGACAACCTCAGCTGTTACTTGTTCCTTAGGCTGTTAACATCACTGTGTATAAGGGGCACATGTAGAGGACAACTTCTAAGAGTTACTTCTCCCCTTCCACTGTCAGTTCTGAGGAGCAAACTCAGCTTGACAAACTTGCATAGTAAGTGCTCTTGCCTTCTGTGCCAGCTCACGAGCTCCCACTTGCTTTTTGAGATGGGGTCTTTCATGGAGACCTTTGGTTTGCACTTTGGGCCAATCTGGTTACCTCAGGGATCCACCTATCTGACTCAACCTCCCTAGTCCTGGGATTCCACACGCACAGCACCAAGCTCTAGCTTTTTCACTTGGGATCTAGGAGTAGATCTCTGGGTCTCATACTTGAATGGCAGTTACTTTAACAAGTGACCCATTTCCCCTGGTCTTCTAGTTGTTTGTTGAGCATAGTCCTTTCATAACTGGCAAGGCCTCCCTCCCTATGCCCACTGAGTGGCTGCACCTTCCTACTACCTACCCATGCATTTGCATTTGGAATATTCTGATTCCCCTCCTCCTCCATGAACCCAGCACTCCAGCACCATGGAGAGACTGAAGTGGTCTGGATTACAAGAAGGACAGAAGGTCCCCATTCATTTCTCTGTGGGGATTCTTCACAATGCCACTCCTGGCTGACATGAGCGAAGACATTTAGCCCAGTTGTTCCTTTGCCTGTCTCGTATGACTGCTGCCCTGTTTCTGTTTAGCAAGCTGCTATGCCAATTTTCTATGCATGTTGTTACATACCCAACTCTAATTCGACTGCCATCTTGCTCTGTTGAGACGATGATTGCTTATGGCAGGGCCGTAATGTGTTGTCAGCACAGGTTACTCGCTTCTTGTTGGCGATGGCCTGACATTGCCTGAGACAACGGCATCACTGTGAAATGGTCTGACAGTGTTGAGACTAGAGTTGTGCTGAACAGTAACAACTGTAGAGGTCAGGAAAGGGGATCGGAAAGGAGCCCTGCTCTCAGGGGACATGTGGGGAGGGAATGTTAAGCAGGACAGTGGCAAGTGACACGAAAGCGTCTTTTCATACAATTTTTGTAATCCATATTGTTTTCTGTGAATAGCATTGATTCTGCTGCTGATAGACACACATTTCTGAGTTAGAATAAATTCTTCTGAGCAATACCCTGCCCAGCCCTGTGCCCCCCAACAGTTCCTGTCTAATCCCTCTGTATCCCCTTCCCTGTCTAACCCTAGCACCCCCCACACAGACACACACACATTCCCTGTAACATTTCAGAAAGCTCTTGAGATGTCTAAAGAATCTACTAGATGACATTTGGGGCCGTTTTCATGATTTTATTTTGAGAGCATTTTTTCAGTGAGTATCTGACCTTTGTTGCTGGACCACCGTCTACCTTTAGTTACATGGTGGTGGCTGGGAACTTGGCTTTGGGGTCTAGCCAGCAGGGCTTGCTGTGGTTGTATGATCCCAGCCCTCTGGAAACAGAGGTAGGAAGATCCCAGCACTCCCGAATTAGAGGCAGGGGGATCAGAAGTTCAAGGTCATTCTCAACTACATAAAGACTTTGAAGCCATCCTACACTACATTGAGACCCTGCCTCAACAATTCTTTTCCCCACTGTCACGTCCCCAAATTCTAGTCAGGCATGTGATGAGAAATAAAATACTTATAATACAGGCTTTAAAAGTGTCTAGAAACTTATCTATAATCTATAGGACAGAATGATCCTAATAATCTTTTTCAATATATGTGTTGTGCACGTGTATGATGTTTATGTACGTGTTTATGTATGTGTGTGAGTGCATGGAAGTCAGATGTTAATCTTCAACATCCTTCTTGTTTGAGACGGTGTCATGCTTGCCGTGTGTTATCTGGCCTGTGAGCTTCAAGGAATTGTCAAAGTCCAGTCTGCCATCTGGCTGTGAGAACACTGTAATCATGCTTGTTACTATATTCAGTTGTGTGTTTGTTTGGGGGTTTTTCAAGACAGGGTTTCTCTGTGTAGCCCTGACTGTCCTGAAACTCACTCTGTAGACCAGGCTGGCTTTGAATGCAGAGATCCACCTGCCTCTGCCTCCTGAGTGCTGGAATCAAAGATGTGCCACCACTGCCTGACTTATATCCAGTTTTAGATGGGTTTATGGGATCTGAATTTATGTCCTTAACACTTGCAATTAGCTTGGCCACCGGTCCTTCTTCTTAGGTTTGACCCTAACCATTTGGATGATGGCTTCACACTTTTTAAATAGTACAGTTTCAAGTTGGTAACAGAGTGCCACTTATAAACAAATGAAATTCATTTGGCTATGGAGACTAAGAAGGTCAAGAAGATGATCTGGTGAAGATCAGGCATGGTAGAAGTTAGAGATAGACAAAGGCAGTGAGAAAGAGAACAGAACTGAATTTCCTCTTCTCACAATCAGAAATACTCTTGAGGTAACAGCTTAATCCATCCATGAGGGCTGAGTCCCACCATTGGATTACTCTGAAGGCTCCATCTGCATACTGATACATTGAGGATTAAAACTGACACACTCACCCCTGCCAACACATTTGTGTCTATTGGTGTGCGTATGCACTGGCCCATGCATGAAGAGGACAGTGTCCCATATCGTCCTCTGTTCTCCATTTCTATTGTGTGCAATGTGTGGGGAGTGGGAATACATGTCATGGTGTGCACATGTGGACATCAAAGGACAACTTGTGTCAGTCATTTCTTTCTTTCTACCATATGGGTCTCAGGAGTATGTCAGCCTTGGCAGCAAACACCTTCTATTTTTGAGTCAAGGTTTTCACTGAACCAGGAACTCTCTATTTTTCATAGATTGGCTTGTCAGTGAATACCCCAACCCCTAAACTTGAATCATCCCGTCTTCTCCTCTTCTTTTTCTCTGGGACTACAGATGTGTGCCAGCATGCCTAGATTTCTTATGTAGGTGCTCAGGACCTGAACTCAGGTCCCGTGCTTGCACAATAAACACTTCTTCCATCTTCCCACTCCCTTCAACATGGCATTTTAAGGTATAGTCATTCAAACCATAGCATATTGATTACTGATTTTGGTTCCAGGAATCTGTTAAGGTGGACTTATGGCTTGCTCAGGCAGTCTCAGAAGGAGAATACAACCTCTGCCACCTCCATGCAAATCCAAGATGGTTCTTTCCATGGTCTTTGTATTATGACTCACTTTATAGAAACTCACTATGACATATAGTGCAGTCTGTAATCTTACAAGAGGTGGTATGGAAAAATGAGAACATTTCCAGGCATAGCAGTTAACCTGTGAGAGTACCTCTGAAGGGACAATAAATCTGCGTTTATATCTAGTTAATGATGGGAGAAAGAAAAGCACTGGTGAACACAGTATATCCCATGCCTTACCAGAGAGGCTTCCATCTGTGACCAGATGCCTTTTTGGTAGCCAACCTCTGATTTCAACCTTTTTCATTTCATACACAAATCCACAGATTAGACAACAGTGAGTTCATCCACAAACACAGAGACACAGAAACATACACACACACACACACACACACACACACACACACACACACACACACACACACACGGAGGGAGGGAGGAGGGAGGGAGGGAGGGAGGGAGGGAGGGAGGAGGGAGGGAGGGAGGGGGCATGCACATGCACCACTTAATTCTTAGATGTGGTTCCTCATCAGTAGAGAGCTCTGTGATTGAACTGACAGCCAGAGAATGGCATTGCCCCAGCTATTCATGTCAACAGGCTGCTGAGCCTATTGATGGGGGATATTGTACATTCTGTCCTCACCATCTTAAACCCTTTTCCAATGATAGCTTTGCCAGATTGCATGACAGCCCATGTCCATGCCAGGGCCATGGTGTTTGTGCCAGAATCTTTGACAGAAAGACGAGTTGGACCCAGCGCCAGCCACCCAGCAGATGCCTACTCCTTGCTCACTACTTGACCAGGAATGAGCCGAGGAGAGAGCACTTCTTTACAGAGCAAAGTGTTGACATGACTCCAGGTCACATGAGACTCCTCAGAGCTTTTCTGTGACTCAAATCTCACAAAGCTTTCAACTCATTTATATCTTGGCCTCATATGATTGAAGAAAAATAGATGCTAAGTAGTTTGAGTGAAGTCATAATAACTGATAGTTAAGTGTGGGTGTGTCTGAGGATCATGATTAGCACCAGAAAAAGATAGCTGGTTCAACTTTTCAAAAAAAAGAACCATTGTTTGAATGGTTTCGTCATTTAAAAAACAGACCAGGACATGGGTTCTGACTGGGCATTATCGCTCATAGAGTTTTGATGAAGTGTTTTTGTTGTTGTTGTTGTTTTATGTTTCCTACACCAGGGTAACGAGGACTAAGGACTTCTGCTCCTCAGTGCTCAGCCTAAAGAAGTAAAAACCATAACCCACTGGTAGGCACCAATGTTCATAGTAGATTTTGCATAACATCCAAAACCAGTAGGTAAGTTAGCAGTGCCCCTTTCTTTTGGAAACATTTTGGTACATGTAGATGATGGTTATTGCAAAGCCCTGAAATGAGACTAATTGATTCATGGGTGGATATCAAAAACTTTGTGCCGAGTGCAGTAAATCACACATAAGAAAGTACCTTCTCCGTGAGCCCACATATATGATAATTTGAAACAGGCCAAAGTATAGTTAAAGAAAATAATTTCAAAGAAGTGAACTAGGAATGTGTGCACACTCACATGTGTAAGTATGCAGTAAACATAATGGGTTCAGTGGTCCTGTGTGTTTGTATACGTGTTATCTGTGTGGACTGTTTGATAGCAGCAGAGGGATTTTAACATGATACACTCAACTGTGTTGTTCACATAGGCTTTACTAGCCCTGATCATTTAAAGTGGAGACCCACTGGTGAAAGCTTTACTTGTGAATTTGAGCCTCCTTTTAATCTTTTTCATATAAAGGCATCCAGACTCAAGTCCTCAGCCCTAAACCCATACACACACAAGCAACCTCAAATGGACTCAGTAGGAGTCAAGTCAGTCAGTCTGTCTATTTGTTTAACAGTAATAGAAGAAGAATCCATGAATTTGAGAGGTTTTGGGAGGGGGGCATGGGAAGAATTAGAGTGGGGCGAAGGATGGGGTAGGATATTGCAAATACAGTGTTCATGTATAAAATTCTCAAAAGTTTTTAAATGAAAAACCCTATCTTTAAGGAGTATTTACATGATATAAATGGGGAGACTGGTCAAAACCCAGTATTGGAATTTTTTAAAAGTAAACTGAAATAGGTCAGAATTTTTATCCCCTTGAGAAAATTTCACGTCTGATTAAATAGTTTACATAAACTTAATCTCTTTCTGCTAGATGCATTATAATCTCCAACATTATTCATGTAGCTATTCCTTTGTGAACCATAAAATGTTCATTTCTGCAAAATGAATATGAAGCTCAAAGCATTAGTGGTCTTAAGAGCATAAAAACTTTATTGCTTTGTGCGTAACATTTTTCAAGTAACTTTGGAGAAGCCTGAAACAAATTCTGCATTTAAATTAATGGGAGATGTTTTCCATCTGAGGGAACTGGCAAGGGAGCAGCCATAACAAAAATCCCCCAAGGTTAAAAATGTAGCACTTTCCATTCTTCCCGGAGCTGCGTAAGCAGAACAATCATTTCTCAGCATAGAAAGGTATCATAATTGGTCTATACAGCGGCAATACCGAAAAATGAGTGTGCTTCAAAGAAAGCTAATATGACTCTCCTTAATAATTTCTCTCAAGAGCCTGAATCTCCATGTGTATTCCACCCAGCTTGAGACAGACGATTTGTTCCTGTAAGTTCTAGTGGAAGTAACCAGGGGGTCAGCAATTATTTATTTATTTATTTATTTATTATTTACTTTTGTCTAAAGACAAATGGCCTAGCAGTGTTCACCTAGGAAAACAACCTAGTTGGTTACCGTGCTTTCTCCACCCTCTTCTTCCCCTGTTTTTTATGTCAGAGTGAATCGAGGTGTTTCTACATAAAGTATTCTTCATAGAGGTGTTTTTGTCTTTGTATTTGAACTTGAGACCCACTTGTGAGGGTTGGAATTCTTCAGCAAGCCTGCTGCCCCAAATGATTCTTTGTCGTTACTTGTTTTGTCTAGAATACTGCAGTGAGGGGCTACAGGTGTGATTCAGTGGTAAAGCACTTGACTAGAACTCTCAGGTGAGGAGCTAGGGGCATGGGCCAGCAATAAAGCACCTATATGGAATCTCCTAGTGAGGGACTTAGGTTGTAGTTAAGTGGAAATGCATCTGCCTAGCCTTCATCCATCCCCACCAGGGGCTGGGGATATGGCTTAGTGGTAGAGCACTTGCCTAGACTCTCCTAGTGATGGGCTCAGTAATCAGGTGGCTGCTAGAATCCCTCATTGAGGGGGCTGGAAGCATGACTTAGTGGTAGAGTGATTGCCCAGCATATTCATGGCCCTCAGTTCCTTCCTCGCACCACTAAAAAGAGGTATGATTGATGACTTGGGATATATAGGAGAATGCCTATGATGGTAGACACAGGGCTGCACTTGTGAACACAGAGGAAGGGCAGGAATGTTTAGGTCTTTGAGTTCCTCTAAAGTTATGTCCTATTCCTCTACGAGGTGCTAGTAAGTTGAATGTCAAGTTACCACCTATTCTGGCAGGATATTCTTCTTGGATTCATGCCAGACTGTATTTAAGATGACATTTTCTGTTCCATTTAGTTCATATTCACAAAATGTACCTAATTTATGTTTGTTTGCTTAGTTTTGGTAGCACTTGTTGCCATAACTGGTGTGCCACCTGGTTTCTTTGTCAACTTGACACAAGCTAGAATCAAATGAGAAACCATAAGCTCTGGTTAGAGGCAAGCTTGTTGGGCATTTTCTTTATTAGTGATGGTGCTGACCCTGGGCTAGTGATCCTGCGTCCTATAAGAAAGCAGGCTGAGCAAGCATAAGGAACAAGCCAGTAAGCATCATACTTCCATGGCCTTTGCATCAACTCCTGCCTCCAGTTCCTGCCTTGCTTGAGTTCCTGTCCTGACTTCCTTCAGTGATGGACTACAATGTGGACGTGTAAGCTGAATAAACCCTCTCATATCCAAGTTGCTATGGTCATGGTGTTTCATCACAGCAGTGGAAACCCCGAGACTATTGGAGAACAGCAGGGATTTCCAGTCTTTGTATCTAGATATTCAAAGGTTGAGAGTGAATTGATAATTAGCATTTGGCTCGATTGCTAATTATGTGGTGTGCAGTGAGGAGAACATGAAACAGGGATGCTCAGGATGTTGATATCCTGCCTCTGGCAGGACCCTACCGAGGCTGTCCCCACAAACCCATTGTGTACTTGAGAGAAGCTGTTTCTGGCCAATTTTCCTTTTAATTCACTCCGTATTTTCTCTTTTTCTAATACAATAAAATAGTAGGTTTTTCTGTCTGGCTTTCTGCCTATTAAAAATGAGCTATACAAGGAAACATTGAGATTTGACTGGGGAAGTAATCACCAAAGGGAAGAAACTGTTCTTGGCTTCATGCCTTCTTTGCCAGAACTTTGTAGATGGGTTCAGGTAATAAGCTGAATGAGGCACCCCCTTCCCTTATCCCTCCCTCCCTTTTTCCCTCTCCTGCTTTTCTCACATCTCTCTCTCTCTTCCTCTGTTCTCTACGTCTTTTCACGCTTTGAAATCTATGATTGCATTCCCTGCTTCTTTGTATTTTGTCTTAATTTTTGATATTTTGAGACAGAGTCTGTCCTGGGCTTTGCTTTGCATACTAGGCTTTTGCATACCTATTATAAATAGCATTTGGTAGTTGCTAAGTTTCCTTTGGTTTCACGGGAGCCTGGGATATAAAGACCCCGTACCCTGTCCTGTGGGGTCAGCTTTGAGCCACAACCCACATTTCCATTTGCAAGTTGCCTATTGTCTGAGAGTGTGTTGAGGATTCTTCACAGAAACTCTGGCTTTTAATGTTGGTGCTATTTCAATAACTCAGCTACTTTTATGCAGATATGTTACTTAGGCAGTAATGTTTGTAAATTATACTGTGCTTTCTTTTTGTGATATGTTGTCTCCAAAATCTACTGTTATAGACATCATTATATCAACTCTTCTGTCATAGCAAACTTCATATTGAAGCCCTCTAGCACCCAAGAAATTGTTTCTCATTATCAAAGGAAAATTCTAAAGTTTCTTTTTGGTGTCACTATTGTATACTGTAATGCCATCAAAAAAATTTTTTCATGGGTTAGAGAGATGGCTCAGTCAATATAATACTTGCCATACAAGCATGAGAACGTGAGTTTGATCCCTTCAGCCTACTCTTTAAAAAGCCAGTGCCTATAATCTTAGCACACAGAAGACACCGACAGGAGGGTCCCTAGAGCTTAATGCTCAACCAGATGAGCCAAATTGGCAAGCTTCAAGTTCATTGAGAGACTCTGTCTCAAAACAGAAGGTGGAGAGCCATTGAGGAGGACACTTGATGTTAACCTGCCCCCGAACCCACGGACTCATACAATTTTTCTGTTCAGCCATTCCTCTAAAGTGACACATGCCATTGTGTGAGTGTTCATCCCAGTGAAACAATGTCTCTTTCCCTGATGGTGAGACTGCACGAAGCCAGCTGACAATGTTGTCCCCTCACAATGTGCCTGCAGGATTATAGGATGTGAATATGCCTTGGATTGCCTTTCTCATGGACCAGGCCTGAGTGGGGACACAGAGGCAGGCAACTCCACCACCTGAATTCCCTTAGCCATGTGACAATGAGAGCAGTAAGTAGATGGGACAGTTACGAATGATCCTCTGTCATGTACTCCAGCGTTGGGACTCAGATAAACTGACACTGCTGTCAGACGCCAGCTATGGAGTGCCTGGACCCCCGATGAACCTTCTAATATGGTAAATAGGAGTCTTAATTCTTCATTAACTGGAAAAAGGAGATTTGGCCATGTAATTTTCTCCTTGCTGCCTGTTTTAAAGATTCCAATAACCCGGCATTTACAGTTGACTAGGCAGGGATTGCTTCCCCTGCACACACACTTGCAACACGCAGACTGTGAAATCTGAGGAAACGCCGCTTAAACCCAGACTTATTGCCTTGGTTATCTTTAATGACTTTGAAATGTATTGGCCTCATTATGGAACAGTGCAGTTATCAATTCCTCTAATTAGGTGATGCACTCCCATAAGAAATTTAACATTAAAGCACAGAAGAGAACTGGTTAGAGGCATCCATTGCCAGCATCCCCTGCCTCCATGATGATGATGAAGGGAAGCCGCTGCCTCTCTGCCAGCTCTCCTGCCCCCAGACTGTAACTCCTCCTTGCAGACTATAAAGCACATCAGCAGGTTTTTTTTTTTTTCTTTTCTTTTTCCTATATGATTTGATTTGGTCACTAGCACCTCCAGTACCTTTATGACATTTGAGAGATTCTTGATAATAAATCAAATGTCTTAGCAATAAATTGCCTGAGAACTTAAGACCCACTGAGCATGTGCAGTTTGTGCTAATATGCAGTATATTCCCACCACTCTTTTCTTTGGCGCTAACTCATGGCTTTTTGCTTTTTTGTTTGTTTTTCATTTTCAAGACAGGGTTTTGCTATGTAACAGCCCTGATTTCCTGGAACTCATTCTGTAGACCAAGCTGGCCTCAGACTCACAGAGACCTGCCTGCCTCTGCCTCCCTAGCACTAGGATTAAAGGTGTGCACCACCACTGTCCCACTCTTAACTTTTTATTTAGGTATTAGGGAATTGCACCTAGGACCTCTCACATGCTAAACATTCTGTGTTGAGCCTCAGCCTCAGCCTCACACCAGGGGATTATAGTTAGACACTTAACACTCCTGAGCTACACCTCAGCCTTCTCACTAGGCTATTCCAAACAAGTGCTGCACAGGTGAGCCGTAGAGCCCCACCCCAGCCTTTCTTTCACTTTTCATGTTGATTCAGTTTCTCACTACATTGCTGAGGCTGGTGTTAAACTCACTCTATAGGTCAGGCAGGCTTTGAACTTTCAATTTTCCTGCCTCAGCCTACTGAGTAGCTGAGATAGCAAGCTGCCAGCACCAGGCCTGCCTTTCTATTCTTTTTTTGCACCGCTTCAGTGTTGGTGAATAAACTCAGTGCCTTCTAATCATTATACCGCCAAGCTGGTCTTCTAGCCCATCACTGCTTTTTTACAGAGCTACTGAAATTTCTAACTAAAATTTCTAACTAAAAATCTAACTAAACTTTTTTTTCTGTAAGTAAACTTAGCAAAACCTTTTTAAAAGAAGGATCCCCCGCCCCGTGTGTGTGTGTGTGTGTGTGTGTGTGTGTGTGTGTGTGTGTGTGTGTGTGTGTGTGTGTGTGTGTGAATGTCAGCTGGTTTGTTTTCCTTGAAGGGGTGGGTGGGTAATGGGTTATCTCACTGTACATAAAACCTGCTGATTGTTTTATGTGACTAGACGTTCAGTTCCTAAGATGTTCTTGTCTACACACACACACACACACACACACACACACACACACACACACCAGTTTGCATTTATAGTCATACAATGAAATGTCAAAGTTTTAAAAATATAGACTCTAAGGAATTGAAATTATTGTACAGCAAGCACCTTACTCACTGAGTCATCACCCCTGCCTGACCCCACTGTTACTACCATTTATCCCCAAATATTTACTATAATTTGCCTTTTAGTCCTATATAACAAAATATAAACTCCAAACTGTGGATAATATGGCATATTAATAAAAGACAGTAAAGTACATTAGCTTATTCTTTCTGTCCTAACCATGCTGTTGGGTCTGATGAAATACCTTCTTTAAGCTAGTCAGGTTATTAAGAATTACTATTAACCAATGTCTGTTTGTTATGTTTATTGGTCTGATTGTTGGGAAAAGCCAAGATGGCAGACTCTGTCCAGGGAACACTTAAACCAGGTGTTGATTCCTTCACAGAAGGTACAGAATGGGTTTAGCTCTTAAAGGATGAGTCAGAGTTTATCAGTTAAGGGGGACTGAGAAGAACTTTCGAGAGCAAGACAACACCATGTGGAAAGTTGTATTGGTCTCGTTCACTAGTCCCAAGGGACACTAGGTTGCCCATCAGGGTCTCATGTTTCGGGAGGACAGAGTAAGATTGGCAGTGGCTTGATGAGAAGACCCTTTCCAGAGACAGTGGGGGGTTAGAAACAATCCTGCATGGGCAGCCAGCAGCCTCTGAAGGAGCTACAGCTGGAAAGTGCTCTGGTGTGATCACTTTGATGGCTGTCTTGGGAAGGAGTTGGAGAATTGAGTCAGGGGACATGTTGAGTAACGTTTCAAGAGCTGGCTAACCCCTTCTGCTCCTTGGATTACTAACTAGCAGCCCTTAAGATGAGCTGTGCTTCTGAGAGGCAGGTCTTTGAGCCGACCTCCCAGTGATCCTTTGAGTACATGGAGTGGGTGCGTGGAGGGAAGGCATGCAGTCCTTATCCTGCTCATCTTTTTAAAGAATTATGCGGGGCTACATTGTAGACAGAAGTCCTTGAGCATCCTTTCCCTGAGTGCTGGCCAGCCAGCACCTTACAGATGAGAAATGAGGATGACACTCTTCTTGGCAGGGAGAGGGCAGGGGAGACCCTCATGCTGCATGCCATTCTCACACATGGCCTCTCCCGATAAGTGCCATAAGCCATCCGAACCCCCCTGCTGCCTTTTCTCTCCTGCCTGGCTTACCTCCAAGCAGTTAAACACTGGGGCATTGTGGGTCTTTTCCTTTTTCCTCTCATTTACTTGGAGAGGAGTATTTGCTTTGAGAGGGTTACAAAATCATTACAACATTGCAGGAAGAAAGAAAATCTCATGCTTTTGTCTTGGAAAAAATGGCTTACTTCAATTGAAGTTTTCCCTTTTTGTCCTCCCTACCCCCAAGTCTTACAAGTTCTTTATTTGTATTTATTGTCACAATTACTTGTAGAAAAGATAGAATATCTTGTCCTCATCAACAGTAGTACATTTCTTCCTCTCCTTCCCTTTTCATCCTCTCTTTATCACTTGCAATTGGTTGTTTCTGAGGTATTATTACTATAACTACCTCAAGGAAATTGGTTTAAAAAAACACAATTTCACACAACAGAATTACTACATTTTTAAAAAATATTTCTCTGTATCAGTGCAGTATTTGTTATTCGTCCCTAGTTATTGTAGAAATACTCATGAAAAGCATTTTCCTCCATAGCTGCATATTTCCCTTCATATCAGCCACTGTTTCTTTGAATGGGCTTGCCTGCTCTTTCATCAGAGAAACACATCACCCATTTCCCTGTCTTAAAAAACAGCAATTATGTGGAAATACCTCCTGATTTATTCGAGCCAGGGCCACTGGCCAGTGTGAGTCGGTACAATTTATTGCCAACTGTCACTTTTACATGATAGGTCTGTAACAAATACCTGCCGCATATTGTTAAATTAATCTTCCATTTAAAATTAATGGAGTTAGACTCCCCAGGTTCAATGTAATTTCGTGTTCACGGCCAGGGAAGGACTCACACTGCATACAGAATGAGATGAGGCCCAACGCCCTAATCTTTCATCACCTTGAACTCAGAGACTAGGACGTGTCTCAGCACCGACTAATGAGATGGAGGCTGAGACTCTCCTGAGGACGCTGGCTCAAAGAGGCTTTTCTGCCCAGAAATAGCAGGCTCCATCTTATTTTATTAATTCCTCAGATATGACAAGTCGGATGTTGTGTGTGAAAGAGCCAGGGTGGAAAAGAAATAAAATGAATTTTACATCATTACTTCAAAACCCAAGTCAGGGGAAGTATGTTGCAATAATAATAATAATAATAATAATAATAATAATAATAATAATAGAGAAATTTTGTCATAAAATGCAGTAAGACTAAGATAGAGATCTCTTTTTTATTTATCTGAAGGTACAGCCACCTTGGAATTTTTGCCATATTCTCACACCCATTCACACATTAATCAAAATAAAGAGGATGAAGGCGGGAACTTGTTCAGCAAACATGGGGATGAAAATATAAGAGAGAAGGTGTCATTCCTGATGGTCTGTGTCACACAGAACCGCTGAAGCCCCATGCTTTGGGTTTTGCATCTCTCCTCTGCACCACAAATCTATAGCTGTTTGGTTTCTCCCAGGGTAGAAGAAATGACCAAAGCAGATGATACAGGGCTGGGTTCTCTGTGAGTGTGTGGTGTGGGTGTCCTCACAGGTAAACATGCATGGACGAGCATGCAGATGTGTGCACTTGTGTGAGCTTGTGTACATGCACATGTATGTGCCTGCACATGGAGGCCAGAGGACAAACTCCAGTGTCGTTCTTCAGGTGTCATCCACTTTGTTTTTTGAGACAGCGTCTCTCTGGACCTGAAATGTCCACAGAAGCCTAGGGTTATTGTCAGTGAGTCCCTCCTCCTCCCCAGTGATGGAATTACAAGCACATGCTACCATACCACACCCAGTCTTTACCTCCCCTCCACATGAGTCTAGGAACTGAACTGAGGTTCTCATGCTTGCAAGGCAAGCATTTTATTGACTGAGTCATCTTCCCATCCTGTCTTTAATTTCTTAATCATTTTTACAAACTGGATTACTTTTATGTCTATGGAGAAGGACTAAAAGCAGACCTCTGTTTTCATATAGTGGTTGTGGCCCTGCCAGCAAAAGGTGGCCCTTGTCGAATTCTTTGTGAGTGTGGAACTTCAGGGTTCATGGATGGGATCTTGTTGTTTGTCTAAAGTGGATGCTGGGAATAGTCACAGTGTATGCTTTTAAAGACAAGCAATAAAAGCAGCGAAAGGACCAAATGAGGTAAAACCTCTGCCTCTTTCTTTCTCTGAGTTGAGGTCTGCTTTGTATTACTTCTACTTGTCTCAGAAAGGCATGATGAGTATGGACAGGACATGAGCTATCTTACTGATAATGCCACATGTGATTATGTTTGGAAGAGAGATGGATGTCTGTGATGGTTGAATAACAATGTGAAATCATTTAAAGATGTTGATTGTATACTTAAATGTGGTTATTGTGACAAAATGTATGCTATGTGTGTTTCACCACAGCCAAACACACATTCACACATAGTTACACAGACGTACACAAGCACATACCTAACATCAATTCATACACAGATATGCACCTATGGACATACCATCCATCTACACATGCATGCATGCATGTACACACATATACCTGCACATATACAGAACATATGTATGTCTTTAGGTATATGCATGTACACATAACACAAATATCTGTACACACCACAGATATGTATACACAAACACACACACACCATACACACATTTCCTTTTTCATGAAAACTCTTCCAGCCCTCAGAGGGTGTCTCGGTCCTTTCCAGTGTGCAGCTGCCATTTGAATATTCCCCAGCATCCTCTTTAGACTGATGCTTTTGAATCTTACATCTTTTCCCTTTCTCATCTCATTTTCCCTCCTGACATTTGAGTACTTTCCATATGAAACTCATTGGAGATAGAAATAGCTCATAGTCAAAGAGGCATTTTCATGAGGTGCTTCTAAGAATATAAATATGACATATTCAATAAAATGCCTAGAGAATACTAAGTGTGATATAAAATCATCTCATATTTGTATAAACATAAAAATCACCATTATCTCAATTTAAGTTTTTCTCCAAAATAAATTTTGTAACAAATTCATCCAATTTATTTACTTTTATTAAGATACTTTTTTGTTTTTAATTTAAATTATGCATGTCTGGTGTGTGTGTGTGTGTGTGTGTGTGTGTGTGTGTGTGTGTGTCTGTGCGTGCACAGATGATCATGGGGACCCAAAGAGGACGTCTGATTCCCTGGAACTAGAGATCTCAGCAGTTATGAGCTACCTATGGCAGGTGCTGGGAACTGAACTTGGGTCTTCTGGAAGAGCCGTTCAGAGTCTTACACAAGAACCACTTCTCCAGACCTCCTACTTTAAAAATTATAATTATTTATGAATGTATGCAAGTATGCATATATTTTTGTTTAGGGGGAGAAACACACCTGTCATAGTAGCAAGCTTTTTCGTTGGACTATCTTTGAGCCACCAGCCCACAAATAATGACACAGAGACTTCTTATTAATTATGAAAGTTCGACCTACAGCTTAGGCTTGTTCCTAACTAGCCCTTATAACTTAAATTAACCCATTTTTATTATTGTACATTCTACCACATGTCATTACCTCTCTTTCATCCTGCACCTGCTGTCTCCTAGTTTCTCCCTGATGCCTATACCTCCTCCCTGGCTATTGACCGTTCAGCTTTTTATTACACCAATCATTGCAGTACACCTGCACCCAGTGTACAAATATCCCACAGCATGCTATGGTACATGTGTAGAGATCAGAGGACAACTTGCCAGATCACCTTCCACCATGTGAAGTCTCAGGGGAAGAACTTAGGTTGTCACACATGATAAAAAGCACCTTTGCATGTTGAAGCTGTCTTGTCTGCAAGCCCAGGCTGACCTCCAACTCCCTCTGTGGCTAAGCATGACCTTGAACTCCTGATCCTTTTTCCTCTACCTTACCAGTGCAGGGATCATGAAGGTATTGCCTGGCATTAGACCCATCTTTGATAGAATGTTTCTGATAGCTCCAGTTTCTAGTGAGAGGAAATTTGTTAAAACTCAAAAGTGTTTTAGTGGAATTTGCTTTGCTTTCTGTCTCTCAAATTATATTTACAATAATGTGTTTAATCTGAGACCTGGGGCTCTGCACACTTTTTAGTAAGCCTCTTCCTCCTCTTCGTCTGCATCCCCAATAAGCCCAGAGGATCAGATGGAGAGCACTTGATCTGAAATCACCAAGTTTCTGCCCTTCACAGCTTATTTGATGGGAATAAAAATGACTGATGCTGTTCTCCCCTGGACTCTTTTGTTAGACTCAGCTGTGATTATGAAGCCTGTTAACTGAAGTTACATCCTATTTAAGAGCAGTGCTTACTGGTAATGGGGGCCAAATGATTTTGGAAAGTTCAGACATACTGGACTCCCCACAGAAATGAATTCAGCTCTGAAGGTATTGATGCAGACCCTGAACGAGGCTGCTCCAGTGGGACTGAGAGAATTGTGTGCCGTGAAAGAAAGGAAGGAATAGTAGAATTAAAGATCAGATGGATATTCTGCTCAACAGCAGTCTCCTCTGAAGTTCATCACAGCAAGTTAATCAGGCTCAAAGTATTGTGGCCCAGAAGATATCAGCCATCTTGGTGATGGAAAGTAGAATGATTTCAAAGATAGTTTGTTTCTAATAATTATGCAAGGTTGGGCTTCCTGAGTATATGTTTGTGGGTATCTGTGGATGTGGCGGGGTTGTGTGCATGTTTGTATGCATACATGTAGGGGACAGAAGACAGCCTCAAGCTGCCGTTCTTAGGCAGGTGCTATCTCCCTTTTTCTGGGACATGGTTTCTTACTGCCCTGGAACTCACTGAGTAGACCTGACTGGCTTGCTAGCAAGCCCAAGGATTTTATCTAATCTTTGCCTTCCCAGTGCTGGAATTATTTTGTAAGCAATTCTTCTAGCTTTAGTGCTTTCTGCACCCATCTTGGTTTTTTGATACAGTTTCTCTGTGTAATGGTCCTGTCAAGGAACTCACTTTGTAGACAAGGTTGGCCTCAGATTCAGAGAGATTTGCCTGCCTCTGCCTCCTGGGTTCTGGGGTTAAAGGCATGCACCATCACATCTGGCTCTCTATTTTTCTTTTAAAGTACAACTAAGAAAATCATTCTTAGTCATCTAAGATTATTGCATATTGAAGTTGCAGTACAGGCTGAGGCAAGAAAGCCAAGAGTTCTAGGCTATCTGGGCTGCATAGTTTCAGAATAGTCTGGGCTACATACTGAGACTCCATTTCAAAGAAAACATACAACAAGAAATAAAAAATCCTAACTCCCTCTCCTTACCTCTCTCATCAACAAATGGATATACAGAATGACACATTTTTGGCTGTGAAATATTTTGTCAATTGGGTTCGGATTTTAGTTGTCTGAGGAGAAAATACATTAGCTTTTATTCTTTGTCACTCACCCAGTCTTAAAGCAGTTAAAAGGTATATAAATATTTTTGTTAGACATGAATGAAAGTTGAATATAAATATAGTAGATCCATTATGAATTTGCTTCTCTTCAGCCCTTGGGAGCTAATGTGTCTTGGGTTATATCACTGTATTTTTTTCCTTTTCATTACACCTCTGTGTGTGTCCCTTTGAATGTATGCATGCATGTTTGGCAGGGAGAAGGGAAATGGCTACTGGAGGCAACCATGCCTATACCCCAAACCATGGTAGTACCTGCCTTCTCTCACAGTGTGGGTGCCAGCTGTGAGAAAAGATTATAGCATCAGAATAATTTTCCAGGTGGGATTTTTCTAAACTGTACCTCAAAACTGTTCCAGCCTCTCTATCAGGGCACCCCAGTTACTTGCTGCAGGAAAATCCCTCCTTCTTCATATGAACTTTGCCTTAATCATCAGAGTTCTATAACAAAGCACAGTAAACTCTGCAGTATATAAACAAACAACACGGGTTTTCTTTCTCATGGTTCCAGAGGCAGGGAGCTCTTTGATTAGTATTCGGGCAAAGACAGTATCTACTGGCTTTATCCTCTCAGGTTGATAGCTGTGAATTCACCAGGCCTATTTCATAAGTGCATGTCTTAATTAGGGTTTCTATTGCTGTGAAGAGACACCATGACCAAGGAAATTCTTACAAAGGAAAACAATTAATTGGGACAGACTTACATGGTGGCCTTCAGGCAGACATGGTGCTGGAGAAGAAGCTTAGAGTTCTACATCTTGGTCCACAGTCAGCACAAGTAGACTGTGTCTCACACTGGGTGTAGCTTGAGCATATGAGACCTCAAATCCTGCCTCTACAAGTGACACACTTCCTCTAACAAAGTCACACCTCCTAATGTTGCCATTCCCTATGGACCAAGCATTCAAACACTTGAGTCTATGGGGGCCATACCTATTCAGCCCACCGCAGTGCACTCATGCCATTCACAATGACTCCATCCTCAAGATCTAATCATCTTCCTCAAAGACTCTCCCTCCTGATGCCATTGCCTTCAGAGTTAAGATTCTTAACATATGAAGTCAGGCAGCATGGGTCTTTCAAGGTAAGCCCACCACAGACTACCACATGAACACTATTCAAGCCAAAAAGTCTTTATTGGTGGCCATTGGCTGCATGGGGAACTTGCCTGAAGCCTTGCAGCTGTTTGTCTTTTATGCACAAAAATCCACACCCTAGGTGTCACATTTCAGTCAGCAGGAAGCACAACTCCGGAAGCCAAAAAGCAGGGTTAGTACATTTAGGGGCTTTCCTGGAACCACGGCCTAGCTCTTTGATGGATTTGGTCTTTATTCCTGTTTTAGCAGATATTGGGAGCCTACATGCTGGTTTTTTTGATCAAAAGGGTGCCTCTCACATGGCACCAGTTGTGCTAAAGTCTAGAGGACTGCCACACAAATATTTAAATCAAAGTATCTATTGAGGAACATGGCGGAAATGCAGGCCTCCTCATCCTGAGAAAAGTAATGGAAAATGAGCCATTTTAAGATGGTTTTGGGTAAAAGCAAAGTGGAGGGATGAGTATGATTGACTAAGGTAAATTGTTCCTTTCCTCAAAAACATCCCTATCCTGGGACTGGAGAGATAATGTCATGCATGAGAGCACATTGTAGGAAAGTGTGAGGACCTGAGTTCCGATCCCAGCACACAGGTAAAAAGCCAGGCATGGCCTATAACCTCAAGGCACAGAGGATTGCTGGGACATGGTGGCTGCCAGTCTAGCTCCAAGTTCAGTAGGAGACCTCATCTTAATGCAGTGCACAGTGATACAGCAGGACATTCACCATTCTCCTCTGACCTGTGTGTGCACAAGTGCATTTACACCTCTGTGCACACAGGTGTACATATAACTCATGCTCTCTTACAAACAAATTCCCTGTCCTGAGATGGGTTAGTTACCAATAACATTTCATATATTTTATTTTAGAGGTTGTGACTTTATCACTTTAAACACTTTTGCTACTAAAGAATCAGACCAACTTGTTGAAATCATCCCGATGTAGATGCTGCTGTATTGGCACAATAAAGTATTTTATGCTATCAAAGAGTTCACATGCCATGTATATACTATATTAAAGGTAGAAGATAGATTTGGAGTCCCCAAAAGTGGAGTGCCAGTACCACTCAGAATGTTAGCTGGTACTGTCACTAGAAATATATAGATGGATATCCTGCCATCACCGTGGAAACTGTCTTAGATAATGGTGGGATGGGAGAAATTGTTTTACTCCGAGATGATAGTAATGTTTTTTTTTTTCTCTTTTGTGTATGTTTTCTTCTGTGAATAGAAAGACGGTTCAGACCCACTAAGTTATTTACCTACCCTCCCCTCAGCATCAAAAGAATGAACTGTCAAACTCTGTTTCATTTCATTGAAGGTGCTGTCACTTGAAACATGTAATTTTATGTTATCTGCCACCAAGAAAATGCAGCAACAACTGTGCATTCGGGCCGACAAGAAGTCTCAGTGGATAAAAGCAGACACTACATAAGCCAAACAACCGAGTTCCCTCCCCAGGTCGCAGGGTGGAAGGAGAGAACTGATTCTTGGAAGTTGTCACCTGACCTCCATACATGCATGCCTGTATTGCATACACATATGAACATACACAAAATAATGTAACTTACATGTTATTGATCTGATTTTAAGCTGCATTCCAATTTCAGGAGTATTAAAATGTGTAAAAGTGTCTTGCTATCAGTGACATACATATGTAATTTTCACATGATATATGTGTATATATTATATATATGCCCAAATCCCCAGTGTTTTTCTCTGTGAATAACTGTTTTTACTCATTTTATCTCAGATTTTACGTGTTTGAGTCTCATGTGTTTATTTGCTTTGTATGAGGGATGGGCAATGTGCACACACCAGGATGCATGTGTGGAGGTCAGAGGACAACCTTCATGCGTCAAGTCTCTCCTTCCACCATGTGGGCACCAGAGATAAGGTCAGCTTGTCAAGTCAGGGTTGGCAGCAAGCACTATTACTTTAGCCCTTGCTTGTCATTTCCAACCTTAAGCTTTCCAGTTATCCTTTAAAGTTGCTGCTGGCATTTGATACAGATCATTTAACATGATAGGAATTTGGACACTTTGTTAGATCAGTCCCTTGGCAGCCTTAGTTGCTCCAGCCTTCAAAATGGGATAGGGATCAGACACAGGAATGCTGGTGGGCCTAAAAAGGAAACTAGAAGCATCCATTCTGAAGAGCTGGGGCTGGAGAAATGGCTCATGGTTAAGAGTGCATAGTACTTTGAATAGAATTACATACATGGATCTCCAGTTCAGTTCCCAGCACCCACATGAGGCAGCTCACAGATGACTAACTCCAGACCCAGGGATCCACCTATATCAGTACTTGCACACATGTGCACAGTTACACTTACAGTTAAAAACAAAATGCACTGGAAGCATGTGCTGCCAATGTTCCATCTGCATGTTCTAAGCAAGAAGCTGGTCATTCTTAGTATGTCAGATCTACATGTATCCTGCCCTGCCTCCTGAGGGTTAGGGTTAGGGTTACAGGCATGTGATTCTCTCCTGAGATGTTTCTCACTCCTGTGTGAATGTCGTCATCCATATTTTACTGTCTTGTTAGGGTTTCTATTGCTGTGAAGACAGCATGACCATGGCAACTCTTATAAAAGAAAAACATCTAATTGGGTGGTTTACAGTTTCAAAGGTTCAGTCTATTATTATCATGGTGGGACATGGTAGGCAGACATGGTGCTGGAGAAGGAGCGAGAATTTTACTTCTTGATATTCAGGCAACAGGAAGTGAACTGAGACACTGGCTTTGGCTTGAGCATATGTGAGACCACAAAGCTTGCCTCCACAGTGACATGCATCCTCCAACAATGCCATACCTACTCCAACAAAGTCACACCTCCTAGTACTGCCACTCCCTATGAGCTCATGGGGGGGCAATTACATTCAAGGTCACATTTACTTTTGTCATTTTGTAATTCATTATGTGCTCATTACAAAACAACACAAAACTAACAGTACATATAATGATATTGATGTAGTATATCATATACTAAGTGCTTAATAAATAATGCATATTGTGTGTTGATGGATATTTACATTGTTTGCACTTTTGCACTTGAGTAGCAAGATACCATTATTTTCCTTTAGTCATATCTGATGACCATTTTAGGACCAAGTCTTAGGAACCAAATTGTTGGGTCAGAGGCTAAGTAGCCATTGCATATATTTGGAAGGGACCTTTCTCACACCTTTTCACTGTAACAGGATTTTAAACATCTTTCCTCCCATCCACCTGACTTTGATTTTAATCCCATTTAGTTTTAATTAACATTTTACAAATTATAGTTGAGCACCTCTGTACGTCTCTGATATTTGCATTGTGATCCTTGACCGTAAAAAGAACAGAATGTCATAAGAGGCAGTTCTCAACAGACTTTAACTCTGTACCTGGGTACCTGCGAGGCTTTGAAGTAACTCCCTCAAAGTTTTTAAGTTTTTCCGTTTCATAAAGAGTGTTTAAGTATTAAAAGAAGATGAAACTGATTAAAAACTAAGATCTGGGGCTAGAGACATGGCTCAGTGATTAAGAGCACTTAGTAATCTTGAAGAGGGCAACAGTTCAATTCCCATATCAGGCAGCTGAAAACCTTCTGTAACTTCAGTTCCAGGGTTTTAGAACTCCTTTTTCATAGACACATATGTAGTGTACATACATACATGTAGGTATTCACTTATACGTAAATAAGAATAAATCTTTAAATAAGTAAAATCTCTGTATTGTGGAGGTGGGATGGATTGGTCTCCCATCCATCACTAGAGAGAAATTCCACCTTGAGAACCAGAAGAACCTCTCTTTTCCCTTCTTTGTTCTCCCCCTCTTCTTTGTCTTACTTCTCCCTCCTGTTCTTTCCTTGCTGCTCTACCCTCCTCCCTCTTATTTCCTCTCTTTCCTTTCTGTGATGGTTGGCTTTTGTCACCTTGAGACTAACTATAGTCACCTGGGAAGAGGGAACCTTCATTGAGGAATTTTCTCCACCAGATTGGCCTGTGGGTATGTCTGTAGGACCTCTTCTTCATTATTGATTGATGTGGGAGGGCCCCACCCACTGTGGGCTGTGTCATCCCTATATGGGCCAAGGTTATATAAGAAAGCATAATGAGCAAGCCATGGAGCAAACTAGTATGCAGCATTCTTCCAAGCCGCTGCTTCAGTTCCTGCCCTGACTTCCCTCAGTGGTGGACTGTACCTGGAAGTGCACTATGAAATAAACCTGTTCCTCCCCAAGTTTCTTTCAGTCATGGTGTTTATCACAGCAACAGAAAAAAGCCATATGTCCCTTCTGCCACCTGTAAGGGAATTAACTCCTTCTGTAAGATGGTACCTAGTTTTATAAGTTCCTGAGGAATGCTGACTTTTGTCTAACTTGCTGAAATTCTACTGTAGTCCAGCTTGAGCTCATTTCTAGATATACAGACACACTGAGACCTAAGTAATCACAGAACACATCAGCTCCTAATGCCGTAGGATCTGCCCTGTGTCCTTCAAGTTACACCTTACCTGTTGGACAGGGTCTGTTATACAGTAGGTAGGATGGTGTTAAGCAGGAGAAGCCAACATCAAGTAGACATGGCTCACGTTTGAACAAAGTTAATCATGCAGAATAGTGAATTTGTCAGTGCTCAGCTTGACACATGTTTGTGTTGCTTCTTCTTTTATCATTGTTATCTCCCTCAGCTGTGTCTTTGCATCAATAGCGCCTTCTGAGTCCCTTAAGGCTCTCTGTCAGGGGCTGTGGACATGGTTTAGTTGGTGAGAAGTTTACCTGGTGTGTTCAAAGCCCTAGGATCCATACCTAGGTGTATTCCTGAAATCTCAGCACTTAGAAGATAGAGGCAAGTGGATCATCTGTACAGGGTCGTCCTTGGCAATATAGGAAGTTCCATGCCAGCCTGAGCTACAGGAGTCCCTGTCTCAAAGAAAGGAAGGAAGGAATTAAGGAGCAAAGGAAGGAGAGGGAGGTATATAAGCCAGTAATCCAGCTTTTATTCAATTCATTAGCAAAAATGATTGGAACCAGCAGCATTAAATTAGGGTGTAGCTCCTTGTAGCAGTTCAATCTATATAGATAGATGGCTGTATTATTTTATCCACCCGTATGGTGGAGTTTAAAAGTCCCAGATTGAAATCACCATTCTCACTCATAAAAGACAGGAAGATGCAGAGTGTTGTCTATCATTTATGCTTTCCCCGGTTCTGCATTTAATTGTATGTTTATAATACACACACACACACACACACACACACACACACACACACACACACACACTTACAATCTTCCCTATCTTTGCTGGGGCAAGTATATCAAATGAGTCTTGAAGATGAAGGATAGGAAATCAGATGCCTTTCCAATGCCATCTTGAAAAAGAAAAAAAAATGTCTGTTTTTGTTGTGTTTTGTTTTTTTCTGACAGACTGATGTTGCGTCATGATCTAAAAGCCTGTGTGTGGAAGTTTAGTGACAGCACTTACATCTGCTTTTGGTACTCCCAATGGTGTTTTGCTCACCGATGTTCCCAAATGTATTGATTTCATTCTAGCTCCACACAGCTGAAGTCCAGGCTTTCTTGCTTCTTAGCTAAATACTAAAATAATCCTCTAAAGAGGAGGCCCAGAAGGAAATACTGAGCTTAAAAGTGGCTTCAAGGAGGTAGAAGGGCACAGCCCCACCCCCATCCTCCAAGTCTGTTCATCAAAGTTGTTCTCTTTGTTACCAATTTAATGCTTGGCCCAGGGAGGTGGCTCAGTGGTAAAAGTACTTTCTATGCAGGCCTGACAACCTAGTTCCACCTTCAGAATCCATGGTGGAAGGAGAGAATTCATTCCCAAACTTGTCTCTGTCCTACACATACTAACTAAAGCACATGCACAGCTTCACACACACACACACACACACACACACACACACACACACACACACACACACACACACACACACACACACACACACACACAGTGAATTTAATAAGTTTAAAATATTTTAATATTTCACAGGCTGAGAAAGATACCTCTTAGCTGCTAAAGTGCTTGCTATTACAAGCATAAGGTTCTGATTCTGAGTTCCAGAATCTACATTTTTTTGGGGGGGGGGTTGAGACAGGGTTTCTCTGTGTAGCTTTGGAGCTAGCTTGTCCTGGCACTCACTCTGGAGACAAGTGGCCTCGAACTCACAGAGATCCGCCTGCCTCTGCCTCCTGAGTGCTGGGATCAAAGGTGTGTGCCACCAACGCCTGGCCAGAATCTACATTTTTGAAAAAGCCAGGTCTACTGGTCTCAAGTTGAAACTCAGTGCTTGGGAGGTAGAGACAGGAGGATCCATAGAACTCACTAAACCAGCTAACCTAGCCTACTCAATAAGCTGGAGGTGCCAGTGAGAAACCATGCTCCAAAAGCAAGGTATGGAGCAGCTGAGAACCTGTTTTTGAGGCTGGCCTCTGACCTTTGCACACGGGCATACACACAGACAGCACTCAGGTCCCCACAATGCATACTCCTTGCCTGAATGGTTTTCCTCCTTCCTGACTTATTTCGGGAGCAGACTGACATCTTTCCTCTGGGTGTTGCTAACCTCTAATTGCAGATTTATTGGGTGTTCTAACTTAAGAAGGGAGGAAGGCCAGAGGAGAAGGAAATAGAGAAGCCAGGGAAGAGAGTGTAAGAAAGCAAGAGAGGAACAAGGGAGGAGGGAGATGAAAAATGGCTAAATTAAGATGAATGGGAGAAGGATGAGCTAGGGAGGCTGAAGGGGAGGAGAGCTCGGGAGGCAAGCTTGCAGGAGTGCTGTACAGCCGAGTCTGCTGGAAGATCTCCAGCAAAAGTGGTGTAAATCAATGATGAGTAAATTAATAGGCAATCACGCAAGTGGGACTCGCTCATTTAAACTAAGCATAATACATCATGAATGACGGAGAATCCTTCGACCCAAGGGCCATACCTTTTTATCTACCTAAGACCCAGTGGAGTGTGCTGTCACTTCAAGGGTAAGAAGGCAGAGGACATTGGGCATGTCTCCTCATTTGAACACTGTTAATAGGGCAGAACATGAACAGTACAGAAACTCATCAGCCTCACAGGGTTAGGCTGTAATGTGCAGATTCAAAGGCAGTGTATATATTCCAGAATTCCCCTTACAATCTGTGGATATTCCCTTAAGTAGCTTTTGAAGTGAGCTGAGCATGTAGCCTAGTAGTGTGTAGAGGGCTTAGCATGCATGAAGCCCTCGTTTACATCACTAGAATCCCATAAACCTGGTGTCATTTCAGCAACTGGAGTTGGAGGTAGGGAGATAATAAGTTCAAGGTGACAGGACATTGTTGCACAAACCATTAGTCCCAGCATTCCAGAGGTAGAGAAAGGTGGATCTCTGAGTTCAAGGCTAGCTTGGGCTGTATAAGGAGTTCCAGGCAGGCCAGGGTTATGTAATGAAATGCTATCTCAAACAAATAAGTTCAAGGTTATCCTTACTAAACAGTAAGCTTGAGGTTGTCTGGAATACATGAACCCTGTCTATAAATAAATAAATATGAACATTCAAGCAAGTTACTCATAAAGACTTCTCAGCACACACTGCAGGGGTGTGAGGGGTGTGCTAAGACAAATTTTCAGCTTCCTTCATGCTTTAATTTCACTCTTTTGTTTTCTGTGCAAAGGAAAATAAATTATTTCCAAAGTAAATAAGACAAAATGCCAAGGATATCAAGTAAAGAATATATTATCACGGGTTTCTTAAAATTTCTATCAGAAAGCACTTAGTGTGCTTTAAATCATTTGAGCTATCTTGTGCTATCTCAGGGAGTGGAGGTTATCCTTAGCATATGTGTACAGCATCTAGAAACAGAGAAGAGTATCAGCAAACTTTAGCCCATGTTAGAAATAAGGAGTTTCTTTTCCGTTGAAAATTCAGGTAAAGGCTGAAATTTAGCTTTGTCTGCCCACTAGCTTTTGAGAGCAAGCACTCTGCAATATGGGTGTTGTTGGTCACCATTACCTGACTCCAGAACCCAGACTGGCCCTGTTCTTACTCCCAGTGTGTGTTATGGAACCTTCGTCCATCTCTAATTTCTCTATTCCTCTTACTCTGCTTGAGGTGTTGGATCTTATGTCTCCTGTCTGCAATTTTTGGCAGTGTGCTATGATTGGGCATTGCATCTAAGAAATTAGATTTATAAGAGTGCTACCTCCTGCCAACAAACCCAGTCATTATACAGTACGTATATTTCCAATGTGTTGCTGTAAGAATCTACTTAGCCAAACATAATAGGCAGTTAAAAGAAATTTGAAATAATCCATGTCATCTTTAGGTTTTAAAATCATTAAATGAAAGCAAGATGGTCAGTGTTTATCATGTCTCCATTTTCTTTTATTTATTCAGAAAGGTGTTTAGCTGTTTAATCATGTATATTTTATGTCTTCAGTAGATGTTTGAATCTGGGTAAATCTACATTTCTCCAATGGAACGTTTTACAACACTAAGCTATTTTAGAGGTGGAAATTAGTTATATAGCAGGCATTCCATCTTGTGAACTAGAATTCTCTGCCCTAAAGAACAATATATCCTTGTATTAGACCTGTGTTACCTTTCACAGATCCTATGTTTACAGAGAGCCAGAGGATGTTTTAAAAAATCTCATCACTTTATTTATTACTATAGTTCTTTTATCCTTTTTTCAAGGAGACATCTGAAATAGTTTAATACAGATTTAATAAATGTGAGTACCAGAAGAGAAAATTGAGAAAATGATTTGGAAATGTATGTATGTGGATGTATTGCTAAGATTGATTATAAAATTAGAATTTCTGGGCCTAGGGAGATGGTTCAGTGGGTAAGAGCACTTGTGTTGCAAACATCCCAGAACCCATGTAAACAAAGCAAAACAGGTGTGGCTGCTTATGTGTATAACCCCAGCATTAGCAGGCAGTAGCAGATTGGTCCTTGGAGTTTAATGGCCAGTGAGACTAGCCAACATGGAAAGCTTCAGGCTCAGTGAGAGACTTTCTCTCTCATGGTAGTAAGATGGAGAGTAACAGAAGACACCTTTGTCCTTCACATTTGCATACATGTACTCACATATCAGTACACCCACATGTACATAAACTGCATAATATACCACAAGCATGTAATTTAAAAATGACAAATGGCACTTAGGTTGCTGATACCTAACACTGGAACAATTTGGTGACCTCATTTTCAGGAACGGTGTCTAGCTTCTTCCAGTTATTCTGGAGGATGAGCGAGGGGAAACGATGTATTTTTGCATAATTCTAATCTGTTAGAAAAATGTGTCTCGTAAATTTTTAGGAATTTGCTCAAGGATGTCATTGATGTCCACATGGTGCAGATCCCTGAAAATTCAAATATGGAATTCATGTTCCTGGTCTCAATCCTAACCAACCTTTGATGAAAAATAGAGGTGTCACTTTGAAGCTTAAGTTGCAAATGCATTTTCAGGTGATGTAGCCTTTTTTTCTCATACTCTGTTCATCGTGTTTATATTCCATCCCAGTGATGAAATAATTTGTACGTTTACAATATACAATGTACTGGTGAGAAAGATTCTTTTATGGGGGCAGGCATGCATCAGAGGACAAACATTACCTTGCCATCCCTCAGGATCTGTCCAGCTGGTTATTTGAAACTAGGTCTCTTGTTGTTTTGGAATTCATTGCTGGCTATCCCGGGAGCACCAGGGATATACCTCTCTCTACCTCCCCAGCTCTGGGTTCACTGATATGAACCAAATCACCAAGAGACCCTTTCTCAAAAAATAAGTTGGGAGAGCAATAGAGGAAGATCTGACATTGATCTCTGGCCTCTGCATGTTTGCACAGACACACACACACACACACACACACACACACACACACACACACACACACACACACAAATACCAAATGCATTAATATATTTTGTAAAAAAAATAAAGAAGTTGAGTGATAATGAAAACAAGATGTATGATGTGTGATTAGGGTGTAGATTACTGTGAAGTTGAGCAATGAAACACTGAAGGAACACACAGGTATTGCTTTTTGCACTCAGTATCACCTTTTATTCACTCTATTTTAATTACAACTATGAGATGGTTGCCTCCTAAGAAGGGTCAGAATGCAAAAGGCTTTAGTGAATAGATGATCATCTAATTAGTCACAACACTCCAAGGCAGCTGACATCAAAATAACTTTCCTGTGAGTGAGGGAGGGAGCCCCAAATGTACTCATCTCCCCCCCCCATGTATCTTCTGATGAGCAGCAGCAACATTGTACTGTGTGAAGCTTCTCACAGGTAAAAAGCCCCTACGCTGACCTTACCTAAGTTCTCATAAACTGTCTTTGTTCATGCTGTTCTCGTGTCCTCTCTCCTAACCTTGTCTGCTCATCAAGTACCTCTTTAAACATCAAGATATGCCACAACTCTTCAGAGCCCCCTTGATACCCTTGTAAGCAGGCATATGGTCCCTGAGCTGTTCGTACAATCACGTAAGCCTGTGTCCTTGGATCTCACTGAAGGCCTGTCAGCTGGGCACCATGAGGGCCAGTGCTGTGCACAGTTCATATTATGTCTGTGCTCTACTAATGAGCGAACTTGTGATGGATGCTCTGAGAATGAAGGTCAGTGCTGAGCAACTTGGAAGTCACAGGACCATACCTCACTTCCATAGCTCCACTCAAACTCATTACTCCTGGCCTCCACTGTTACTGGTTTCTTTGGCTTATCCATCACTCACCTGGAGATCAACCATCCTACTATCTCACACACTCAAGTTCTTCTACTCCCCGTAGGTAAATGTAGGAGGTGGAGGAGGCCTCTGTTTGAATCAGGTATCTGCACTCCATTGTGGTATGACAGCTTCCCCCTCATTAAATCACAAAATAAGGATGAATTCTGTGAAGGTTAAGCCTTATTTCTGCCCCAAATATCTTTACTCTTCTCTCTACCTGGTACTGCCCGCCGCCCCACACACCTTCCTTGAGAATGCATGTAGGTAAGCTGACCTCAGGGACATTGTTCCTTTCCTGGCCCCTCTTGCCATCAGGACATCTGAACACCACTCTCCTTCTCCATGCTCTCAGCACTGTGCCCTGTGGGAGATCTGACACAGAAGTTACATTCTTATTTAAAACTTGTGAGGTGGGCTTGTGAGATGGCTCGGTGGGTAAGGACGGGACCCACGTGGTGGGAGGAGAGAACTCACTCCTGCAAGTTGTCCTCTGCCCTCCACATGCTCATGGCAGCACATATGCACTGTCACTCACATACACAAAAATGAATAAATGAACAATTTTGTGTGTTGTTTTTAATTAAAAAAAAATACCCTTGTGCTGCATCTTTGCTTTCCTATTGGAATGACTAGTGAATTTCTTGGAATGTTCCATGCTAGTAGATGGCCATGATAAAAGCAGAAATCTAAAGCCTAGAAGACAATTCCTGGCACCCCTAAAGTACCCTACTGAACACATCTTAGTTTCTCAGTAGGTACTACTCTGCACAGTGTAGGATGTGTATATATGGCAGAATACTATGTTTATGGGAGAACAATGTATATTATTTGAGCCTTGGCTTCGGATGCTACCTGGAAATGGGTTTCACAGCTTTGCATAATTGCCTTCTCTTTGTGTTTGCATAGATGGCATTACATGGCTGGAAGATGAAGGCAATTATAATTTATTATGCTGTAATTGTTACCTAAATGTTTTTGAATAAGCAAAAATCACATCTGTTTAGGAAGAAGTTGCACAGCAAGAGAATTCCCTGTGAAATGAGTGTGCGTTCTCATATTCTGTAACTGTACACATAAAACAACACGTTTATTTCCCCACCGAGTCCATTACATTCCCAAGTCAAACTGCATCTTCTCTTCCCTTCCCATATTAAACCCTTTGATTTAATGGAGGTTTTAACTACTGGTTCTTTAGGGAATTTTCAGTAGGCTTCGTGCAGATTAGTTTATTGGAAAGTATAGTTATTTGCTTGTAAAGTGGCAGTTCTGTGTCAAAATTGATTTTCTCTGGAGCCACAACAGTAAAAAAGATAAGTCTCTGCTTTGCATCCAAAACACCCTGATGCTTCCACCATGATCTTTTCCCCCTTTTTCTCTTGCTCAGCACCATTCATTCGGTCACAAGCTGCTCTAGACAGACAGATATGAACACATGTAGGCTAAAAGACTTTGATATCCAGTGGTGCTTGGAGATGAGGCTTCTGGTACATTCTGGTTGTAACTGGACAGTGACAGTCACGGTTGATGGACAACATTCTTTTTCCTTCCAAATTAAATTATGAATTGCATGTAAGCCTAAGTCTACAGAAATGTGGAATAAGTGTCTGTCTGACTGTCTGTCTGTCTGTCTGTCTATCTATCTATCTATCTATCTACCTACCTACCTACCTACCTACCTACCTACCTACCTACCATCTATCTGTCTGAGTTTATCAGCAGAGTCTCCCATAGTCAAAGCTAGCCTGAAACTACTACTGTAGCTGAGTATGACCTTGGGCTTCTGATCCTCTGGTCTTTATCTCCCAAGTGCTGGGATACAACAATATAGCCAAATTTTGGTGGTTTTTAATATTTTATTTTTAACTACATGTCTTGGTTAAGGTTTTTACTGCTGTGAAGAGACACCATGACCAGGATAACTCTTAACAAAGGATACATTTAATTCAGGTGGTTCACTTACAGTTTCAGAGGTTCAGTCATTATCATCATGGCAGGGAGCATGGTGGCGTGCAGGCAGACATGGTTCTGGGGAGTAGCTGAGAGTGCTACATCTTGCAGGCAACAGGATGTCGGCTAACAGTCACACTGAGGGAAGCTTGAGCAAAAGAGACCTCCATCAAGTCCATACCTCCTAATAGTGCTACTCCCTTTTTTGGGGAGGGACATTTTCTTTCAAACCACCACACTATGTATGTGTCTCTGTGTGATTATGTGCATGTCAGGGCAGTGCCTACAGAGACTAGAAGAGGGCATGGGGTCACTCATGTGTTCATGAGTTCAAATTACAAGCCATTGTTAGCTACTCTATGTGAGTTTTGAAATCTGAACCCATGTCATTTAGAAAAGCAGTAGGGCTCTTAACTGTGGAGCAATTTTTCCAGTCCGCTCTATGTCCAGTGGTCATGTTGTACTGGCAATAAAACCCAGGGCTTTGTGTATGTGAAGTGAGCACTTTACCAACTGAACTACTTTCCTAGACATCGTTTCAGTTTTTAAACTCTTAGAAAGGTCCTTTTAGGTGGATTTAGTCATCAATCTCACATGCTGTCTTACAACAAAGGGCCGTCTGTTAAAAGTTATTCTAGTGGCCTCTCCAGGATACTCATGGCCTGACCAAATGGCTTGGTGGGTAAAGTGCCTGCTAAGCAAGCAGGAGGACTTAAGTTGTATCCCCAGTGTCCGTGTAAAAGCCTAGCCATAGCAAGGATCTTTTAAAATCAGACTCATCTCAGTGTGGTTGGTGTAGGTAGACAATTCAGTGTGTTGGGCATAGCTCTGTTCAGTTGTCTGAGGTTCCTGTGCAAGTCTAGAGACATGCCTATAGAGCCTCACACCTCTCTGTGAAACTGATTTAAAACTAGTTCTTCCAGTTTGAAGTGGGAGATTC
Organism: Cricetulus griseus; assembly: GCF_003668045.3. Lineage (NCBI taxonomy): Eukaryota > Metazoa > Chordata > Mammalia > Rodentia > Cricetidae > Cricetulus > Cricetulus griseus. The sequence continues at coordinate 111,160,577 of NC_048597.1, read as the reverse complement.
TGAAACAAAGAGACAGGGTGTGGCTTCCTCACCCAAGGTTCCCTGTTCACAAACAGAAGTTCAGTGGCTGTAAGTCTACTGAAAGCAACTATCACAGCTGTGTTGTTGGGCATTCCCTGGCAGGTTGAAAGTGTTGACTTATTCCTGTAGGTTATATATTGCTACAAGGCCCCAAGAGGCACAGTCCCAAGGGAGATTAGTGAATGTATGCATTCACTTCCGTACAGTGATACCCCAGTCCATATGACTCACACATGAAGGAACTATTAAATTATATCCCTGTTTCTGTTAAACCTCTCCACTCTGCAGTGATACCTGGGCTCACCTTCTCCTTAACCCAAATTAACACATGCTCTTAGCAGTCTCAAATCTAAGGCAGGTCCCTGAGATGATAAAGTGACTGGGAAGACAGGAGAGAAGAAAATTAAAATAAACGATAGGGTGACCTCCTTGCACCACTTGTGGTTTCTCAATTAACCAGAAGGCACCCAACTCCACATTGCTGTTCTTTCAGTAATAGGTTTCACCTTCCCATTTAGTGCCAAACCACATGGGTGCTGCACACAGACACACAGACCTCTAATCAGATTGGCAGCAGATAGGATTAAACCATTAAGGCAATTAAGCCGTTCTTAGATAACATTTGATCAGTTCAATGAAAATGCAAATGCATTCTTCTCTTAGAGAAGTAAGTTGACAAAAGGTCACTCCACATCCTGTAATCTTCCTTAACTCTTTCCCCAGTCAAGATTGCAGTGTTTGGGTCTCAGGGCTCTGTGGACCTGATGGCCCTTTTATTTTCTGTGTGTATCTGTGTGCACATTCTCATGTGGTTGGTTAGGGGTGCCTGTATGCATGGTTGTATGCATGGCTGTCTGAGCTGGGTAGGTGAGTGGATGTAACTCAGGACACCAGTTCAGTGGTATGAATGGGTGTGCGTGTGGCCCATCCTTGAGATGCTTCTGGGGTGAGCCACTCTCTCCTGAAGACCGTTCCTCTTCCACCCTGTCCTGCCTTAGTATGTACTCCATCTTTTCTTTGTGCTCCCAGTAGACTCTGCACTGGACCTGATTCACAAGGCTGCTTTCATTTAGGAATGGCCTCTGCCCACAATCTCCAAGTTACTTAGAGGATGCTGCCTACCAATACACTGCACAACTCTCTTCTAATCTTGTTTTCTAGGGATGCCAGCATCTAGCAGCTTTGCACTCTACCAAGTCTCTCTTATGCTAGAATTTTGTGAGCTTTTAGTTAATGTCTTTTGAACCCTCTGGTTGACAGGAGCCCCTGGGGTCTGTACTGTGCTCCCCTGGATTGTCTACAGAAGGACAGAAACAGTTCCCACTTGGTGCCGCTGATTGCTAGTCCCAGTAGAGTGCTATTGTGTAGAAAGAAGCTTGGGTTGATCTGGGGCTGGGAGAGTGGTCCTTGAATAAACACACACACACACACACACACACACACACACACCACACACACACACACACACACACACACACCACAATCCCCTGCCTCAGTTATCAAGAACACCTTGTAATCATCCTCCTGGCTTCAGTGTTTTTCTTGAGCCACTCTGCTGCCATTTGGTTTTCTAGCACAAAAATTCAGAAGGGAAGCAGAGACTCTGTTCCAGCTCTCTTGTGGGTGTCAGTAGTTTTAGATAGAAGACACCCCAGAGAATGCCGTCTAATTCAGAGATTTATAAAGGTCACCTTCTGGCCTCCAGTAATTCGATGAGACTTGAGCCTTTCAATCTGCAGAGCACATGTTTCCTCCTTGCACAAGAGCTGTGCTGGTGCCCAATGCCCCTCTCCTCTCTTCCCCACTTTTACACACAAGGACTACAGAGGGTGTTTTTTCCCTCCTCTTCTCTTAGACAGTCTCAATGCCTTTTCTTTTTCCTCTGGTTTAAGCTAGCAGCAGAATGTATACACAGCTTCTTTGTGTCCAACTGTATTGTTCATCATGGCCCTGTTTCAGATCACCTGTAGGATAATGGTTTGGGACTTCCGTGCTCAGCTAGCATGCGACCCTTCTGAGGTCTAAAGGACATGCCATTTTCATTCAGCCTGGGGTTCTGTACCTTTCATTATTTCTAAATGCTGCTTCTCTACCCCAAGCATAGGAGAGCCTGCAGATCACAATGTCAGTGAAAGCAGGGGCTTCTCTTTTTACATAGAGCTACCCCAGATCAGTATCTGAAACCTAGGCAGGGAAGTCAATGTGGCTGTTTGAAGCAACTGGTCACATTTTATCTACAATCAGGAAGCAGAGAGAGGTGAATGCTGTCTCTCTGCTTGTGTATGATGTAGGGTTCCAGAGACAGGGAATGGAACCTCCCACAGTGGGCAGATCTTCCCATTGCAGTCAACACAGGTGATCCACCGTAGATATGTCTGTCATAGATTCTTTTAAGTTGACTGTTAACACTAAACTTCACATGCATCGTAACCATTCCAGTCCTTAGTGCACCTCACATTAACTTCCTTCAAGCTCACTAAGTATACTGCCCTACGCTGATTGTTAGTGCTTAGCTGGATGCTGTGTTGTTCCTTCCATAATCTATCTAACCCATTTTTAAATATTTGGATTTTTTCCCACTTCTTTATTATGAATAATGTTGTATCTCAGTGGCTATTTCTTTGGAATACATTGCTCACAAGATCACTCAATGAAGAGGAAACAAACCCCTTTTAGAATGTGCTGTAGATTGTCATGTTTCACTTCAGATAGTGCCCGTGCCCTGGCTTATGTGGCCACAAGTAATCTATGAAGGTGCTCTCTGAAAAGCCACACACACCTCTTTGGTTTCTCCTTTGTGAAACAAAAAGTCATTCCACCACATAAAAATCAGTTCTTGTGTGTGATTTATAATGATTTAGGTTCACATCTTCGAGTTTATAAAAATATTGAATCTGGACTCTCTCCAATTTCTCTCTTAGTAGGAAGGCTCAAGTTTCCGTAAGTAATGCTGTTAGTATTTTATTGAGTGGAGACATATGCTTGGATTTTAAAATTATGACAAGGAACAGACAAACAATTAATTAACTAATAAATTAATAATATCTGTTGAAACCTGAAGTCCTACAAGGATTTATCTAAGCCATCAAGTAAAAATATCAAAGACATGGTTGCTTTCATCTCCACAGAGATGACTGTTGGCAGGGATGACAGACTGTAAGTGGAGTATATTGTCAAATAGCAAGTGTCTAGTTCTCCATCATTTCCAGCTGCTGTTCATTGCATGGATATAAAAGCCCTTCAAAGTTGGAAAACAGGGGTTGGAGTATTGCTGAGTTGCTAAGCCATTAGTTTGGTTCCCAGCCCCCATGTCAGGTGGTTGACAACCACATGGAACTGGAGCTCCCAGAAATCCAGTGCCCTTTTCTAGACTCTCCAGGCAGCTGCACTCCCATGCATATTCTGTTAGCAGCAGTGTGTAACCAGGTATGATTGATTGTGCACACTTTAATGAGAATTGGTAGTTCAATGTTTGCCAGTTCTCAGCTACATAGTGAGTTCAAGGCCAGCTTGGTCTGTGAAAGACCCTCAAAAAAAGCAAGTAAATAAAATTTCACAGTATATTGCTAGGACTGTGCAAGTGGCTGACCTTTGACTGCTGCTTGTATACTGAGTGTGTTCTAAGCACAACTGCATATCACATACCTGCATATTTTTCTAGTATTCCACTTAGCACCAAAAAGCTCTGATTACTTTAAATGGTTGGCAAGTAGTATAGCAAGCATAGAAGAAAATCATTATTCTATTGTGTAGTAAAACCCATGAATTACTTCTAAAATGTTACTACTGTTTTTATGTGGTCTTTAAAAATAGGGAACATGAAGGTTTACAGTTACGGTAAATTTATTAAGTGGGTGCATCTGTAGGAGAAGAAGCCATTTTTCTTTCAGCTCATCCCTGTTTCTTAAAGAGCATATCGACTCTACAGTGATTGAAAAACTCTGGTCCTGTCCACCCATACCCTGGAAGGGTAAAAATATATGGTAGGATTATAGGTCTAAGAAATAGTCTGCAGGGGGCTGAAGAGATGGCTCAGAGGTTAAGAGCACTGACTGCTCTTTCAGAGGTTCTGAGTTCAATTCCCAGCAACCACATGGTGGCTCACAACCATCTGTTATGAGATCTGGTGCCCTCCTCTGGTATGCAGATATACATGGGAGCAGAATGTTGTATACATAATAAATAAATAAAATTTTAAACAAAGAAATAGTTTGCCGGATAGCTCAGCAGGTGAGGGCACCTGTCACCAAATCTCAGATTTGCACACCTGAGTGTGATTCCTGAGGACCCATGTGGTAGAAGGAGATAACTGACTTCCCAAAGTGTCTTCTGACTTCCACTGTGCAATGCATTGCAGGATAGCTCAGCAGATAAGGGCATCCATCACCAAGTCTGAATATCTGAGTGTGATCCCCAGGACACACACACACACACACACACACACACACACACACACACACACACACACACAAATGAAAAAATAATAAAGTCCTAAGATAAATTAACTTCGTATAATTTATGCCCACATGTCTGCTTTATTCATGCGGGTGCATATGAATTCAATGGGGGGGGTACCCATCCATAGTTACATGTGTGCATTTGTAGGCAGAGGACAACTTGGCTGTCATTCCTTAGATGCCATTCATCTTGTTTGAGGCAGGGTCTCTCAGTGACCCAGAGTTCCCTGATTTATATAGACTATCTCCTCCTGTCTCCACCTTTCTCACAGAGGAACAAGGTCGTGGCACCATACCTGATCTCGATCTCTCTCTCTCTCTCTCTCTCTCTCTCTCTCTCTCTCTCTCTCTCTCTCTCTCTCTCTCTCTCTCTCTCTCTCTCTCTCTCTCTCTCTCGTGTGTGTGTGTGTGTGTGTGTGTGTGTGTACTATGAGTCTAGGAATCCATTCCATGTCCTCATGCTTGCAAAGCAGGCACTTAACCAAAAATGCCATCTCCCCAGCTCAGCTCACATTTTATTTAATGATTCTAGAATATTCAATATTAAGTCAGAATTGTTCCTTAGTTTTTGACCAGAGGCTTGTTTCTATTGTGGGAAAAGTAGAAGGTTAATTCATCTGCACATGGCTGCTTCCTAGCTAGTTAAAGAGTCATTTGAAATAGAAGGTAGAAGAGATTGGGAATGTAGATCAGTTAACAGAAAGGCTGCTTAGTGTGCACAAAGTACTGGTTTCAAATTCTAGCACCTTATAGATAACACATGCTGGCTCTTGCCTGTGTATCCAGGTGTGGTGTCAATGGGGAGCCCACCAGAGATGACCACTGAGATACAGTTTATAGCCAACTGACTGGCACTACACTCAGGTATTCTGGACCCACATGTACTGCTGAATGTTTAGGGTAAAGGGTTTTTAAAAGGGAAAACCACATTGTGGTATCTTGCAGGGTAGCTGCAGGGGGAGGTTTGCACAAGCAGGCAGTTTACCATAAGCTAAGTTAGCTAGGTCATCTTCATCCTGGGTTCTTAGAATAGTGTTGGGTAGTCTTCCATAGGATTCTTTATCAAGGAGATCAAATTCTAGTTACAAAATGACCTCAACAAGAATGCAAATGAAGGAACCTCTGCACTATCTTGGTCTGCAATGGTCGGGAGGTAGAGGCAGGAGGATCAGTAATTCAGGGTCATTCTCAGGTACATATTGAGTTTGAGCCAGCCTGGGCTACAAAATACTGTCTCACTAATATAAAATAAAAATTTTAAAAAGCAACAAATAAGACAAACAACAACAACAAAAACAGAAGGAAGGAAAATGAAAACAGACCATCTCATTTGAATGGTAGAGATGTGTTCGTTTGTGGCCCAGAAGTGATCTGTGGTATTGTTTACAGCAGTGGTCGCCAGTCTTCTTAATGCTGCATCCTTTTAATACAGCTCCTCATGTTGTGATCACCCCAACCATAAGATTATTTTGCTGCTGCTTCATAACTGTAATTTTGCCACTGTTATGAATCACAACATAAGTATTTTTGAAGATAGAGCTTTGCCAAAGGTGGCTTGACCTACAGGTTGAGATCTGCTGGCTTAGAGGTGCTCAGGTTCAGGTGTGTGTGTGTGTGTGTGTGTGTGTGTGTGTGTGTGTGTGTGTGTGTGTGTTGGGGGAACATAGAAGGAGATGGAAAACAGGGAATAAATTCGTGGCTGAGCCCTCTGCACTTGCCCACTAAAAGCAAATGGGTCCAGTCCAAGCTGAAGAATGCAGGTGGGCCAACTGGACAGACTACTACTGCCCTCCTTCCCTTAGCTCTCATCTGCTCAGGAAACATTGCAAGAGCATCCTGATGAAATTTAGCTCCTGTACCTGGCTGTCTTAGGTGCACAGCCACCCAACCTCCACCAGTTCATGTCCCCACACCACCCTTCCTATCTCCACCATTGAAGGTGATCTTATCTGTTCTTTGAATACTTGTTATGCCAAGATGGCATTAAGACGGTAAATACAGCTAAAATCAGATGCCTTTGAAAACAAAGTGACAAGATCTTTCAGGTTTTGTTCGGAAGCAAGGCTCACTAAGCCAAGATTATATTTTACCAATTCCAGAGGCAGTTCCTACAAACTTGCCTCCTTAGGCTGTTTTGTGAACTGCTTGTCTTTTTCCTATAATTCATGAACTTCTCCAAGACTTGAGCTGTTTTGTTGGCTTAGTAGAGATCAGTCTTACTGATTGTGAGGATGTCTCCAGATGAACGTGGAAGATGCAGAAACCTCTAACTCCTCTTGGTCCTCCACTCTTGGTTGTCATGGTCGATGTAGCTTCTTTACAACCTAAGGCTCACATTTGTCTCCACATCCATGTTTTTTGTTTGGTTGGTTGGTTTTGGTTTTTCGAGGCAGGGTTTCTCTGTTGCTTTGGAGGATGTCCTGGAACTAGCTCTTGTAGACCAGGCTGGTCTGGAACTCACAGAGATCCACCTGCCTCTGCCTCCCAAGTGCTAGGATTAAAGGCGTGTGCCACCAACGCCCGGCGAGACGGACGTCTTTAAGCCTGTTTCCTTATTTGAGACTAGATGGACTCAAGGACACTCTGCAACTCCATATTTTGGAATTTGAGGGTAAATGTGGCTCACTTGGTAGAGTACATCTCTAATGCACGTGGAGCCCCAGGTTTGCTACCAGAATAGCGTAAACCTGATATGGTCTTGCAGTCCTGTATTTCCAGCACTTGGAAAGTAGAAGCAGGAAGACCCTACCCCCGCCAAGTCCAAAGTCATCCTCAGTTACATTAGGAAATGGAGACCAGCCTGGAACTTTTTGTGAAAAACAAAACAATTATTTGGTACTTTTTGTATTTGGTCATCAGTGCTGGTGTCTAAGTTCCAAGGTGTGCAAGTTGTAGTTTGTTGGGTTGTTTGGTTGGTTTTATGTTGCTGTTGTTGTTAAACTAAGACATGAAACTTAAAGTCAGGATCAGTTAGAAGCCCTTTCTTCCTTGTGCCCTGATCCTCCCAAAATAAGAAGCAAAGGCCTGAAGTCTGTCTTCTGCTTTTTGTCCATAAAAGTAAAAAGAGCATCTGCCTGCGTCTTTAATAATAGAATCTGTGTGTGTTTAATAGAGGTGGTGATTTGTCCTCAAGCTGAGTTTAGATTTGAAAAGATGGGAATGTTAAAACCTGACAGCCAGCCCACAAACCAATTAATATTTCTGAGCTGTCAGAAGATGGGGTGGAGTTCCTCCTGTATGCTCCACCAACAGCCCTCTCAATAGGAAGAAAATTAGATCACCTAAACACAGTCTCAGTAAAGACGGGACTGAATACAGGTGGCAAGACAAAGGGTGGGCTTTCTGCTGGACCAGGATATAAACCAGAGCTTCAGAACATCCCAGAGCAAGGTGAGGGAGAGAGCTGCCCCTCAGAACTGCTGCTCACATGTGAAATGTCCCACCGAGTCCTGTGAGGTAGCCACAAGTCACAGGACTCCTGAGTGGGTGTGGCTAGGGTAACTTAGATGTGAGTTTTTACTTTGGTGAAGTTCTAAATCAGTTCCTGAACTGGCTACATATATGCCTTGGACAATATAGGTCTAGAAAACAATACATATTGTGGCACACATTCCCAAATGTCAGGAAACTGCCAGGAAGGGGTCTGGCAAGATAGCTCAGTCAATAATAGCTGAGCAAACAAGAGGACCTGAGTTCAAATCCCCAGAACCCACCTATAGGTGGGGAAACAGTAGCATGCCTCTGTAATCCCAATCATTTGGTGAGATGGGGGGTACAGATAGGCACATTCCAGAAGCCCAAGGGCAAACAAACTATGATTTGTATTCTAGGAGTGTGAATTTTTTGTCTTTTGGGGTCTGGACCAGGAAGTTTAATGTAATACAATGGAATTTTATTTTGTGTGCCTTCTGAGGTAATCTAAATGTTTCATTCCACTTGTCCCTTTCTAATCTGAAGTCAATGAACTTTGGGGACAAGTTCCCTTCAGGCTGATTGCTCAGGAGGGGGGTGGGGGGAGGAAAGAGAGAGGAGAGAGAGAGGAGACCAAAACAAAATATCCTAGGAAGAGAGAGACTCAGTTGAGGGATTTCCCAAATCAAATTGGACTATGGACATGTCTGTGAAAAGTTGTCTTGAAGGATGACTGATGTTGGAGGGTCCAGCCCACTGTGAGCAGCGCTATCCCTAGGCAGGTGGGCCTGAGCTGTAAGTCCCACCCTGACTTCCCTTAGTGATGGCTTGTGACCTAGAAGTATAAATCAAGTAATACCTTTCCTCCCCATTACTTGTATTCGGTCAGTGTTTTGTCACCATGGAAAAATAACTACAACAAATGTCTTTGGGCTCAGAAGGAGAGTCCTACCACTGTGACAGTAAACTTGATACTAACAGCTTTGAGCTTCCCATCACAGTAAAGATTTATTTGAGAAACAGCCTGGAATTGGCACACTTTCTCACATACCTAGAAAATTCTTAATATGTATGAATTAATGAGCCCAGAATAGTTACTTACCCATGGTAGATGCTGTCATTGCTTGGACAGCTAGTTAGTACTCGTGACATCAGTCAGTCCCAGGGCCTGCCTGATCCTCCTATCACAGATTAATGGAGGAAGGAGTTGTGTGGGTAATATCACAGCAGTGGCCTTAAATTGTGAAAAATTTCTCCAAGCCTCATAAGCCAGGGCATGGCAAAGAATTCCTCAACCCTGCTTATCTACCCAGAGACATGGGGATGGCAGGACTGTGGACACGGAGTGCAGCTACCCTGCAGCGGGGCCACTGCTGTCAGAATGGACTCCCACAGACTTCATTAGCTGCATTTTAGCACTGGAGCCCTCACCCCTCGAATGGTAGGAGCATAGTTCAGATAATGATGGCCCTCCAGTTGTTATGGGCAGACCCCATTTTCTTTGTAATCAGGAGGATGCTTTCTAGTCCTGTCTCTTGTTAAAATGATAAGTGCAGAGCCTTCTCTTTCTAATGCAGCCCCTAGTTCTCAAGGACATGACAAACTTTTCCTTCCTTCCTCTTTCTAAGCTCTCTCTCTCTCTCTCTCTCTCTCTCTCTCTCTCTCTCTCTGTGTGTGTGTGTGTGTGTGTGTGTGTGTGTGTGTGTGTGTGTGTGTGTGTGTGTGTGTGATTCCCCACAGATACAGGTGAGACAGGGTTTCTCTCTATTTCTTTGGAGCCTTTCCTGGAACTCACTCTGTAGACCAGGTTGGTCTCAAATTCTAACATCCACCTGCCTCTGCCTCCCCAGTACTGGGGTTAAAGGCATGCTCCACCATGCCTGGCTCTCTGACCTGTTTGAAGCTGAAAGTTCACTTTGAAAACCATTGCTACTTTGGCAAGCCTTCCATCCTTGTCTTTAAAAACAAAACAAGAAAAAAAAATTTTTTCCTGACACAGATGGAGACTTCTTCTGTGTATCTATGTATGTCTACAAGAACATTTGTCATCTCACTATTCCTTTCATATGCTTCTTGTCACTACATGGCAAGCTCTTAACCTTTGGATGCAGATTTCTGAATCTTAATGAATTCATCATGAGCTATGATGATGAAGGAATATGATGGCAGGAATATTGTGCAGGAGATAATAACTGATATCTCAAGTACTTCCTGGGTGACCAGCACAGCATTTTTATTTTTATTTTATTTAAATTAGTAACAAGCTTGCTTCACATGTGAATCCCTGCTCGCTCTCCCTCCCCTCCTCCCCATCCCTTCACCAACCCCCCCCAAACCACCATCCCATCCCCCCTCCGCTCCCCAGGGAGGTCGAGGCCCTCCATGGAGAATTTCTAAAGTCTGTCATATCATCCCAGGCAGGGCCTAGGCCTTCCCCCATGTGTCCAAGCTGAGAGAGAATCCCTCCATGTGGAATTGGCTCCCTGAAAGTCCATTCATGTGCCAGGGATAAATACTGATCTACTACTCAAAGCCCCATAGATTGCCAAGGCCTCTTCACTGACACCCACGTTCAGGGGGTCTGGATTAGTCCCATGCTGGCCTCTCAGCCATCATTCTGGGGTCCCTGAGCTCCCCCTTGTTCAGGTCAGCTGTTTCTGTGGGTTTCACCAACCTGGTCTTGACCCCTTTGTTCATCACTCCTCTCTCTCTACAATTGGGTTCCAGGAGTTCAGTTCAGTCAGCACAGCATTTGAACACTGTTTTTGTTTCTGTTCTATTGCTATGCTCAAAATACTCAGACGAAAAGCAACGTAGAAGAGGGAAAAGTTTATTCTGCTTACAATTGCAGGGCATGGTGTGTCACTGAGGGAAGGCAAGTCAGAAAATTGAAGGTAGGTCCCCTTGCTGTCCCATACAGCTCATCACTGGCCAAGGAACTCACTTCACAGCCAGGAAGTACAGCAGGGACCTTGGAGGGTGCTGCCTATTGACTCATTTGCCAGCTCATAACTAGTGATCTTTCTTGTATAGTTCAAAACCACCTGTCTAGGAAATGAAAGGTGGCAACCACAGTGGGGCTTGCCCTTCTACATCAATCCCCGCAGACATACCCATCTGATCCAGATAGTTCCTCTTAGAGGACTCTAGGCTTTGCCAAGTTGACAGTTAAAGCTAACAGAGACAGACATTTTGAATATCATCTCAAGGAATTTGAAGAATCCATTATTGCCCAGTTTCCTGAGAATCTGGAGAAACGGAAGCAGAGAAATGAGATCTGAGGATCAAACCCAAGGCCTCATAGTATGTAGACTAGAGAACAGGATATGGGGAAAGAAAGAACAAAAATGTTGCTTTATGATAGTGCTGGATTGAGAACCCCAAGGACTTGTAGAAGTAACAACTTTAGAACAGTGAATGTGGGACTAGAGACTTGACTGGGATTTTAAAGACTGCTTCCTCCATAGGACCTGGATTCAGTCTCCAACGCCAGAGTCCGGGAGCTCACAACTGCCTGCAGTCCCCACTCCAGGGAATCTACTGCCCTTTTCAGCCACTGCACTCGCATGCACACAGTTCAGAATGAAAACATGCAGCACAGAGAAAAGGGGGCATCAAGCTGTCATTTTGTGTAGACTGAATTATGGTTGAGAATGGGTTTTCATAGTACCCCCTCATCTCTCTACTGTTTGTAAAGTACTGGATTCCTGAGTCCTCCTTTAGCACTCTGGATATTGACTGCATGAATCGGGTGATAGGAGGGTTTCTCATCTTTGGGGAGATGGGAGAACATCCACGAATGTCCAAAGGATGCATACAGCTCTGCCAGAAAAGTCTTTAGGGTGAGACAAAGCCCCCACTCTCATTAAAGCAATGTGCTGCTGCTTTAGGTTCCAACTATTTGTATGTAGGTATGCAGTGCCTACTGAGGCTATGTTGGTGCTGCTGGGACCAGAGTGGGTGTTTTATGCACCATGTCTTCTCAAGCAAGATGGAAAGGGCTTATAAAAGCCATTTCCAAGGAGCAAACAGATTCTTTAAAAATTTATAAAACAAGTGTCCACTTAGGGTTTCATTTGAGTTTTACAAAATGTTTCTACTTGAGTCTTGCCATATCAGCAACAAAAGATTCTGAGATCGAAATGAATCAAACCTGGGAGAGTATAATAAAGTTTTTTTTTTAAAAAAAAAGTCTAAATGAGGGGTCATGTTGCTAGTGAAAGGGATGTCAAGGCCTAAATGATCCCTTCCTGATGTCTTCTAAATGGAAAGAAGAAAGGTTTGATCTTGAAAATGTCTGTCCTTTGAATAAGGAGAGTTAGGGGAGGCTGGGAAGTGTATCCACAAGAGATAATAATCCCTTCTCTGATCAGCTCCTTTGTTTTCATGAAAGGGAACTAGATGAGGAGGCCACAACACAAGCATCATAGAAACGGACTCCCTCTCCTTCTTTAGAAGTTTCCCAACCCCGTGACATTGGTGAGAGTTAAAAATAAATGAATATTTGAACTCAGATGTACTGTCAAGAGATGGGAAACGTGAGGTCAGGCAGACCTGTGGACATTACAAAGTTCTTGTTAAATCTTCTCTCCTGTTTACTTTGTAAAGGTTTTAATCAGAGCAAAATAGGCTAAGGTCAGTTGGTAGAGGGAGAGAGAACCTGTGTGTGTGTGTGTGTGTGTGTGTACATGTGTGTACGTGTGAGCATACACATGTTTGGGCTTGCATGTGGATGCATATTGGTCAAAATTGGTTGTCTTCAGCCGGGCGGTGGTGGCACACGCCTTAATCCCAGCACTCAGGAGGCAGAGGCAGGCTGATCTCTGTGAGTTGGAGGCCAGCCTGATCTACAGAGTTCCAGCACAACTTCCAAAGCCACAGAGAAACCCTGTCTTGAAAAACAAAAAATTGGGTGTCTTCCTCCATCACTACCTACCTTATTTTTTTTTAAGACAGGGCTTCTCACTGAAGCTAAAGCTCACTAATTCATCTGGTCTGGATAGCTATCAAGTTCCAGGGATCTACCTTTCCCTACCTCCCCAGTGCTAGGATTACAGAGGCACATCCCTATACCTTTGCATGTTGATGTTAGAATCCAAACTCAGGTCTTGATGTTCGCACAGCAAAACCCTTTCCCAATTGAGCTGCCTCAGTACTGAGTACATGCCTGTGTGTATTGTATCTTTTTGTTCATAGTCATTCTTTTTAGTTTCCTCCAAACCCCAGGCTCCCAACACCTTAGGAGAAAATGCACGAAATTAATTTCAAGGAAGCTTTGGAACACACTCCACAGCTGACCTTGTCGTGTTATACCATGGTGTGTTTACCTTTACAGAGCCATTCTTTCAGTCTGAGAAGAAGGGTTTTGACAGTTCCCTTGTAGGGTTCATGTCTGATGGGTAAATCTGGTGAAAAGAATAAGTAAGTGAATTCATGAATTTTTAAAAGTCGACCAAATTACCTGAAACTGGCTCATTAAGACTTTGCTTAGCCATGCTTTTTTCACTCTGCTATCCTGGAGCACTTTCACCACATATTAATTATTTGACCTTTATGTTTAGAGCATGATCTGTTTCTGTTTATTTTTCTTACTGTCTACATGCAATCAAGCAGAAACTCCACCCTAGGTACTTGTGTTCAGTTTATTCAAATCATCCATTAAACTGACCCCAGGAATCCATAACTATAGAAAAGAATAGTCTCTCCCTCTCTCTTTTGCTGTGTGTGTGTGTGAGAGAGAGACAGACAGACAGACAGACAGACAGACAGACAGACAGAGAGTCAGAGAGAGAGACAGAGAGAGAGAGACAGAGAGAGAGAGAGAGAGAGAGAGAGAGAGAGAGAGAGAGGAGAGAGAGATGCAATGAACACTTGTACATATTATAGAGGCCACAAGTCAGTTATGGCTGTCATTCCTCAGGCACTCGCCACCCAGTTTTGAGAGGAGACCTTTCACTTCTTTGGAACTCACTGAATGGGCTAGACTAGCTGATCCCTAGGGATCATCCAGTCTCTGTACCTCCTCTCTCAGCAAATGGATGGCAAGCATGTACTACTCCAACACTTGCCTTTTTAGAGATTGGTTCTGGAGATCAAACTCAGGTCCTTGTGCTTGTAAAGCATATACTTAAACTTCTGAGCCATGTTCCCAGCCTCAAAAGAACATTCTTCATTCAGCACCAGGACCAGCCTTGTGTATTTACAGTCTTGTCCGGGCTATGCGAACCTGAAGACTTGTTCATTTACCAAAACTCAAGGACTTGGAAAGAGTTCTTGCCACAGAGTTGTTCTCTGCTTCCATATTCATGCTGTGGCATGTTCTTTACACACACACACACACACACACACACACACACACACCACAAATAAAATTTAAAATGAGAGGTAAATAGCATTAATTGTCAACTTGACACAACTTAGAGTCATCCAAGAAAAGAGCCTTAATTTATGAATGGCCTAGATCAGATTGGCCTATAGGCAAGTCTTTGGGTAGTTACCTTGATTTTTAACATCTGAAGGAGGGCCTAGCCCACTCCAGGGATCATTCCCTAGGCAGATGTCTCAGAATAAAAATGTTAGCTGAGCAAGAGCCCGTGAGAACCAACAGGGAGTATTTCTTCATAGACTCTGCTGGAAGTTCCTGCTTAAGTTCTAACCAGAAAGAATGATTCAAACAAACCCTTTCCTGCCCTAAGTTACTTTTGGTCAGAATATTTTTACATAGCAACAGAAAAGAAACCAGAACATATGCAAAATCACCCAGTGTCCTCTCATGTGGAGGTCACGGTAAATCTTAGCTATAATCAATACTTTTACAATCTCATCCTTCAAGCCTGTAGACACAGCTCATAACATAAACAGTGCCATGGACAGGTAGGTGCTGTGCAGGGTAGGTATTGATACTTTGACAACAGTGGATGGTTGTAGAAAGGCTGTGTAAATGATTATCCCATCCCAAGATGACATAAACTGTGCGTCCTGGTCTAGCCTATGCATTGAGGGAGTCTGAGAGGCTAAATCCCAAGGTTATAGTAAGCTTAGGCTCCTGTGGTGCCAGGGGCAATTTTGTGGATGCTCTCAATAGTTTGTACCCATGGAAGATAATTCTAAGGCAGGTATTTCTGACTGCCAGTTCCACACATCTCAAGATGCCTAGTACGTTGCTGTTCATCCTCCATCCACCTTCCTTTGGTTTGATCCCAAACCCAGGTTCTGTATGGAGACTTCCAGCAATACCCCTCTGGTTTAAGCCAGATGGAGCCCCCTTTGAAACCAGAGTTTGAGTTAATCCTCCAGAAATTGCAAGTAGAAGATGCTTCTTGGGGAAAAGCGGGACACCATCTTGCAAGACTGAGCAGAGAGGAACAGCAGATGTGCATAGGTACAAGAGAACAGAGCTGGTTCTATGGTGAAGCTGGTTCTAAGAGACAGCTTGGTTCTATGGTGAAGTCAGAGCCAGTGGAGCGAGGGAAAGGGCACAGATAGTATTGGCACGAATGTGCTCTGGGTGCCTGTTCTGATTCAAACCTGACATGCTGGGGAAGTGAAATGGGAGGATGGTGATGAAGACCATGGCAAATGTGGAATCAGAAGGAAGAGCTTTGGGGGACTTGGAGAATCGGGTCTCTCAGAGGAAACAGTGCTGAAAGTCTTTGGAGGTCTTTAGACAAGTTAAAGGAGGGTACAGTGTGGTGTGCTGAAAAGTACATTCCCCTGTGTGAACCTAGATGTGAATAATCACTTGTGCTGTTAGGAAAGCCAGCCAACCACAACACCATCCGAGTTCCTTAAGCTACATGCTTTTGTGTTTTTAAGGAGGAAGAACACTTTCAAAGAGCTAAATGTGAATTCTGTGAGTGATGTGTATCATTGTTTAATTTCATTAGCTACGATATAGCGTAGCTGTGCTTGTCTAACTGCTCAGGCTGGATGGCAGTGCCTTCTGAAGAAGAATGGTTCTGCAAGGTAATTGAATGTATCCTGCTGATGGAGTTACAATGGCCCATTTTCCCAATTCAAAAGATGTAGTGTTTTAGAAGAAATACAGAATCTATTCCTTAGCCACAGTTTTTTTTTTTTTTTTTTAGCTCAAAACAGAGGTGAATGTGTAAGGCAGTCCGGCAGTTATGGCATACACACGGGGATAAGAGTGAAAGCTGACCATCTCCTAGCTCCTCAGGCAGAAGAGGGGCCATTTATCAATACTTTGGTTTAGTTGGAAACCGAGGGGAGAAGCTTTGGCTTCCTCAGCTAAGAACTGTTACCAGTAGTCTCTGTCGGGATCAAATGTTTCCAGATCATTGGGAGTATTGTTGAAAGAATCGAAGAAGCACACACACACAGACAAATAACATGGGATTCTATTAAAAAACAGAATAAGGGAACAGAAGATAGGTAATAGGCTACAGTGGAAAAGCTGATTCTGTGGGAGACTTCTCCTATAACATTTGGTTGACTCCCAGTGTTTCGCTTTGTAGGCCTCAGAGAAGGGGAGTTGGTTGCTAGGACTAAGTTGTGGTGTTTTTTTGTTTTGTTTTGTTGATTAATAGGCTGGGAGTATGTAAGCCTCTGTTTGATACATATGTCCTTTTCCGTGATACATCTGATTTTAATCAAGTTTGCTTGTTCTAGTTTCATTTCTGTTGCTGTGATAAAATATCCTGTTCAAAAACAACTTTGAAGAGGAACGGCTTTATTTGGCTTACAGGTCTAGTATATTAGTAAGCCATTGCAGGGAAATTGATGCAGAGAGAAATTAATACACCTGTGGTGCCTACTTGCTGCTTATGCTCAGGTAGGTTATTCTTATATAGCTCAGGGCCCAACCTAGGGAATGGTGGTGCCCACAATGGGCTTGGTCTTCTTAAATCAAGTAACAGTCTTAACAATCAAGACAATCCCCCATAAACATGCCCACAAACTTACCTGATCCAGACAGATCTTCTATTGAGGCTATTTTCTCTCAAACTATTCTAAGTACCGGCAAGTTGACATTTTATACTAACTTTCACAAAACATAATCAGTGTAGGCATTAAGATGGTAAGTATGGAAAAAAAAAAGATGGTAAGTAGGGATTTTCCCCTGGAAGTTTATTTTGAGGACATAGAGTAGCTTACTATGCATGCCCCCAGGACTAGTCTAGACAAAATTAGCTCTATGTCCTTAGTTACAAGAAATGCTTCTGGAAGTGTGTGTCTGCAAAGGGGAAGTTACTAATGATTGTTAGTGAGCTATAGATCAGAGTAACCAAATTGCAGCTGTCCTTTGTTTGGAGATGTCCATGAAGCTGAATGCAGGTGGGCACCCAGGTGGCTAAGTGCATTGTTGGGAAATGATTGTGTATGTAGCTCAAGTTGAGTTGAGTCCCAGGTTGCTAACATCTCCTTAACCTCACCTGCCTCAGACCTGTGCAGAAATATTAGCAAGAGTATATGCAAACACTAGGCCACCGGGCAGTCCTCCTGAGGAACCATATGTGATGTAACTTTGGAATGGAGTCTGGTTGTGCTAGATATAATTGTGTTTACTCTACGATATTGAAAGTCTTCGTTTTTATGGATCTTACAGATCCACAGTACAGAAATATCCTAGTGAAATTAACATAGGAGATCTAACATCTCAAAAAACTGGCACTGAAAATACTTCTGTATTTATTGAAAAGAGTGTACTGTGCTTGCCTCCAAGTGCCCTTGCTGCTGTGTTTCTGTGCATGAAATTGACAAGCTCCCAGTGAGAACATGCTTGATAGTCTGCGTAGGAACTTCGGAAAGACCCTAGAGATGCTGTGTGGAAGTCTTACTCAGGACAAGTAAGACCCTGCTCTTTCCCTCCTCTTTCCCCCTTTTTCTCTCATTCCTCCTCTTTACCTACTCCTTCTCTTCTTTCCTCCTCCTCTTCCTTTTTGTTTCCTTCTCCTCTTCCTCCTCCTCCTCCCCTTCCTCTGTCTCCTTTCCCTATTTCATCTTAAGATGATCTGTGTATCTCAACTTATCCTTCAATTTAGAATTCTCCTGCTTCTTCCTCTTGTCGACTTGACAGAATCATGAGTCATCTGAGAGGGAAGTCTCCATTGAGGAATTGCCTAGATCAGATTGATCTGTGGCAATGTTTTGGTGGGGCAGCTGTCTTCACTGATAATTGAGGAAGGAGGGCCCGTTCTACTTAAAGCAGCATCATTCTTTGGGCAGGTGGTCCTGGCCTGTATAAGGAAGGTAGCTGAGTGTGAGCCTGTGCATGAGCCATTGAGGAAGCCAGCAAGCAATTCCTCCATGGTTTGCTCAGAGTGAAACTAGAACAGTAGCCCAAAACTTACACACAATTGATCTGAAAAATAAGACTTATACACCAGAGTCCTGAGTGTCAGTCACCCACTCTTACACACAGGGGAAGTTGCTGGTTGACTTTGGACATTAACAATAGACAAATTCAGAGGCCCATGAAGCATACCTGACAATGGGAGCCCAAATACATCCAGCTGCTGCAGGAACTGGCCTGTGGCACCCTAAGATGGAGAAAAGTGTCCCACCCCTGAGCCCTGCTAGTAACCCACTGTCTACTTCATCCCACACCCTACACTTTTGATTCTGTTGATGACTTTAGTTATGCACATGACTTGTGTTTGAGTCATTCAATCACTGAATCCTCTCTCTCTCTCTCTCTCTCTCTCTCTCTGTCTCTCCTTCTCTCTCTCCCACTCTCCCTCTCCTTTCCTTGCCCTCTCCTTCTCCCTGCCCCCATTCCTTTCTTCTTTCCCCTGCTGGTTAGCATCAAGGTCAGCACAGCATAAGAGACAATCAGCCCTGGAATGTCCCTGAAAGAGCCTTTGAAGGAACCCCCTAGAGGCCGCTGATGCATTCTCTCCACAGCCTGGTGATTGCCTCTCCAGGTTCTCTAGAGGGTCTGATTGCAGCTTTCCTTCCCTGCACTTTTCCTGTAAACCCCTCCTCCCATCCTGTCTTCTGTGGGATTGATTGGCCTCTTCCCTTCCCTCCAGGCAGCCACTCTCCAGCTGTCTTAGCCCTCTGTTCTCTGCCCTCCCAGTTCTGGGTCCCTTTGATCCATAAGCTTACCATTGTACACTTACACACCTATAGCACCAAGACAACACTCTAGAAAGCTCAGCCTCTCAGTATTGCTATAGCAACAGCTTCTTCTACTCCTGAATTTTTAAGAGTAGAAGCACAAAAGCAGTGCATACCAGGACCAACCCTGTTGAACTTACTCAGGGTGACTAGAAGAGCATTCAGGCCCAGGTACTGCTCTCTTTGTTCCTGTCTCTCATTTACTCAAATGCAAAGCCCACAGTCAATTGTAAGAGATGAGATCTTTTTCCTTAAGTCACTTCTTTAAGCAAGGTTGAAATTTGTATCTCCATTTAGTGTTTTTGATACAAGGTTCCATGCAGCCCAGGTTGTTCTCAACCTTCCCTTTGTAGCACAAGTTGGCCTTGAACTCCTAATCTTCCTGCTCTCACCCTATGAGTGCTACGATTACAGGTGTGCTCGTGGGCTCCTTTGACAAAAAGTAAATGAGTGTGTGCCTTGGAGCAGCAGCAGTAAAGAGGTGTTGAGTAGTCTTCAGATGCCATTAACACACTGATTGAGACCTTTAAATTCACCTTAGCACTTGGTCATAACTGTATAAACACAATCAAATAACAGTGGACAGAAAGCAGCCTGCATACTCCATGATTAGGATAATGGGACATGTCTGGGTTCCAGCTTGGAGCCTGTATGCCACCAGTCCTTTGCCTCCACTCCTCCAAGAAGTAACACTCAGCCCCTTTATATAATGGGCACTGCCTTCTCACTATCCCCAGGAGCCCTTGCTTTCCTCAGAATGCTTATCTGTCAGCCTCTTGCATGAGTTTTGGGGGAGCTACTTAAGGTAGGAAGAGAAATGAAGGACATCCGTCATGTGTGGCACTATACAGATTTGTTCTTCCAGAGAAAATTGCCTTGGGAGCAGTTCTTCTCCTACACAGGGGCACCTGAGTATTTAGAGGATGGCAGAAGATAACTTGTGATTTTTTTTCAAAATGTTTTGCATCCTCAGAACTTTTATCTGATAATTTTCCATTCAGAGCAAAACAAGAGGCTAGTTTGTCTGCACCCAGGAATGCTTGCATTTGGAGGTCCTGAGCATTACTCTGTGTCCTTTAATATTCAGTAAAGGTGAGGTTGGCCTAAGCTACTTAACTGAAAGAGTCCCCTGGAGGTGGGGAGGAGAGACATGTATCTAGGTCACAGGATACTCTAAGGTGCCTTGTACCTTGCTTAAGACAGCATATGTATGTTGTTGTTTCCTGCTTTATATACCAGGATACCTGGTCCATGAACTTCTGGGATTCTCCTGTCACCAACTGGCATCACTTCTTAGGATTACTAGGACTGCAGATGTGCTATATACATCCAGCACTTACATGGATGTTGAGACTACAAACTCAGATCCTCATGGAGTCGTGGCAAGTACTTTACTTGCTGGGCCATCTCCTCTGCCCAAGAATCCCTTGTGTTTGTTACCTGCTTCTTGGACATTCTTGGTGTGGTGTTGTATGAACCTCAGGCATCCTTTCCCTTCATTTCTTCTAGCAGCTTCTCAGGGCCTTGTTCTTGCTGAGATGTGATGACTCTGAAACACGGACACTTGGTATTCAGCTCACTCTGCAGCCTCTTGGAGGCTCCCTCTAGGTTTTCCAAATACTGAGAACTCCCCAAAACGTACAGTTAGATTCATAAATTCTTGGTTCCATACAAGCAATTCAACAGCTTGTCCTTGTTACTTCAACCACTGTAAGACTGGGTGTAGTAGGCTGTTCTATAGGATTCTTACTTCAGAAACTAGTTCTTATGGAGGACATTATAACATACAGGATTTTTAACAGGGTGCCTATAGGGTAACAGAAAAGGGCTTTAGATTCCCTGGGGCTAGAGTTACAAGAACTTGTGAGCCATCCAGTGTGGGTTCTAGGAACCAAATTCTAGTCCTCTACAGCAGCAGTAAGTGCTCTTAATAGCCGAGGCACCTCTCTAACACCCCCAAATTCTTTTAGGCAAGGCAAGTAAATATACAGCTTTGCTGTCTGTCTGTATCATGCAGCCCAGTCTGGCCTCATATGACTATGTAACCCCAGAAGACTTTGAACTTCTGATCCTCTGTCTCTACCTCCTGAGTGCTGCTGGGGTTCTAGGTATGTATCACCATGCTCAGTTTATACAGTGCTGAGGACCAAGTCTAGGGCCTCGTGCATGCTAGGCAAGCATTGTACCAACTGAGTTGAATCCCAAATTCTGATTTTAAAAAAAAATTACAAGTTAACACAAAATAAAGCGGCAACCTGGTTCCCTTAGGTATTTGATTTCTAGCCATGCACAAAGCCAGACCTGGGTACAGGCCAACAGCTAGTGGCAGGAAGCTTGCAGATTATCTTGAGGGAAGACTGAAGCACACAGCCCTGGCTCCTCGGGGTTCCTAAGGTTCTGCCAAGCCCTCTTCCAGACAGCATCTTGGAACCTCATCAGTAAGGCAGATGGCACATCAGGGGTCCTTGTTCAGGAGTCTCAGGATTCCAAGCTGTTAGGATGTGTAGGCTTTGAAAATGCCACACTCCAGGGGAGCAGCATTCTGCTGCTCAGGCATCTTCACAGCACACGTGTATGCTTTTCCACTTCTGTGACTTTCATTTGTGTGTGTGTGTGTACGTGTGTGTGTGTGTGTGTGTGTGTGTGTGTGTGTGGTGTGTGTGTGTGTGTGTGTGTGTGTGTGTGTGTGTCCCTAGGACTACTCCCACAATCTCAGCAGAGGCTGTATCCACTATGTGTGCAGGGACTGGCTTCATTGCATGGTATGTCTTGCAGAGTCCTTATGCCTGCTCTGTTCTGGCCCTACCGGTGTTCTAGTTAGCCCTCCCCTCCAAAGGCTTCCACCATGGAGCAGATCATGACCTAAGAACCAACCCACCCATATCACTGGCTAAGTAGATCAAAATTGAGGCTGTTTAAACTCTGTCACCAGGAGCCCTTATCCTTTGTAGAGACGTTCCAGCTTACTGTTGAGCAAAATGAATTATAGACAGGTACAGGACTCTGAAATCCTGGGACAGATGCTAATGGCCTTTTTATTAGGCTCCTTTATACCAGGGTTCTGGCTTCCAATGTTAGGTGACAGCAACATATTTGGTAAGAAAAACATGGATATCTATTGAAGGAGGGAAGGAAAGGATAAATACAATTCAGTCACCAGGAAGCTGTTTTAAAGGCAGCTCGGTTAGTAAAGTGATTGTCTAATTTGTACAAGGCCCTGAATTCTATACCCAGCACCACAAACACTGTGCATGGTTTTTCACTTCAGTAAACCCAGTTTTTTGGGAGTAGAAGCAGGAATATCAGGAATTCAAGGCCGTCCTCTACTACATAGCAAATCTGAGGCCAGCCTGTCTCAATCCACAGTAGCAAAAAGCTGTTTGAAATCCAGGTTTCTGATGGCAGCATTGAAGCACACATTGCTGCAAGAAGTTCTTTTAGGATCATCACACACCAGTACTGATGAAGAAGCCAGTTGTTCATGGCATGGTGTGGGTCCCTTACATCCTCATATATAGAAGGAAAACACCCTTGGCTAAATTGACTATGGGTGTGTAAGGTGATTGTCCAAGATCTGCTGATTCCTGAACCTCTTTAGTTGCTTCAAAACTTAGAAGTAAATGACTCAGTGAGTTTTTTTTTTTTAAGAAAGCCTAAAACTAAGAATTCCAAATTTTGTAAACAAATACTGATTTTGAACATTACAAAACCAGATCTCAGTTTGTGAAAAGATTTGCAGTGTTTTGTAATAGAACATCAAATCCAGGTCCTCCTCCCAGTCCTCCTTCTCTTCCCTCTCTCCTCCCCTTCCTCTTCTTAATATTGGTTTGTTAATACTCAAGAAATTGGTGTATGTTAACTACTTTAAAAAGAAACTATCAATATTAACAATGAAGAAGTATCTACACTAAAACACAAAAGCCAGCCTAAATATCTTTGCATCAGGTTTTTGCTCACAAGGGATTGCCATCTCCACCCTACCCAAGTGCTAGGGTCACAGGCATATATGTGCCACCATGCCTAGCTTTTATGTGGGTGCTAGAGATCCACAGGTTCTTTTGCTTTGCAACAAGCACATAACTGACTGAGCCGTCTCCCTGGTCTCCTTCATTAGCCTTATATGTCATTTGTTAAGCACATGTACAGCCCATCCGTTCATCTTTGCTTATTAAATTATAGACACACTCCCCTCCATTGCTGTACTTATCTGCTATGGTGTCCCTGTATTGGTCTTGCTTTGGTTTTTGGTTTGTGGCTCATTCTTCAGTATAGCCAACCTCTTGCATCAATTGCGGCATCAGGGACTGATTCAGAAACCCAGCCCTGGAAACTTAAAACTCTGTAGACACACACAGGGCAGACCTCCGCTTTTCCTAAAGGCTCCCTTCCTCTCCAGAAACTGAATTTTTCATGCAGTAATTAAAATTTGTAGGTCAAGCGTCCCAGGGCACTTCTTGCTAATATGGGAAGGCGGTGATCAGATTCGTTTGTGCGGCTCTTCCCAGCGCTGAGACTTAAAGGATGAAGGGTGACATTTTCTCCCATTTTGTAAATTAATACCATTGATCTGCCTAACAAGAACAAAGTTAGGCTTCAAAATACCAAATGATAAAGAGATTAAGACTTTAAATGGCTTTCCAAAAGGCAACCTCTATTGTAAGGCTGCAAGCTGACTATTGAACTTTCAATTAGAATTTCTAATAGGCTATTGACTTAAATGGATAAAATGTTGCAAGTGATAGCTTTCAAGATGACAGAGATTGCTTCTTGCATTCTGGAATATTACTTTTATGGAGGTATACTGTTCTGGAGGGAGAATGATAACATATTGCCTCCTCTCTGCAGAGTGTCTGCTGTTTCTCTGTTGCAATTTCTTCAAAGGTGAATAAATGCATTTTTAAAACTGCATTTTAGAAACATTTCCTGTTTTGCGTGTTTGATGAGCACCGACTTTGAAATCTTTTAATGTAGTAGAAGGCCCTTTAGCATTCTGAAAGTCTTCTTCTGAAAATGTTCAAAAATTACATTTATTTATTTAGTGTGTGTGTGTGTATCCATACACATACACTTGTGTGTAGTCAGAAGACAGCTTGTAGGAATTGATTCTTCTACCTTGAGGGTTCCAGGGAATAAATTCAGGCCACCGTGTTGTGTTTGGTGGTAAGCACCCTCACCTGCTAAGGATCAGCTCCATTGTGGCAGTATCATGCTTTATGTGTGTGTGCATTTGTATATGTGTGTTCAGATATGCAGGTGCATGTGTGTGAGCAGGAGAGCATGCTCGTATGTATATGCATGGGGAGGCGAGAGGTCCACCTCAGGTTTCCTCCTCCATTTTCTTCTCATGCTTGTATGGCAAGCACTTTACTGACTAAGCAATTTCCCAGCCCACAATTCTACTTTTCTCCTCTGTCTTGGGACTAAAGCCAGGGCCTCGTGCATTCTGAGGATAGTTTCTACCAGTGAGTTTCACTTCCATCCCAGGGTTCTGCTTCTATGAGAACAGATCAGTGGTTGTTTGCACACCTCCCTGTATGCCTTCACTTGGGACATCAGCAGTTGTACTGCCTGATGGAGTCACAAACATCAGTTCCCCACACCTTGCTCTCTGCCTCTGTTGACTACTCTCAGAAGCTGTGTTTGTCCTCTGCGGAGGTCTTCTGGAAGAGTGTGGCCCAGTGTAGGCCTTGTTATGAAACACTTGCTCTAATACATTTTTAAATACTAATTTTTCAAAGACCAGCCACCTCTTCTAGGATAAAGGGTTAATATTATGCTTATGTTACAGTGCATTAAAAACTCTAATTAAAACAGCATTACATTCCCATCTGCCAATCTCCAGTAATCTTCTTTAATTGCAGTAATTAAACTATATTTACATGTTCAGAATACTTGTAATTTAGCAAATTGCACTCTCTGCTCTACATTTAATCAAACAACCAGTTCCAGTATATTTAGTGTGGAAAGAAGTAATTTCAATGTTTTGATTACTATAGCAGATTTGACAGAGTAAGTGCCCCTCTAGTAGAGGCCTTGAAAGGGAAGGCAAACATGAGATACAGTCATGGATTTGATTGTCGTTCGAATGCCTAATTGCATGTTGGAGGATTAACTATTAAAGGATATCATGGTTGTGCTTGATATTTAGACATAAGCGATATTACAGCCAGCCGCTACTGTCTCTCAGGGAAATGTATTAGAGGCAAAACCTTGTGAGGTCATTGTGAAATATAGTGAGATCTTTGCCTATCTTCTTTCTTTTGAGCTTAAGGACTATTTTATTAGAGTTTGAAAAAATCAGCATCTGACCAAGTTGTAAATCCTACAGAGTTGTAAATCCTACAGAGAAGAGGAGAGAAACCCCTTTTAAGTTAGGCAGGGAGGTCAGTAAGTAGCTGTACAGAGGGTGGAGTCTTCAGAGAAACAGTAAAAGTCCAGGGTGTCTGGGAAGCATGCTTAGGATTTTAGACAGGATTCAAAGAAGAGATTTCAAAAGGAGAAAGGGAGAGCTTAGAAAAGCCTGAGGGTCAGCATCTATGAGGGTCAACATCGGTTAGGGTCAGCATAGGCTCAGGTGAGCATTGGTAAGGGTCAGCATCGGTGAGAGTCAGCATCAGTGAGGGTCAGCATCTATGAGGGTTAGTATCACTGAAGGTTGGCATAGGTGCAGGTGAACTTGCATTGCAGGGGCTCTAGAAGCAAGTGTCAGCCATATTCAGTAGTGGCTACTGTGTCTTCTACCTGAGATCCCAAGGCTTTCCATGTAGTATGTTAGTTTCACACCTTCAAGTTCAGGTATGAAAGAAAGCAGTGTTGAACAGCAACAAAAATATGTGTGATGTCCCTCAAAGGTGAACAAGTCTCTTCTCTGGGTCTTCTGCTGTTCCTGGTTTGGCTGTGGACTACTGTTGTTTCATTTTACATCTGGCCCATTAGTCAGGCCACTTCCTTACCTTTATGTTTGGTTTTACCACCTCCCTCTTCCAGGCTGTTCTACCTGACCCATCTCTTTAGCTTGTTCCACTGGATCTCATCCCCTCAACATTTTAAAAACAGAAACAACTTTGCTAACAATGATTAAATTAGAATCTGTTAATCAGCCCTAGACTTTTTTTTTTAAAACACTCATTGTTATCTTGTTGCAGAGAACCCGTACCTTGTGGGTTTTAATCTGTCTACATTTGGGGTGCTCCCAAATGGCTCTCCGATCTGTTTTTCTAAAATAGTATGTCAGTTAATTCATTGTAAAAGTTGAGGCAAAGGCTGGGCAGACAGTTCAGTGAACCAAATGCTTCCCTTGCCATGCAAGCATGAGGATTTAAGTTCTATTCTCATTACCCACATTTTTTTTAATACAGAAATGTTGGTGGACACCTGTAATCCCAGTTCTGTGCAGGCAGAGACAGGTGGATTCCTGAGACTTGCTGGCCAGCCAACCAACCTTGACTTCTTAGCTAATACCAGACCAGTGAGAGACCCTGTCTCAAAAAACAAGGTGGATGGCATCTGAGGAATGACACTTGAGGTTGTCTTCCAAGCCTTCACAGGCATACATCCGAACCCATACAAACACACAGAAAACACAAACAAACACACATACAAAATGCAAACACTCAAGCATACACTGTAAAAAAAAAAAAAGCAAAAAAACAAGTAGAAGTGACATTCTCTTTTGCAGTAACTGCTTTTTAATTATGCACTATTAACGGTATTTCTTAGAAGAGGTCTCTCTCTTGGTTTCCAGATAATATATTATATCCATTGGAATTATGCATTAATGAAAATGGAATGATATGTCGTGCTCCTGTTGAATAGTGGTCTTAAGCCTTGCTTCTTGACCAGGTGCAAAGAACAAAGCTACTCAGTTAAAAATGATGTATGGCATTGAGAATCTAAGCCTTTTTTTCATAGTTCACCTGATGACTTGCTATGATATTGAGTAAAAAAGCTTTAGTACTTTAAATGTCACATTGGCAGAGAGAGAGTGAAACAGATAGGGCCTTGTATTTTGTTGTCCGTGAAGCGGTCACAGTGAAAAATCTTGGCATAAAACAAATACTCGATTCATCCTATGGCCAGAAGAACTTTTCTGTACAACTCATTTCTTTGTTACTCATGTGAAAATTTAACTTCTAAAAAATATGACACCCTTTCCCCCGCCCCATGCTCTGCTTGCAAAGAGATTCTTATTAATTTATGTTAGCTGCCTATAAAATATAAATACCAGGACAAAATTAAGCCTGCTAAAGTGAAGTTCAAAGCCTGGCATACTACACAAATGAAGTCTTAGCATCCCTGAGAGGCTATGAAGTAGAGGAAGGAGCAAGCCAGAGTGGAAGTCTGTCTTCTGCTTAATGTTTAAACCCATGAATGTTTCATCTGTGAAATAGGGGTAACAGAGCACAGGTTAATTATTGAGCTGTTTGCTTTTCTCTTTGTGATATATTATCTGTATCTAAGTATGGAAAAACATGCACATATATACCCATATGTGCACATACAAGTACACTACAAAATTTACAGGCCTTAGGAATGAAAATGATTTGATCACAAAAGCCATTTGGAAGTTTCTTGGGGTCACAGCACAGATAGAGAAAAATGTACATAAGGGATGACGTAGACTAAATAGTATAAGCTGTAGACTTCCCTCAGCACTTTAGTTTAGATGAATGGTTTATTAGCCTCTTTCTCAAACAATGGTTTTTCTGAAGCTGTGAACAAAGGGTGTAGGAGAAGTTTGACTCTCAATACTTAATTCACACTTTCTTCTTAGAAGTGCTAATGAACAGCAAAAATTAACATTATTGGTAGTAATAATTTAAAACCTCAGATATTCCCTAACCCAGAAAATAACATGTCAAGTTCTGGGTAGCTAAGAACACACTTGAATGCAGAAGATGAGCTATTCTCGTTCTGTTGTTTTCCTGAGGGGATGAGCATGGGGGCAGAGTCTCAGGTAGGGTCTCATTCAGGCTGGAATCTTAAATCTTGAACTCCTAATTTTTCCTGTCTCCGAGTTTCTGAGTGCTGGTATCACAGGCATGTGCCATCACTGTTAGTTCCTGTGGTGCTGGCAATAGAACCCAGCATTCTGTGCACGCTGGGAAGTACTCTGCCCACTATACCATATTCTCATCGTGAGCTCTTCTCATTCTTGATCCTCACTGGAAATGCAGGTGTCAAGGTCAGCATCCTTAGTGTATTCTAACATGTAAATCTTTAACTTCTAGAACTTTCTACCTCAACTTAAGAGGATGTGGGAACTGATGTAGCAAGACTAGCATTTAATTTCTCAAACCAAAGTTTTGGCATTTACATTTGTGCTTATTTGACACACTGTTTCGAAGCATTGGGAGGTAACTCAGTGCTGCCAAAATAGCTGTAACTCCTTTTGGAAACTGGGAACTCCATGGATAAAGTGTTTGCCATGGAAGCCTAAGGACCTGATTTTGAATTCCAGCACCCACATAAAGCCAGCTATGGTACACATATCTATCTACAGCAAGGTGGAAGGCAGAGACAGGAGAATCCCCACAAGCTCACAGACCATCCAGTCTTGAGTACACATCATCAGTTCCAGATAAGACAGACACTGTCTCAAACCAGAAGGAAGGGTGTCAGACATCCTTTGTTTGCTCTGACCTCCAGGTATGTTCATGACACACATGCACACACATACACACACACTATATGCATAGACACACATATACACATAAAAATAATGTAAAATAAATTGAACTTCGTAAAAAAAAAATGCCAAGGTAGCCTTTATATATAAATCACATGGAACTCAAACTACCTTCTGAGGCAGAGTTGCTTTTCCACAAAAACCTTTATACTGATAAGAGCTCTGATTTCCTGTCTCCCATTGTTTACTTAGATGACATAGTATATGCCAAATAACAACTTTATTGTCTAATAAGGGATATTTTAGGTCTCCCTGAGCATCATTTTAGTCTTCTTCCAGCAAAGCACTTCCTACCTCAGCAGAGACTTGCGTCTCAGTCAGGTGGTACAATTGCTTTTTAATGAACTCTTTCTAAGTAACAGCATTACATGTGAAATACCTTGTCCTGTATTATTAATGGACCCCAGAATGAAAAGCCACAAAGACGTTGAGAAGTTTGCAATGCAGAAAAAAAAAAATGAGGGGACAGAATTTATTGTCAGTTCAACGAAATGCTAGTTAGAAGCCTTTGAGCTATCGTATTTATCCCCTGCAGCAGTATGGAGCCGTGGGTAGAGCTGCTGTGGACTACAACCTGTGTAGACATTGCTCCAGAATCTGCCTTCGTTATTTAATGCCCAGCCTGACTACTAGAATTTAACATAGTGACAACTTCCTCAGAGGAGGACTAGAGAGGTGGGGGTGGTGATATTTTACAACCTGAGAAGTTTAAGCATTAAGATAGTCAGGGCCCAGCTCTCATTAGCTGAACGGTAGATTTTTCTAATTAGTTCTTTCTACAGCAATTAGCAAGGACCAGTCTAATCACTTCATGCGAAACCAATCTCAGACTCTCAGAAAGAATGCCCTTGGCTTCTCTTTCAGATTGCAGTTTTTCAGATTTTTCCACATGCCCTCCGAGAATGGCATCTGTGGCACATGCTTGTTTTAAAGGTGAGCAGGATGCACAGGGACATGTGAGAGCAACTGAGCAGCGTGCTTAGATAAAAGCAGTTGTCAGTGTCCTGCTTTAACTAGGCAGTCTCTCTGCTTTGGTGCCTTGCACGGTGAAATGGAGATGGAGACTGCAGCATATGCATATTCGGTTTATCATGGCTGCCACTCCATAGGGAAGAGAACATTATGTACGTTAGATTCAGATGCATTTGGGGCCTGGGGCTGTGGGGCTTCATTTCCCAGCCTCTGCAGGACCTTGATACCCCCATTTGTATCCGCTAATCTATGCATGCAGACTTCCCTCTCTCCCAAACCCCTCCCTTCCTCTCTCCCCTCCCTTTCTGCCTCAGCACCACGGTCATTTCAGAGTTAGTCTCAGATTTTCACCACCTGTCCATTACTCTCCGTTCTTCAGTGAAGCTGCTGTGGGCATCTAAGTTGGTGATATTCATTGGTACTAAAAAGGAAGCCGATGGCAGAATGGGGTCCTGCAGCACATCAACAGTTTTCTTCTCTGGGAGAGAAGCCCCTTGTACACAGGATGGATGAGAAATGCTGTGTGTGTGTGTTATTGACCAAGAGAAAAGGCAGGCATCTTCGCCCTCCAAGCTGGAGAGGCTAAAGACTTGTATATTCCATGACTATGCTCTCAGCCTTTCAGGAGAATTTCTGGGATGGTGTCAGTACAGTTGTTAGTCAGAGGCCAGGTACTAGCAGTCTTATGACAAGCCAGGTTTAGCCATCCATCCTTCATAGTCCCATTAGAGACAAAATGCTGGAAAGAGGGACAATGTTGGGAAAAGGAACAAAAAGATCCATTGACACTCTGCCACTCAAAGTCTGTCTTTGTGGTCTTAGCATGAACCTTGGGTTTAATTAGAGAGTCAGAGGTATGCATAACAATATTAAGCAGTCTTAGAAAAGGAATGATTCTGCCCATCACTGACCTATCGTGGTCTCAGCTCCAGTCTCTCCTATGCAGTGGTCTGACAAGTTATCAGACTGTGTGAAGTCTCTTCCTGGGAGACAAGTTGCTACTTCAGATGCATCAGGCTTCAGCCTTTTCCTTTCTTCCTGGGGGAATTCCAGTTCCTTCGAGTCTGTCTCAATAGTCTGACAGCCAAAAGGAGAAAGACATGTCTTTGTAGAAAGCTCCTGGCAAGATGGTTACATCGAGGAAAGTGTCATTATCTGTATCATTTAATCCAGAGGTGACATATGAGCACTGAGCAACTTAGTGACCCTGAGAAACCAAAGTTTTCCATTTCTTTCCATTTTATACTTAGTTGAAACTGAGATTTGATCTGAGTGGCTGGTGATGATTGTATTAGACATGTGCGTCTAAGTTCGTTGTACCTCCTCACCTCAGCTGCATGGCCACCATACCTGTCATCCTTTGTTCCCTCCTGAACTTTCTTTTTGTGCTCTATGTAAGTCAATCTAATGCTTGTATTATCCACACATCATTGTGTATTCCACCAAGCTGGTGTTTTATTATGAAGATGGAAAAGAGAGGCCAGGGAATAGCTGGGCAGATTAAATGCTTGCCATGTAAGCTTCAGGCCCAGAGATCAGATACCCAGTACCCATGTAAATCTAATGGCCTGCTTGTAACCCCAGGGCTCAGGAGATGGAGTAAGTTGACTAGCTAAACTATCTGGATCATTTTGCTCTGAATTCAAGTGAGAAACTGCCTCAATCTGTAAGGTGAAAAGAAATTGAGGAAAAGACTTGAAATCAATCAACGTCTGGCCCAGGTATACTCATACATATACACACAAACACATTTACCCTCACTCATTAGAACATACGTGTGCACCACACACACAAACACATGTAACAAAGAAGAGAAAACCTTCTAATCTTTTCTCTCTCAGAGGAGAGATGGGCAGAATCTGTCCTATGTCAGTCTGGTGCTGGGACCTTCCAAATCTCAGTGGTAGAACAATATTGAACAAGATTCCAAACACCTAGATGAAGTGTATGCAAATGCATTCAATAGCCTCCCCATGATGTTTTAATTATAGTTAATTAAAGTAAACAAAAATGGAATATTTAATCATCTTCATCAGTGATGTTTAACAAATGTTTTAACTTTGCTCGTGATCGCTAGTGGTGCTGTTGCAGAACTCTCCAGTTCATGCTGAGCTAGTGGGTTCCCAGCATGCATGTTGCAGCCAGTCTACCCACCACTCTCATGGCAGGAAGTCTCCTTTCATTCTCTGAGACCCTAGAATCACCCCTGTTTAGAGGAAAGTAGGGAGAACACTATGCTTGAATATTCCTTGGAATGCACATTGATTTACTCAGGAAACACTGGAAAGACCTATTGTGCACTAGGAACCTTGAGAGTCTCTGAAAAATGCACAGAAGGGATGGTAGGGCTGGAGATGTAGATTAGTGGTAAAAAGACTTTTCGCAGCAATGTTTGAGGCTCTGTTTTCAGTCATCAAAATAGAAAAAAATAAATAAAGGCCACATTGTGGTTGTAACGTCAGTTGTAACCTCAAGCCACTGGCACATAAACAGCTAATGATAACACCATACAATAAATGGTATTTCCAAGGGGTATAGTTAGATATGGAAGAAAATCAGGAGGCTAATACATTATATACTGGCATGAAAAATGGCCTTATGTGACCTTGTATAATAAAAAATGAATAAATAAAAAAGAAAATCAGGGGCTGAAGAGATGGCTCAGTCTGTATACACACACACACACACACACACACACACACACACACGGACTCTTACAGGCATCATTTTAGGACTTTCTGGGCCTAAATGGAAGGCAGAGAGAGCATTTCATAATGAGAATTAGGTTATTAGTCCTAAGATCTTCAGTGAACATGGAATGGCTACCCTCCCTGAGTTTCTGCCCTGAGGCATTGCTGGTTTGACCATTGGACCATTGGTGAGTTTTGGAGGTCCTCCAAAAGGATTAAGCCAGGATTAAGGTGAAACAAAAGGGACACCTGAAACAGAATGCACAGAGATACTCTGAGGATTGTACAAGTCTAATGGCAGTACAAGAGCCTGGAGTTGATTCTAAAATTGTGTGCCTGAGGCAGTTTACTTACCTTGTACCCACCCTGACCCTCAAACATGACTTTGTGTGTGTGTGTGTGTGTGTGTGTGTGTGTGTGTGTGTGTGTGTGTGTGTGTAGAGAAGGACTCAAAGGGGAAGTATATGACGAGCGTGCACAGGTCAGTACTGTAGATAGGGCAAGGGAGAAAGTAATTAGACTCATCGGCCAGAAAGATGGAGGGAAGGGACATGAAGGATGAGATTGAAAAGAGCCAACTGTGCTGCCCCTGAGCGCCAAGGATCGTTTCCTGTCCTGAGCTTGGGATTTCTGTCCTTTCCTCAAGGTCATAACCAAGTCAACTCCAGTCCTGACCTGTCTGCTTACAACTATGCACTTGACTTTATTTTGAAAGAGTTGCGCAAAACTGTAGTTTGGAAAACATGTCTGGACCCAATAGATGTGTTCTGCCAGCCAATCTCATGTATCCAGAGACCTGCCGTCTTGGTGGCTCTCTAAATTCAGTGACCTTATTTTAAAAGACGATCAACACAACTTAAAACCTTCTGAGGATTAGGAGACATTTTAGAGAGTTTTATCAAGAATAAGCAAGGATGACATTTGGCTAACAGGATGTCCCTACCCTACAAGACCATTTGTTTTGGAACAAAGTTTCCCCACTTGACTAGTTTAAAATTACCAATGCTGCTTAAAACTCCTTCCCATATCCAAACCTTGGTATGTTTTCCAGAGGGACTCTTGTCTTCATAGGCATCCAAGAATACATTTATCCAGGGAAACATGAAATAGGAGTCATCTTGGCTCTTTGAGCTGTCTGCTATTCTGTCTTACTGTGGTGCGATTGCTCTACCAGGCAGGTGGCTGTTTGTAGAGGCAGATCTGTTGTGCCTTTGAGTCAAAGAAGTTTGGAAACAGTAAGCATGTGGCTTTAGGTGGAGTGCTCTAGGCTTCCTGGGTCTTCATTCTCTGTATCCAGAAAGAATTGGAAAATGCCTGGCCTTCTCAGAAGGTCCTGCAAAATAACCTCAACAAAACTCAGTCCCTGTGCCCTGTGTGTAGAATTATACACCCTAATGGATGATTGAGTACCTGTTAAAGGCTATCTAAAATGATTTCTCTCTGGAGAATCTTCTAATGGCCTGTTCCAAAACTTCCCTTGGGCCATGGGTTCCTATCACAGTGCTCTACCTCTGCCTCACTGTTGGCCAGGCTCATTTCCATTTCCTCTGTGTGCAAATTTCCTTGGTAGTGTGTCCTGATTTCTTTGTATGTGTGAACCCATGTGTTTACCTGTGTATATGTGGTTTGGGGGTGGGAGACAGAGGTCAAGCTTAAATATCATTCTTCTATCACTGTCCACCTTGCTTTTGAACACGACATCTCTCAGTAGCCTAGATTTCACCAAGCAGGCTAGGCTGGCTAGCCAGTGAGTCCCAGGGATCTCTTCCTGTCTCCTCTTTCCAGGGATGAGGATTAAAAACATAGGCCACCATACCCAACATTTTTTACATGGGTTCTGAGGAATCAAAGTCGGTTCTAGGGCATTCAAGACATCCCCAGCCCTGTTTAAGTTTTATGTGTAACCTCTTCAAATCAGCCCTTTAACTCCTGACTGATGAGGCCTCTCCCCATCCTGCCCCCAGTTCCTTCTTTCATGCATCGGTTGTATCTTCACCAAATTGAAGCCTGCTTGTCCCGGGAAGCCACATCCTTTCAAAGCAGTTGATATATGTGGCTGCTTCTTTGAAATTTTGTTTGCCTGTTATACTGGCTGGCTTCTTGTGTCAACTTGACACAAGCTAGAGCCATCAGACCGTCAACTGAGGAGATGCCTCCATGAGATCAAGCTGTAAGGCATTTTCTCAGTTAGTGATCAAAGAGGGAGGGCTCAGCCTGTAGTGGGTAGTGCCATTCCTGGACTGATAGTCCTTGGTTTTATATGAAAGCAAGCTGAGTAAGCCGGGAAAAGCAAGCCAGTAAGCAGCTCCCCTCCATGACCTCTGCATCACCTCTTGCCTCCAAGTTCCTGCCCTGTTTGAGTTCCTATCATGACTTCCTTCAAGGATGAACAACAATGCTGAAGTGTAAGCTAACCCTTCCCCCCACAACTTGCTTTTTGGTTATGGTGTTTCATAGCAGCAATAGAAACCCTAATGTTTCTAATATTGAATGGAAATTTTAAAAGATAACAATGAATAGGCTTAAAGTTATATGCTGTCCTGAAGAGTGTGGTAAAATCTCACACAGAGCCAGTCCCAGATACTCAGTAGTATGAATCATCCCTTTTTCCAGATAATCCACACTATTAACTGTGTATATCTTTTGCTCTTTACCTAAGCCGGGTCTCCACACCCCATGACTCACTTATTTGCTTTTGGTTATCAGGTAGGTTGTCCTGGAATGTGTCTTTATAACCTGTGCCAAGATGCCTATGGCTTTGACTTCATATCATTGCATTAGGTGTTGTGGTGCTTCGTGTGCCACCCATCCTCAAGAGGCCAGTTAAACAGATATAGTAGTGGAATGCAGAGAAGGGAGATTTATTAAATGTGGCCACATGGGGAAGAGGGTTCAGGAAGTCCAGTGACCACCCTCAAGCTCACCTTTGGCTTCTGATAAGAGATCTGTGTGTAAATAGACACTAGAGGTATGCATAGATGAGCAGTCCTGGTCGGGGTGCAGCCCTTCCTGCTGTCAGCCCATCATTGTCTCAGCTCCAGTCTCTCTGGCTAGGTAGTCTTAACAAGTTGTCAGAGCTGTGTGAAATCTCTCTCCAGGCACCAGGCTTCCAGCTGCTTCTTTCTTCCAACACTGCCCCTGAGGAAATTCCAGTTCCTTAGAGCCCATTGTTTCCCGTAGTGGTGTGGGTTCAGTCGTCTCTTTAGACATTCATGCCAGGGCTATTATTGACTTAAACCATCTATCACAAGAAGGGAGAGTATCATACTATAAGGGAAAGGCAAGATGGGAGGAGCCAGAGAGGCAGAAAAACCATATGAGACTGGTCACATAACATTTATTATAGAAAAGAATTAATGAGTTACCTGTGTGGTGAAATTCATCATTATTGTTAATCTCTCACTTTGGCTAATTAATAAATTAAGCTTTACTACAGGAATGTTTGCATATGGAAAAAGAGTCTATGGAGGGTCCTGGGGATGCTTTCAGGAGTGCAGCAAGGATCTTAGCAGGCATTCCCCAATCTAAAAGAGGAGTGTGTTAGGGAAAGTAGGCTTATACCCCTGTCATTTTTTGTTGTGGTGGGGCAGGAATGGAGGTTATATTCTCCTCCTCCTCTCCTCCACCTCCTTCTTTTTCTCCCCTTCTTTTTTCTTTCCTACCCGCAAAATTTAGGGTGAAACTCTTAATCAGGTCAGTTTACCTCCCCAGGCAGCAAACCATATCCCCTTGCTTTTCTGAGCTACCCAGGGAACGTCTGCTTTATTTTATAACACTGTCTAGAAACTTGATTACTTTCAGATAATACCTTCTGTATAAAACAACCTGCACCTCCCACAGCATCTTTACTTCTTTGTTGTGTGAGAAGGAAGCCTTAGAGCACAATCCAAGATCAACACCTGGGTCTTATTATCCACACACACATGAGGCTTCTGAGGTCTCTGTGCCAGGGTCATACCTTCCCCATTGTCCAATGTTAAGTGTTGATTAAGTGGCTTGGTAACCTTGAACTGATAGATAACCCGAAGACATCAAATCTGTCCCAACATTATGAAAGACGCACACACTCACCTCCTTTCCCAGGATATTGTCTGTATCTGTTTGTGTTTGGGGATACAGCTCTCCATGTTCCATGTCTCTCGTGTGTGTGTGTGTGTGTGTGTGTGTGTGTGTGTGTGTGTGTGTGTGTGTGTGTGTGTGTGTGTCTCATCCCCCACCCCCTCTAAGTTCTGTACTACTGCTGCTCCTCCCTGAATGGCTTCCTCTGAGTCCTGCAATCCCACAGAATCTACTTGGGATAGGTAGTAATTACATTTCCCATTGCTGTGTACAATTATCTGACAAAAACAACTTAAGGGAGGAGGGATTTATTTGGGTTCATGTTGGGGAAGTCACAGCAACAGGATTGTGAGGTACCTGGTCATGTGGCATCCACAATCAGGAAGCAGAATAATTGTGGTGCTTAGATCATTTTCTTGTGCAGAACTGTGAAGTCCTGAGTATACTGGTGACTTAGGCACAGCCTTGTCAATGACAGCAGTCGGGCTCCGGCCAGTGGCCAAGCCTTGTCCTGGTTCGTGTGTAGATATTGACAGTATGGACAGAAAGTGTTGATCACAGCTTCCTCTTCTGGGAGTCTTACAGCCTGAGACTGCTTCCTGACAGAAACCTCATACTGAGGTTAGCTACAGTGACTCCTAACTCAGTGATGTATAGCAAATGCCCCAGAGCATCTCGATCAGCATACATGGCCCACCTGATCCCAGCTTTTCTGTACTTCGGTCTGTGTGTCTGTCCTTTCCTCATTCCCTCATGACCAGCCGCATGGGTCTCAGCACTTTCTCATTGTTATTCCATCAGGATGCCAGCCCATGGGATGGTGCCACCTGTAGTCAGGGTAGGTCTTAAAACCTCTGTGAACCTAATATAGAAACGCTCTCACAGACATGCCCAGAGGCTTGTCTCTTAGGTGATTCTAGTTCCTGTGAAGTAGATGGTCAAGTCAGTATTAAGTCTCATGGTAGTAAAGAGCTAGTCTAGGTGTTTTGTCCTCCTTTTCTCCAGTAATCCCTCCAAATACTGTAGACGCACCATTGTCATCCTCTGTTTCACCCACCTAAGGTTTGAAGTGAAGCAACTCACCAAAGCAGATGTCATACTTGTCCCCAAGCATTCCATCTAAGAGACCTCTATTCTGAACCTTCCTTCTCCAGCTCCAATTCCATGTTGGTGACTAGAGGGTCCTGGGGCAGCCTATAGTCTTATTGATTATTCTACCACTTGGCACACAGCAAGGCAGATCTAAATCAGTCCCTGAATAATAGAATTTTCATGAGTGATTAACGTAAAAGCCAGGATTTAGAGATTGAGCATTGATTGTTAAAGGATAAATGCTATTTGGAGCATCTTACTGGATTTGATTAAAGTGAAATTCAAAAACCATCACAAAGATGATTATTTAATAGTGAGACTTTACAGACATTTTTTGAGGCTCAAATTATTGGCACTACTATGTTATTGTCTCAGTACAGAAAACCGGAGTGCAATTGACCCTTGGAAAGTTGGAGGTTATTGCCTTTTTTGACAAGCTACTGTGAGCTTGGTTTCACTGTAACATAATCAGCCTTCAAAGAATATGGTTTTGTTTTAGGTTGTTTTTTTTTTCCTCCTGCCTTGCATATTCCTGTACATAATAATACTTGGAGATGGATAGACAAACAAAAATCATTTTCTATTTTCTCCAGGGGCTTCAGATTCAAGAGAGAATTGATTTCTGAGTGAGAGTGGGGTATTAACCTATTAGTATAGCTCTTTTGGAGCTTGCATAACATTTATGAAGTCTTGGGTTTGATCCCTAGCACTGTGTTACCTTTGGCATGGTGGGGTACCCAGCTATAATCTTAGAAGTTCAAGATTTTGTGTCTACATAGTGAGTTGAAGTCCAGCCTGAGTTGGGGTCTAGAGAGATGACTCTTTGGTTAAGAGCATGTACTGTTCTTGCAAACAGACTAGAATTTGGTTCCCAGCACCCACATTTGGGATGCACACAAGCTCCTGTAGATCCAATCAAGAAGATACTATGCCTTGGATGCTAATGAGACCTGGGTAGGTCTCATTCCAACTGTCATACCCAGGGAATGCATGCTACTCCTTCCTGTAAGGGAAATCATAATGAATGAACAAGCAGAATGCTGTAGCAAGGTGGGTATCTCCTGTTGCCACTAAAGGTTAGATGAGTTTCTGTTTGGAGGTGGAGTCACCAAATAGGCAGTGCTGCTGGAAGAGCTTCAACTGGATGGGAGGAGTTGGAGTAGGATGCGAGCACTGCACCCAGTGCTCAGATACATGGGTGAGGTGAAGTTACCTAGAAGACAAGTTTCGGAGTCCTGCAAGATAATAGTATTTATGAATTGTGTAAATTTTAAGTGTACAATGTGATGTTTTATTGTGCACATAAGAGTAGATTAGTGGCTACCAGAGATTTCATGTGGATGTTGTCCAGTATTACTACAATGAGGCAGTTAATATGTTACTCCCATAGTTACCTTTTGGGATGGAGTAAAGTCACCTAAAATCTCCAGAGAACATTAAGTCAGAAGTCTTACAGATTTCCTAGATCTTTAGTCTTTCTTTTAGATTCATTTATGTCATTTTATATGTATGTGTTTTGCCTGCATGTATGTATTTGAAAAATGTGTGTACCTCATGCTTGCAGAGATCAAAAGAGGGTATCAGATCCCCTGCAATGGACATAACAGATGTTTGTAAGCCACCATGTGGGTGCTGGGAATTGAACCATCATCCTCAGCAAGAGCATCAAGTACTGTAAACTGCTTAGTTATCTCTCTAACTCCCAAGTTCCTTTTCCACTGTGGTGTGTGTGCGTGTGTGTGTGTGTGTGTGTGCGTGTGTGTGTGTGTGTGTGTGTGTGTGTGTGTGTGTGTGTGTGTGCGCACACACACACACACACAAGCATGCTATAGTGTGCTTAGGTTCTTTCTGTTTACCATGTAGGTTCCAGAGATAGAACTTGGGATAAGAAGCCTTAGCTTACCCTGTCAAGCCATCTTGTTGGCCCCTACTAGACCTTCTTTTTATTCCCTGGCTTGAAAGTACAGATGAGAGGAAAAAAATGAATCAATAAAATGTGAGCATTTTTTTATTGTTGTTGACCAAGAATTCCTTCTCTAAATTCTAATTCTAAATTCTTTGATTATGATTTTTATTCTAGGGGCGGTGGCTTCAGCACCCCATTGTAAGTACTTGCAAGCACTACAGGAGGGTACATTTCCAGTCTCTTGAAGAAGGGAATTTTGTCACTGTGCTGTGGGCTCCAAGGGAGTAGAACCCCCTCCCAGCAGCCTCCACCAGCACAGGACTTTCCTCCCAGTACAGCTCTCCATTCCCCATCATTCATAAAGACTCTAAATGAACTGGAAGCACAGCCTTGAGCTGGTCAGATCCCCACCCCCACCCCCACCCCCACCCCCAGTCCCATGAGTCTTTGCTGGGAGCACACTCAAAGCCCAGCTTTGGAGTCAGGAGACTGCATGCCAGCATCTGGTGTTAATATCCACTGTTGACATTTGGCGAATGAGAACATGAGCTATTAGGAGAGATGTTTGCTTGTACCTAATTAATGTCCTGTTGTATCCCTTCTTGTTGTCAGCTCTACTTCCCCCTTCCTGGCTTGGCATTTCATTTGACTGACTAACTTTAAAAGTTAATTATTTCTCTGTTGAATGCTAAATGCCGCCTTTTTTTTTCTTTTAATGCCATGACTCAGTATGAGTTATTTGTTATCAAAAATAAAAATTACCAGCTCTTCACCTGCAGCCAATGTTCTTCTAGCTGATTACTTCTGTGAACACATGGCAGTGTTGCTGAAGTCTGTTAATGTGGACATCTCTCGAACATGCTAGCTCCCCTCTCATCCTGTCCCCATGCTTGCCTAGCCCCTTCTTGTGAGACTCCTGTGAGATCCTGCTGTGCAATCCAATAGCAACAAACGCTGACAAGACCAGGTCTTCCCAGTTCATTTTGATTGAGTTTCCAATCATTGTTCAGAATCACTTGGCACTTCCAGTGGATGAAGATGTGAGGAGCCTACACTAGAGCAAAGTCCAAGCAGCTTTCTTAAAATGTGTGTCTTCGTAGCCATTGACACCTCTTTATTCACCTTCAGATGCATTCATGGAATGATAGTAAAGTTTTCATTAATAGGTACTCTGTGCCAGGCTTTGTTACTGAGTTCCCATGATCCTCTTTGTGTGTGAATGCTTATCTTAAATCTGTAAGTCAGTTGGCACACACTTTGTATATACATGTTCATGTGTTTGAAAGTTGCATGGGGTTTTCAGTGCATTTATGTGTACTTGGGTATAGAAAGCAGACATGGATGTCTGGTGTCTTCCTTGGTTGCTCCCACCATGCATTTTAAAAATTATTTGTATTCTGTTTTGTTTATTTTGTGTGTATGAGTGCATATACACACTTGGCCCCTGTTGCCATCTCACCAGCCTTCTACATTATTTTTTAACATGGTCTCACTGAACCTGGAGCTCACAAATTGGGTTAGACTAGCTAGTCATGAAGTATCCTCCTATCTCCACCTGGCCAGCTATAAGATTTATAGGTGTGTACCACCTCACTTGGATTGTTTTTTTAAATGTGAATTCTGGGGATTGACTTTGGGTCTTTCTGGTTGCAAGACAAGCACTGTACTAACTGAGCCATTTCTCCAGCCTAGATCCTCTTTCTTTTAATTAATTCTGACCAATAAAGTCTTACAACTTTTAGATGAATAATTTAAGTCACTAGGAATTTGAGTCCTTTATTCATGATTCCATGGCAAGTAGATGGTAGGCTAGAATCCAGGCCCATAGTTAAAGCAGGCTTACAATGTTCACAACAGTGGCCATGACTCACATATGATGACTGAACACATTGAGATGCACTGTAGGTGTAAAATACACACTGAAATATACACAGTGCCTAATAAGCAATGTGTTCATATCAGCCCCCACATCAACTGTGTGTTGATGTGATGTTTCAGATATATTAGTGGGTACTGAAATATTTTAGTTATATTGTGGCGTTACAGAAAATAGACTTTTTTTTCTGGACTGAGGATTGAACCTAGGACCTCACACATGATAAGTCTCTCCCCTCACTGGGGGATTCTAGGTAGGTGCTCTACCACTGAGTCACACCCCCAGCCCCTCACTGGGGGACTCTAAGCAGGGGCTCTACCACTGAGACACACTGTCAGCTCCTTACTGGGGGATTCTAGGCAAATGCTCTGGCACTGAGCTACATTCCTATCCCAAATGTAGTTCATTAAAATTAACATGCTTGTCTTCTGTTTCTATTTAAAAGGCCACTAAAGAGTTATATACACAATATTTTCTTCTAGTGTGCTTTGTT
The DNA here is from genome assembly GCF_003668045.3 of Cricetulus griseus. Taxonomy (NCBI): domain Eukaryota; kingdom Metazoa; phylum Chordata; class Mammalia; order Rodentia; family Cricetidae; genus Cricetulus; species Cricetulus griseus. Next base: position 111,118,830 of record NC_048597.1, on the reverse strand, counting down.
TGTTTGTTTGTTTGTTTTGAGGTAAGTCTCGTGTAACCCAGGCCGTCTTCAGACTCATTTTATACCTCTAAACTAACTGCTGTGAACTCCTGACCCTCCTGTCCCCTCTTCCTGAGTGCTGGAATTGTAGGTGTCTGTCACCAGGCTGCCACTACATCATCAATCTCTGATTCTAGATTATTGAGGAAATAGTTTAACCAACTTCCGACTGTTTGTTTCTTCATCCTGATCATTTTATTTCCAGAAATCAGCTGATAAGTCCAAGTTCTCATCTAGAGGCTGTGGAGATGGCTCAGTCACTAAAGTGCTTTTTGTGACCTAATGCATGAGGACCTCAGTTCAACCCCTAGAGTCCTCGTTAAAACAAACAGACTGCATGGTGGCCTGTGCTTATCATCGCAGTACTCAGGAGGCAAAGATCAGCAAATCCCTGGGGCTCACTAGATTGCTTCACCAGTCTAATCAGTGACCCTTGTTCCCAGGGAGTGAGCCTTCTCAAAACAAGGAGAGGAAGGAACCTGAGGCTGAGCTTTGACCGTAATGGGCATAAGCACATACCCCTAGACACAAATGTCCACGTCCTTACATCTGAGTCTCAAGACCTACCAGTTGGCCTCTTCCGTTAAAGAGCAATTCAGCACTAACATGTCACAGAATCACATGATCAAAAGGAGAGAGCATGACCAGAATGTGGCTGCTGATAAAATGCCCCCCTCCATCCCTGGGGATCATCTACACCCAGTTTTTCGGTTCTTTCAAAGGCTGTTTCTGTGTGATGTCATCTTGCAAAAAGTACCTTCCAGCTGTTGTTCAAGGACCTCCTTTGTCCCCTCTTCCAGGACCTACCCACCACTCTGTGGCCCATTTCCTTCTCCTAGAGGCTCCTCTTCGGGTGTGTCCATCACTGAAGGACCCCCTCTTCTATAGGCTGTTTTGGCACTAAGCCAGTTTGCCTTCCTGACTGTGAGAGCAAAGTCCTCCCAGCACTGGGGATCTTGGAGAAGCTTTATGGCTCTAGCAGGTACTCGAAGCTGATATATGACACTAATATAGGGTTCACTTTTATTCTCCACCTAAAAAAAGATAGATTGTTCCAAGTTTAGACAGGCTGTAAAACCATGTGCTTCTGGAGCCGCACCACCCTCCCCAGGGACCACTCTAATTGCTTTACATCCGTACAAAGGTTCCTTGTAATCGGGCTTTCTGCCTTCATTTGTCTTCTTTTCAGCCTCTTAGTAAAGACCTTAATTGGTCTTGGTGGGGCTTTTTTCAGTTAGTGCAACTATACCTTCAGGGCTGAACAAGCAGCAGACACTACCTGAGGGGAGAAGTGGGGGAGATGGGAAAGACATCAATACTCCTTTACCTTTCAGAGTTTAATTAATGTGCTCAGAACAAGGAACGGGCAGAAAGAATCTCTGCTCCTCTGGGACCCCGCTGCAGATCAGACATAACTGGGGTTAGATGGAATTTTCTAGATCTCTTTTCCACTTCGGTCTCTGTGAACACTCATTAGCCTCGTAATTGTCTCACAGTAAACTGCTGTATCAGGTTTCCATCCATCTACATTGGATCGCGTTGCATAGCATCAGTAGACTGGAGTACTGGGGAAAGCCTGTGAAGGGAAATAGCCTCTAATTTCTGTTTCTTAGCTACTAATTATTTAATAATACATTTTATTGCCTATTAAAATGTGGCATAACTTGCTTGTCAGCAAAACGAGATGGAAACTAATCATTTGAGGAGAAGGATAATTGGCGCTTGTACAGATGGCTTTTACCTCAAGTTGGATTGGTTGTCGTGGATGGATTTCCTTGCCAGGTTTCTCAGTTCTGTCTGTGGGTTGGTCAGCATTTTGAGGGGCTTACTGTATTACAGCCAGTTGTTGCACATGCCATACACACTGGGTTATAGACCATAAAGGCGTCTGCTGTGTGGGTGACTTTTTGTCCTCCCCCTCCGCGTCCTCTCCACCCCAAGGTTTAAAAGGCCCTAGTGGATTTTTGTATCACACTAGAAATCACCTTATATGCTGGAAAAACGCTCCAGTAGAGACATTGTTTAAACAAAGGGTGTTTTCATGATGGTTGGAATTGGTCAAAACTTTGTGGGTTTTCATCTAGTTAAAAATAAGAAATCCATGTAGGAAAATTGGATCAGTCCCCGGTTCCCTGGTAGAATTTCACAAAGGTTTTCCTGTCGATTTAGAATGACCCCTTAAGGAATGTTGTATAAATTCCAGAAAATTGCCCCCCATTGATTCCTGGAGGTACACTAAAAAGCAAAGGGGGCATATTGTACGTGGGATAATTTGATGGCAGGATTAGTTTATGGGGTAGAACTGAGGGATCGAGTTTTGGGGGCTTAAGTGGGAAAAGTCAGCTAGTGTTTGTAGCAGGCCTGAGAATTTGCTAGGTCTGTGGTCAGGAATATTTTGAAGGTGCTGAAGTAGGAGGGAACAGCTTTCCACATACCACCTTATCCTAAGGCCAGACAGAGGGTAGCATGCCAGCCTCAGGCAACTGCAAGCATGAGGAATTGTCTTCACATCCCCAGGACTTGTATAAAAACCCTGGTGTGTGGCATGTGTCTTGAGACCACCATGCCAGGGAGGCTGATACAGGAGGATCCCTGGAACTATCCAAATCGGGAAGCTCCAGGTATAGTGAGAGAGCTTATCTCAAAAGGAGGTGAAGTGTGAATGAGGAGGACACTTAATGTATCCCAGACACATGCTTGCACACCTCCATGCTTACCTTCAGGAGCACACAGAACATGTACATATACCACATACCTTAATTAACTCATTCATTAGTTAAACACAATAAAGCCTTAAGTGATGTCTATCGATGCATGTTCTGGAAACCATCCTCCCATCCCTCCCTGCTTTGGAAGTACTATCTCTGCCTCTTGGTTAGCTCTGTTGAGGCCTACCTGCACCATAATGTGTTACCTCTCTGTCTGTTGTCATTGTAGGCAGCTGTACTTCTCCTCCCCAGAAAAAGAAGGATTCTCTTGGCTCAAACTTAAGTGCATACTGAACCAGTCTAGTTCTGGGTAGATTTAACCTAAGGATAGTTCAAAGGAAAAGCTAAACATAGCTGAAATGATTATTTGGGAAAACCAACTGAGTTTTCATGGAAATACCAAAACCGCAAGAATTTTCCCGAATCTGGAGAGGACAGGGGCTGATGTATGCAGACCTTGGGACTGTACTGCTGGGGCTCTGTCATTAATTGCTTCCATCTCCAGGCAAATGGCTCCTTTCAACATCACAGTAAGTTTTAATCCTGATGACAATAGGGGATGGTGAAACGCTTCTAGTAAAACAAGAACCAGATCAGCATGGGGGCCAGACCCAGTCAACCCTGTAGACCAGCCTTTCTCACCTCCCCCACCCCCATTCTCCACTCTCTTCTCCTATCATTCTGCCTCCAGAATGTCCACCTTCATGGGGGAAGATAAGCAGAGACAGAGCAACAGTGTACATTGAGATTCTGCACCAGAAAAGGCACTGAATCCTGACATAACCATCCTAGGATCCAGTCAGTGTTTAAGTATTTCTTTCCAGGGAATTCGGAACACCACTTGCAGTATCACTGCAAGTACATATGTTCCCTAGTATTCTCAGCCAGAAGAAACCCATTTAAAGAAATAGGAGCCAATTATGGAGATGACTCAGTAGGGAAAGTGCTTGCTATATAAGTGTGAGGACCTGAGTTTGGATTTCCCTGGCACCCATGTAAAAATTAGGCACAGCAGCGTTTTCTCTGTAACCTCCACACTAGGTGCGGAATAGAGTCAGATTCCTGGAGCTCACCAGCCTGTTTTTGTATCTGAAACATCAAGCTCCAGATTCTGTTGCAAATAATAAAGTAGAGAGAAGTAGGAGAAAATGCCGGATAGTAACCTCTTTTTGTCTTCCTGGCGTCCGAGGCAGGGGCTGGGGCGGGGGGGAGGGGTTTGGTCATGGTCAAGTGGTGGCAGTTATATGCCACTATGTGTAATGGTAGTGTATGCCATTTGCAGAAAGGGAACTCACTTAGAAAGCCCTGTGTCTGGCTATAGTGGAAAGCAATGCACTTAGGTTTGCCATTGTGTAGCAGCTAATATGCATTTAGACAGTGGAAGTTAGTTTGTTGTTTTGTTTTGTTTTATTCATTTGTTTGGTTGATTAGTCGGTTCATTGCTTTTGAAACAGGGTCCCATATGTAGGCTTCTTGTGGTCTTGAGCTCTCAATACAGCTGAGGATGACCTTGAACTTCTGCCTCCACCTCCCAAGTGATGAGATTACAGATGTGCACTCCTACATGCTGGCTGTTGCTATGGTAATGGTGGTGGTGGTATATCTCTGTGTTTATATGGTTTGTGTACATATGTATATGGGAGAGGGCACATGTGGGCCTGTGCCAGGAAGCTAGAGGTTGGCATATAGTATCTTTCTTAGTCACTCTTTCTTGAGACATATCTCACTAAGTCTGAAGCTCATGAGTTTGGCTAGTCCAGGTAGCCAGTTTGTCTCAGGAATCCCATCTCTATCTCCGTATGACAGGATTATAGGCAAGCTGACATACTCATCCACTGGTGTTTTCACATGGCTGCTGGAGATCTGAACTTGGTTCTCATGCTTGAACAGCAAGCACATGACTGATAGAGCCATCACCCCAAACCCCAGAGCCATGCTTACTTTGATTCCTTAAGCTCAGAACAAGCTGAACAGATAATTTGTTGCATCTGGGTGTGGCAGTGGGAAGTTCTAGGAAATGTGTTTGTGTGAGATGGGCACAGTGGAGCCCTGCCCATAGAGGAACTTGTAGGAGGAATTTCTCTTTAAGGCCCCAAGTGCACAGACTGCTGTTTGTGCCTGACATCAGCACGGTCTTAATAATGCAGTGTGTACTTATTTATTGATCAGACCAGTTAAGTGGTAAGACATGAGAAAGGGGGCACTATTATCTGGTAATTGACCATATTGGAGAGTTAAGTGTTCTGACGAGGAACTGTGTTTAACCTTCCGATAAGATAAATTTAAAGATAATGCCTGCTTTGGTAATAAGCCTAAGCTGCTAAGAAACTTTATACCCCAGCTACATTAAACAGTGCGGTTTTGATGATGGCCATTGTGGTACTAATGACCAGATGTTTCTGGAAGTCACTGGGAAGGCAGTTACTGACTTGCCTACTTGGAATAGAGGCAGGCAGGTGCTAGGGATGGAATTCAGGACTTTGTGTTTAGCAATCACTCTACCAACTAAGCTATATACCCAGCACCCATGTGTATACATAAAGTCGAAATGTGTCTAACTATCCCCACCTCTGAGTCCTTTCCGTAAGAGCTGAGTATAGCTGAGCACTTCTCCTAAGGGCAAATCGACAAGCAAGTATTATAAGACACTACACATGATGCAACAGAAATAGGAACCAAGCTGATGTGTTAGTATAAAGGCAGATATAGTAAGGCTTCCTGCAAATGACTTTAAAATATATTTATTGTATGAATAGCCACCAGGGAGAGGGCACTTGAAAGCAGTGTGATGAAAGCAAGAGTGCACTAGCTCAGGGTGTCCCAACTTGCAGCCTGGTGGGTGTACAGTCTGGGATAACCATAGATATGACCCAACATGAATTATTATTTTTAAAGGTGTTTTTGTAACTTGATTGTTCAGTTCTCAAGCATGGATTTTGTAAATGACAATGACATCATGCAAAATGAGTGTATTTGTGCTCAGGTAATCTGGTCTTGAATAGGATTGTTTTGAATCTGGAGTGACCTGGGAGAGGAAAGAATTCTAAAGGGAGTTTAGGGGTGATCATTCACAGATCTGAAAGACAGGTAAGGGACAGACAGGGGTAGCCCAAGGTTCCTGAGTGGGAAAACAGTATAATTGTGATGAGAAGCCTAGCAGAAAATGGAGCTTGAAAATCAGGGAGTCACCTCCATTTGGGAGAAGTCTGGGGCATTCGTGGAAACAGCCAGGTGGGGGACTTCAGCCAAGAGCTAGCAACACCAGCTGGGAAATAAACATGAAGACATTTCTAGTGCTAGTGTAGAGCCAATGTTTAATGCACACAAGGACATGGGGGTCAGTCCCCAGGACAGAAAAGTGGAGCAGGGCAATGAAAGAGGAGGATGAGGATGAGGATGAGGAGCTGGAAGAGGAGGATATGCAAGAGGTGGAAGAACAGGATGGGGGGTGGTGAGAAAAGGAGGGAAGGGGAACAGAAGGAGGAGGAACAGGAGTGAAAATTACAATTGATGTTTAGAAGGTGACTACTCAGCAAAAGATATTATTAGAGGTATTCTTGGTTATCTATAAAAGACTGATACTGCCAGAAGAAAGTAAAAGCATTCAGACGGGGCCAGCGGCAGTTATCTGCTACCATGGAGAGAACAAAAAGACCTGAATTTTCTAAGTATTCCTAGCTTAGTCACTAGCCTTCAGGAAAAAACTGTTTCCATAAAGCTTGGAGTGGAGACTGCATTAGAATTGTTCAAGGTGGAGACATGGAGACGACTAGTGTACAGCAAGTGCTTTCAGTGGTGGGGCATGAGAAAAAGCCTCAGCTCAAAGGAGAGGCAGAGAAGAAAAGCAGGTGTGTGCAGGAAAGCAAGGAGAAGAAGGTATTTGTGTTCTAGGGTCACCTGCTCATTGACAGCATCAGAAAGTTCAATTCAGTCTGACCAAGAATTTCCCGTAGGCCTACAGTTATTCACAGTGTACTTCTATGAGTCTGTGTCCTCATTCCTAAAATGAAACTAGCACTCTCACTTTATAGAGTTGTGTGACAATTCAATGATGTCTAGCCCCTAGAGGGACTGAGAGATGACTCAGCCATAAGGTACTTGCCATACAAACATGGGAACCAGGGTTCAGATGCCCAAAGCCCATGTAAATGCCCAGCAAGCATAGTAACCCACCTGTAATCCTAGGACCCAGAAGGCCAGATAGGCTTTCCCCAGGGCAAGCTATCAATGTAGAACAGCCAAATCATTGACCTAAATAAGATGAAGAACAATCAAGAGAAACACCTGTGACCTCCACAAACACAAGCACACACGTGCACACATGCTTGCACATACATATACTCCCACATACACACCACATACATGTGAATATATGCCTGTGTGTGCAAATACTTTCACATATACACTACACACACACACATGCACACTACACAAAAAGGCACACATACCTAAACATACATATACTCCCACATCACACCACATACGCATGCCTGCATGTACATATCCCCCTACATGCATGCAGATACACACATACATACCACCTCATACACATACACATGAGGTGACGCCTATAGAGCTCAGAAGATACTTGATGAATGGTACTGATAATAATTTGCTTGGTGCTTCGTGAATGGTACTGATAATAATTTGCTTGGTTGGTTAGTTGCTTGCTTGCTCCTATATGCAAAAGAGATGTTTAGAAGGGACATGAAGATACTAACATATTGATGAGAGATATGGAAACGAAATGTGATGCAAGTACAGGACATTCAAAATGAGGAAGGACTGGCTTTTCTATATAGTGGGAGAAGAGATTTGATAGGATGAGTTGAGCAGGGCAACAAGTATTCCTCATATCTAAGTCTGCTCATGTAACAAAGATACTTTACTTTGTAGCATATGTCCAACATGAAGTGGAGAAAAAGCCTTGTTTATCTCTGTCCCTCAAGGACCCTGGCTGAGAGAGGCTCCATCTCAGTATTTGTTTCTGGGGTCACATCAGAGCATACTTCATAGCTCTATTCAACCTCAAGAGCCTGAAACTACAAGAAATGCTGGGTAAATGGTGCTAATGGCAGCAGGGAGGGCAGAACTGTGTCAGTAACTGTGGAAGTCAAAAGCCTGGCATCTGCTTTCTTACCGACAAAGGCAGCAAAAATATGATCCACCATGTGTAGTGAGGGATTTGACAAGAGCAGTAAATGGTTGAAACAGCCGTTTTGTTAAAATAATTAAGCAGGAACATAGAAGCAAAGGAAAGGGAGGTTGTCCTGGTTAAATATTTATCATCAGAGCTGCACACAGAATGGAACCACAATGGCAGCTGCAGTTCAGCTGTAGCTTAAAATTAGAAGCTACCCATCGATGATAATTGTCCCATGGGGGTGATTTCCCCCCTAACAGCACACAGCGGGGGGGGGGGGTGTATGCAGAGAGCAAACCTGCTTGGAACTGGAAGAGGAGCTGCTGTGCAGAGGCGGAATGCAGGAGATATGGATCGACCATCCAGCCAGCTCTCACAGCCAGGTCCTTTTGCTTGGTCATTCTGCCAGTGAGTCTGCCCAGCATTCTGGCAATTGAGAAATTTGGGACTTGTCCTCAAAGAATGCATGGTTCAAAGGGACAAATATGTTACTCAGCAATGCCTGGAGGAGAGGAGAATAAAGGCAAGCCTTGAAGAGTAGCTTGCTTTGGAGAAGGGAAAGGTGGAGGAAGGAAAGGTTAGAGAGTAGTGGTGTGATGGAAGGTCTGATTGTAGGGCCAATAAAGATGTCTGTGGGTAAAAGGAAGGAGAGAACAACTGGCCGGAGCCACATGGAAGTTTGCACAGTGTGGTGCAGGGAAGGAGGAGTGGTTAGAGATGCTTCAAGTATATCTACAGTATACTTGCTTGCCTGAAGCGATCAATGTGAAGACTTCATGCTATTTCAAGTGCCTTTCCTTCTACTGCCTCTGAGACTTTTCAGTCTTCCTCAAATGTCCTATGTTGTTTGTTTTGTGGTTCTAGCAGTTGAGATGAGGGGCTCATGCATGTTAGGCAAGTGCTTTCTGGCTAAGCCATGTTCCCAGCCCCTCAATGGGGGGATTCTAGGTAGGTGCTCTACCGCTGATCAATGCATGGCCAGAGCTTCTCCTGTTAGAAGGGGTAATTCTTCAACTAAAGGATGTTGGACTGTAGATGTATAGAGTATGTTGGAACTAAGATCCAGGTCACATCATCTAAAAAGGCCTTATGGTCTGGTTAGACTGTGGGGTACAGCTGTGCACCCGGTGGAACATTTGACCACTAAGATGCCTCTTAGGATACTGGAGGACAGGTGGGCTGCTACCTGTTCAACACATTTCTTGAATTGAATCAAGGGATATGTGACTCATTGTAGTTGACTTGTTCCACTTGGTTTCATGTGTTATGGGTCTGCAGTGGCGTCGTATCTTACCATTTGGGTATTATTGGTTACTTATAAAATGACTGCACTTTACATCCCTACCAGTATCCTCTTGGGGTTCCCCTTCCCAAATATCTTCAACAACACTTGCTATTTACATCTCATTGTAGCCATTCTTGTGTGTGCTATAGGGAACTTATTGTACTTGTAATTAGTTGTGTGTGGTGGAGAGTATATTCACACATGGGTACAGTTTCCCATGGAGGAAGGAAGAAAGTTGGATCCCCTAAAGCTGGTGTTACAGGTTGTGGTGAGCTGCCCAATGTGAGTGATAGGAGCTGAACTCCAACCCTGTGTGAGAACAGTAGGTACTCATGGCCACTGAGACATCTCTTTAGCCTTTTTGTGTTTTTTAAATTGGCTCCCTCATTAGGATCCCTATTTTCAAAACCAAGACATAAAATAGCCCATTTGGAGTATTTTGATAGAAGATTGAGACACAAATATTAAAAAGGTGTCATGAATTGAAGGTTATCAGCAGGTCAAAGGTTGAAGGTACCAAAGGCAGCCAGAGCCTGTGAGGTCTGTATTGCTGCCCCTTCCTGCTACAGAGAATAATCTAGTTGCTCTTGGCACCACTACGTTTAATTTTTCAAAGGAAAATATACCAGTGTCCAGGACTTATCTTTGGCCAACTGAACCAAAGTACTTCAAAACTTCAGTATCTGTAGTTTTAAAATCTTCTCACTCCTCACATGACTGTGCACAGCGAGGGCTGAAAGCCACCACAGTAAATAATTCAGCAGGATTAAATACCAGAATGAATTTATTGATCATCCACACCACTTGGATAACCATCTCCTTTCATTTTGACCTGTAAGCTTTCCTGATACACACCTGCTAACTGAATTTGATCAAATAAGCATGAAGGATGCTTGCAGAGTTCAGAGTCTTCTCTGCGTAACAGGAGATATAAAACCTGGTGTTTGAGTGATGTGATGAAACACTGACCGAAAGCTGCTCAGAGGAGGAAAGTGTTTTTCACCTTATAAGTTACTGACCATCTCGGAGAGTAATCTGGGTAGTGATTTAAGCAGAAGCCATGAAGGGATGTTGTTTGCTGCCTCTCATGGGTTCATGCTCAGCTAGCTTTGTTACACAACCTGGAGCTACATGCCTAGGGAATAGTGCCACCCACAGTGGACTGGGCCTCCTATAACAGTTAACAATCAAGAGAATTCCACAGTCAAAATCATGGGAAGAAGGAAGGAAGAAGAGTTGTGTTCTTCCTTTTCTTTTTCAGTTATAGTGGCTATACATTTATTAATATATTTCCAGTTACATCTGTCTCTGTAAGTTCAGCCTATACTGATGTTTTAGTAGGTAATGAATTACTTCATTGATTAATATCTTTTCCAAGGCATTAATTTGACATAATGAGTCACTAATACCATAGTCATTAGCTCATGAGGTACCAATATTTCTTGTGGTTATGTTGCATTGAGCTGGTACTCTTTTTTCATGAACTTGGACCTTTCCAATCGACCTGATGTGTACAGGCGGCAGAGTGTAGATCAGTGGAGGTGTGGTCTCATGAATGAGGTCAGTAGCTTTCTAGGGTTAGTTTTATTCTCTGTGGCAATGGAAGACCATTTTTGTCTCCTCTTTAAATTATGTATCTAGTGAAGAAGCAGGAACAGAGAAAAACTGAATTGGAATAATATTCCATTAGATAGGCGCCAGGCTGCCAAGGCTGGGAGCATGAGATCTCACATCTCAAAACCATCTTTCTGTCGGTAGATCAAATGTCCCTGGCCTGAGTGTGACCTGCAAATGAAAACTCACTTTCTAGAAAGGAGAGATAGAGAATGCAGAAACCTTAATAACCTGACCTGGTGTCATTGTCCGGCCCAGAGAGCTCTGGTTTCACTGTAGGTGGAGATTTCCAACCTAAAGTTGAAAGGGAGGGGAGGGTAAGGAGAAGGGGTATGCAGGAACTGTGCTAGGCAACTGGAAAGGACCCCTATTTTTCTGTTACTAGAATGGCTTAATAGGCATGCAATAGTTTAATACCTCTCTGTATTGCTGGCTGTCCTTACTGATGTGACGAAATACCGGACAAAAGCAACTTGAGAAAGGGTTTATTGTGGCTCATGGTTTGAGTGTACAGTCCATCATGGTGGGATGGGTCTGGTGTAGGAGCATGAGGCAGCTGTTGACATTCATACTCGGGAAGCAGTGAGACAAATGCTGACACTCAGCCCATTTCTATTCATTCCCTAGCTCATAGCATACCCACATTCAGAGTGAGTCTTCTATTCTCAGTTAGTCCAATCTAATAACCCTCTCACAAATAAGCCAGATGTCTGTTTCCTTGGTGATTCCAGTTCCTATCAGGCTGATAATCAATATTAATCAACACATTTTCATCTCAGAAACCAATAAGAGATTCGGGGCATAGCTTACTCATTCAACACCTGCCTGCCTTGCACAAGGATTGGTTTGAGCAATCCCTCCACCCTCACAGCACTGCAAAATTAAACCCAAAACAAACACAAACCATGATGTACTGCTGTTAAATAGTCTTGAGTTCATTCAATCTAGAAGAGGAAGTGTCAAGGTGAAGTGCACTGTAGAGAAAACTGGGCAACTGTGGAAGATTTGCTTAGTGTTGTTTTCTCCACTGGTGCTCTCTGGGGCATTGTAGCATTTTTCAACATTGACTCTACCTGTGTACTTTCCTGCTGCCACCCCCATCCTCACCCCCACCCCCATGGCACTTTCTTTCTTTCTTAAGTAAAACCATGTGATTTCCAAACTGCAACCTGGAGTCTATGACAGGTCCTTAAAAACAAAGGCGAAACTAACTGTGTTAATAGCTTCCTCTTGGAGAGCGAGGGCTTGCTTGCAAGACCCAGAGGACTCATCTGCCCTAATGGAAGGGTATGGAACCATTTGTCCTGGGAGATGCACTCCATTAAGACAAAGGGAGAAGTCATGGGGGGAGGGAGGAGGGCTCTGCCCTGCTGATGAAAGTAGCTGTCAAATTAGCGGGTCTGGAAGTTGTAACACACGTTAGGAACTGCTCAAGTTCACACCAGAGCAACCAGCTCCATCCGTCTTTCTCAGTTTACATTTTAATTGGCTTGTAGTTAAGTTTTTTAAACACCGAGAGATTGCTGACATACACTGTAATATCGTGTGAATAATTGATGGAGGGTTTGCTCAAGACAGTTTTTTTTTCCCTTTGATTTGAGAATCCATGGCTGGGAGAGGGGAGAAAGAGGATTGGGAGGTTTGGTAGGAGGGGGTGGGAATAGATGAGCAGACCCAAGTGCATGGGGAGTGAGGCATGGTGGATGTTAAATGCCTCTCTGCTGGTGTAGTCCACAGCATTGGGGATTTCAGGGGGTTTGTACAATACAGCCTTATTAATAACTATTCTGTCAAGAGAGCTCCCAATTAAATTGAGTTTGGCTTATTCCTCCCTCTTGGTTTCTTCGTATGTGCGGATATGAAGTCTCTCCAACATGAGTATTAGATAACAAGGGTGGGTGGTTGTTTTCTTGCCTGGGGTGGGGTGGGGGCAGGAGTAATAGTTTGGTTTTAATGACTCCTTGTACTACTGAGAATTTGCTTGTTTGTGATGCAAAAGCTGGCATTGCAACCTCCCCACCCCCACCCCGCCCCAACTGTCTGTTTCTCTGGCTTTCATACTCATCTGGAGAAGATGGAACTCCTGTCAGTAGGCAGCCATCCTTGCTGTGAACGTGACTCGGTGGGGGTGTGTTTGCTGGACAGCTAAGAGTCTAGAATATCACCTAATTAAGGCCTGGGGGAGAATCTACTTCCTCCTCAGCAACAGGCGTTCCTTCTCATTACAAAAGCGGTAAATGATAGGAAGTACAGAGAGTTAGAACAAGCGAATTGAAATCATGATGAGGTCAATGTGGTTTCTGCTTCCATCTAGTCTTTTTCTCTACTCACCAATAAACATAATTGCAGTCATATGGACTGTTGAGAGTTCAGATATTTCCCCTCTGCTAAATGTTACCTTGTGAGTGCCTTCCTTCTTAAATATTCTATACCTAGTGCTTTCTAATGATCAAAGGGGTTTAGAGTGGTTTTATGGTATATGCACCAGCCATCTTGGACCTCACTGATCTCTTGATGTTGAAATAAATTATTGGTGGAGGCTGAAGGCTCAGTGGTTAAGAACACATTTTGTTCTTGCATAGGATGGTAATTCCATTCCTAGCTCCTATATCAGGTGGCATCATTTGTAACTCTCGCTCCAGGTGATCTTGAACTCTCTCCTGGGCTTTTCCATCACCTGCCCTCCTAAGAACAAACCCCCATCCAAACAAACACACATATAATAAAATATATCTTAAAAGAAGTAGAATACAGTTTATATTTTAAAATCAATTTTAGAAAGGTAACTGTTGAATACATTCTGGCTCAATTATGTCGTTATTTTTTATTTTATGTTTTTATTTTTCTACTCTGAGGGGTAGAATTTCCATGTGAAAACTAAGTCAGTCTGAAAGAAAAATCAGCAGTGTCTCTGGAACAGCTTTGTCTAGAAACGTAGGATGAAACATGTTTTTAATTAGTGAGGTTAATAATTTCCTATTAAAATGGTGGTGACATTCAGTCTGAAGTTCTCTGAAATTATTGAGGCTTCTTTTTTTTCTCTTGAGACTTCTTAATCACAAAGCCTATTCCTTAGGCTTAATGCGGGCTTTTTTTCTTCTTTACCAATTGGTATATAACTACCTAAGACCTCGTGTAATCAGTTGAGATGCTATAAATGTATTGCCTGTCAACTGCAATAAAAAAAAGAAGGCAGTTAATTAAAGGGATGTCTTGCTGTTAAACCAACTTGCAGTCAATTGCTTGTAAGTAACATTTAGTTTGACGGGCAGTCAAAGGGCAGAGAAATCAGTGTTCCGGCAAGACCAGCTTCTGAAACATAAATTTATAAGAGAATGATTTTACTGGTGTGGAGATAAGTGGCCGAACAGTTGGAACAATTTTTTTTTCCTTTTTGGAAAAATATATTCATTAGCTGAGCAGTTGTAACCCATGCCATTAATCCCAGGTCTTGGAAAGCAGAGGCAGGGGATCTTTGTGAGTTCAAGGCCAGCCTAGTCTACAGAGTGAGTTCCAGGACAGGCAGTGTTACACAGAGAAACATTCATGTGTTAGAAAGGAAGGAAGGGGGCTGGAAAGATGGCTCAGCAATTAAAAGCACTTAATACTCTTCCAGAGAACCCTACTTGGGTAACCATGACATGTCTAGTCTCTCAACTACCTGTAACTCCAGCTCCAGGAGCTCTGACACACCTTTTTCTGACTTCCATGGGCATCAGTATGTACACACACACACACACACACACACACACACACACACACACACACACACACTTATTTAAGAGAGAGGTTAAACCCAAAAGACCTTGAAATGTACAGTCTGTTTGGGACCTTAAGTAACTGAACCCTTGTCCTACCTGAGATAGTGGTGTTGTTTTGTTTTTTGTTTGTTTGTTTGTTTGTTTCAATATTAGTTTTGCTTCAAAATGGCCACTTGCATACTTGCCAAAGAATGTAAGTCAGTAAGGCAGAAGTCCTTAGGCCAAGCTCTGTGCGCTGGAGATAGAATGCATACTCTGTGGAGCCAGTGGAATGTTCTACCAGGATTTGTATCAGTTCATAGGACAACTGCCCTTTACAAACCCCTTAGCTACCTCCTTCTATGCTTGGGAGGACTCCATTGTAACATGACAAGTAAATGACCCAGAGACTGGTATTGGGGTTCAAACTTCAAGCTGAAAATCAGAAAAGCAAATCAGCCAAACACTAGCTCTCACCTCTACTTCAGCTCAGACCAAAGAGGCGATCCTCAAACTGCTCCTGACTTCACTGCTCCTCAGGTTCACTCAGACTGCTGTGCTCTACACAACGTCGCTGGAGACTAACTCTCAGACTAAATGCCTCTCAAATCCTGGGATTAAAGGCTTGAGTTCTGATTCACTCTCCGGTAGCTCAGGGTGGTCTTGGACTCAGAGATCTGTCTGCCTCTTAAACCCGAGTCCTGGGATTAAAGGTGTGTACCACCACTGCCTGATCTCTATAACTTGAGGCTCGTTTTGCTTTCTGAATCCTCAGGCAAGCTTTAATAAATCATAAATAATATATCACCACACTCCATGTACTCCACATCTGTGTTCTACTCTTCCTTGATAAGCAAGCCCCCACAATTGTCCTGTCTCTGCCTACCAGTGCCAGACACATGGCAGCTATGTCTGACTTTGACATGAATGCCAGGTGTCTGAACTCAGAGAGCAAGCATTTTACCTCCTTTCTCATCCAGCCTGGCACACTTCTTTTTATACTTTTTCTGTATGGTAAGCTGGTAGGTAGTACAGTTTTACCCACAACTTCCAAGGGAAGTATCTTTCCAAGGACACAGAACTGACCAAGTATTTTTAAATGTTGAAACATTCATGGAACAAAGAACACATCCACAGAAGAAGTCTTTTTGTGTGTAAAATCACACGGATATGAGAGGACAGAGCCTTTAGAAGCCAGGGCTGTTTTCAGATCCCCTCGGAGGCCTCTGCACTCCAGAAACCAAGAAACCCAAGCTTTGCAAGCCCCACATCAAAATGTGTTTACCTGGCAAGAATGAGCCAGCCTCACTTAACCTCACTTACTGGTTTTTATACATTGTGCTCACTGTCCACTGCTGCATAAATAAGAACTTTTTTTCCATCCCAGTCTTGAGCCCAGCTTAGCAGCATGGAATGTAGGAAAAGGTATAACTCACCACCACTCCCCAGTCAGAGGCGAAGTCAAAATGTAGTCCTGTCTGCTTAACAGCCAGTCAGTAGCAATACTTGCAATGATCCTACTGTTTAGTAGAAGAAAAGTATTTATTGGTCTGAGAAAGGAAAATATATCAGTTGAGTTAACTCAGGCTAAATGAGAGCTGAGCTGTATTCAGAATCCAGAGATGGTAAGTTAGATGAGACATTGGAGATTTACTTTCTTTCCTGGGCTTTTAAAAATTAGCAACTCCAGCGGGGCAGTGATAGCACAAGCCTTAATCCCATCACTGGGGAGGCAGAGGCAGGAGGATCTCTGAGTTCAAGGCCTGGTCTACAGAGTGAGTTCCAGGACAGCCAGGGCTACACAGTGGAATCCTGTCTCGAAACAACCTCCTCCCCCCAAATAGCAACTTCGAGGGGCTGGAAAGATGATTCCCAGCATCCACAACCTACACCCAGAACCTCCCAATTGCACTGAATCCTATTTCCAGGAGATCCTATCCTCTTTTCTTACCTCCCTGGCTCTGCACTCATACATGTATATACTCACCCCACCCACATACATGAAATAAATTAATTAATCCTTTTAGAAAGTATTAGTGAATTCTAAACCATTTGTTTCTGAATTACTACAATAATCAGTGGTATTACCCCAAGTCACTCTTTCTGCCAAGTTGCTACGTACAATCATGTGTGTGTGTATGCACTTGCATGCATACACTTGGACATGCTTGTACACATACATGTGGCTATCACAGGACAATCTCAGCTCTGTTTTTCTTTAGTCTCCATCTGCTTCATTTACTGTTCTTTGTTTTCTTTTTAAAAGTTATTCAACAGCTTCATACACTTAATCCTTCTGAACAAGTCCCCCTCCCATCCACATGTCTTCTTTTAGTGTGTGACCCACTGGGCTTAGTCAGAAATTCTTGCTGGAGCTTGTATGTAGGGTTTTTTTCCCCCCAGAGCAAGGGCACCTTTCAGAGGCTCCCCTACTGAATGACATCCCCTCTTCCAACTACCAGGAGAGGCGGAGCCTCATGGGCCCCTCCTTCATCTGCCATCCATGATGAATTGCTGAAGTGCAGTAAAGCACAGTGGTAGCGTGTTCATGGGTACTATGAGTATTTCATTTCTGGAAGGTACCCCATCCTCTGCCTTTTATATTCCTCCTGCCCCCTCTTCCTTGATGTTCTCTGAGCTCCACCTAGTTTTATTGAAACAGAGTCTTTCACTGGCCTAGAACTTGCCAGGGAGCCCCGGGGATCCTCTGTCTTTGCCTCCCCATCTCTGGGGTAACAAACATGTACTGTCAATTCTGTCTTGGTTGTTCTTTTGTTTGTTTTTGTGCTGGAATCAAACTCAGGTCTTCGTGCTCGTGAGGGACTCAATTTACTCACTGAGTCATTTCCCTTGTTCTGTATGTGAACATTTATACTTCTCTTCACCCTCCTGCTCTTTGGTACAAAATGCATGGCTTCATTATTCCTGTTTCTCGGGCAGAGATGAGCAAACTTGCTCTGTAAATGCCAGTGAGTAGTTTAGCTTTTACAGCCACATATGGCTCTGTCCTGTGTCCTTTGTTCCCCACCCCCAACAATTTACAAATGTAAGAGATAAATTCATATAGTGTACAGAAATTGAGCCTGCTCTGCAGGCTGCAGCAAGCCAATGCCCATGCTGGAGAATCCTGAAACACAGTCAGAGAGGGGTGCACATATGTTCTTAGTCTCCTAGCTACCCTTTCTGCAGTAGCTTTGTTCTCTCCTGGTCACTGGCTGTCTCAGAGTGGTCCCCAGAGCCTATCCTCCCTGTGATGCAATGGTGTGAAATGCATTGCACACAACTGAAGGCCTGTGTGTGTGTTTTTCGGGGAGGGGGAGCATCACTTATTAGCCTCTTCGTTTTGTGCCTTGATCCTTTATCTTGAATGGGGTTCTGCTAAGAAAGTGATTAATTACAATGATGTTTTCAGCATTTGCTGGTAAAGAACGAAGGACCCTAAAATGGAATTATCAGTTAGTAGGTATGTTCAGGAACCACCTGATGCTCCCCCGCTTTTTCCTAATCAGTCTGTGTCACTGAGTGCTCTTGAGTGACACCCCAGGTCAATGCCTTCATCCATCATCTGACCCTAGACATATGGCTTGTGTAAAAGGTGACAGATGTCCACCAATAAGATCCTACCACTGGCCTGGTGTGGTTTTACAGAATCTTGCTTATTTATTTGTAAATTGCCTGAATTGCAGGCCTCTGGACTGTCTTTTCAGTATGTTCCCTGTCTTTCTAACTAGACAATGAGGAACACTAGCCCAGAAAGTGTACCCCTTTCTTTCTTGAAGCCTGAAGTCTTTTGGTACAGTAACAACACTTTTTTAGAATCTCCTCTTGGTGTTCTTATAGGCACACACACATAAACCTGTTTATAAAGTTTTCCAGTTTGATCACTTTTGTGTGTTAGTATGCACATGTTGTTGTATAAATATTGCCATCATACATTAGTTTCATTAACAATGTTCAGATTGCTTTCCACCTTTCCGAATTGAATCTCCATGAGCATGGATCTCTAAGTGGCTGTCTTTTCTCTTCCAGCTGATTCATCTGCCCTTTACTTCTTGCCTCTATTATCCTACTCACCTCATATAAATAGAGCCATATTTATTTGTCCTACTGTGGGGGCTCCTATCATTTAATAATTATTCTCAAAGTTGGCCTGTGTTGTACCTATGTCAGAATGTCCTTTCTTTTTTTGTGTTTGGTATCTGTTGCTATGAGAAAGCACTCCAACACTCTGACCAAAAGAAACTTCGGGGAGGAAAGGGTTAATTTCAGTTTGCAAATTACAGGACATCACTGAGAGGACTTAGGAACTCAAGCAGGAATTGAAGCAGAGACCATGGAATAATGCTGCTTGCTGGCTGGCTGTCAGGCTCATGCTCCCATTTAAAATGACCTGCCCAGGGAGTGGTGCTGCCCACTGTAGGCTGGGCCCTCCTGTAAAAGTTAGCAATGAGGACAGTCCCTCACAGACATCCCCCCCAGACCAACCTGATAAAGACCCTCAACTGTGACTCTTTGCAGATGATTTGCTGTGTCAAGCCGACAGTTAATGATAAGTAGGATACTTTTCAAGGCTCCATAAAGTTCCAGTGTAGTTATATGCTCCCGTTTGTTTGTGCATTCACCAGTGGACACTTGGATTGCTTTCACATCGTGGTTATTGGGCATAAGGCTGCTGTAAACACATTTGAGTGTGTAGGATTGCATCTCTGTTGTGTATGTAGTCTGAAGTGATTTTTGAAATACTTTTGAATTTGTTAAGGTGAAAAAAAATTTTTTAAGTTCTCTGGTCTTTAAGTTTTTAGGGAGCTGTGGGAGGTAGGACTGGGGATCCAGAGCAAGCAAGTGCTCTACCACTGAACATTACCTACAGCCCTTGTTTTAAGATTTTTTTTTTGCTACTTTTTGTATCATCTATCCATAACAACTTAAATTTCATCATAAAGAAATCAGGTTTTAACTGTAATATATGAGAGTATCTCAATAATCAACCCTCTATAAATCCTATGCTTCAGGCCCTAAGCTGAGATATTTATGTATATTGATTTATTCAAAGCTGTCTGTACACTATGTTACAGGAAAAGAAAGACTTAAAGAAGTTGGGAGGTATATCCATAGTCACAGGGCTGTGTGGCAGACAGGGTTCTCCTTTGAAGCCCAACACCTGGAAATGTCATGAAGCCATTCATGAGAGTAGGCCACACTCATACACCATGACCTTTTTACTTCCCATGCCATGATGTGCCCTTTAAAGTTCAAAATCAAGGCTGGCAAGATTGTTCAGTGAGTATTGCTGCCAAACCTGAAGACCTGAGTTAGATATTGAGGACTTACCTAATAGAAGAAGAAAGAAGAAAAGTAACTTCTACCTGTGCCATGTTGCATAAACACATGTGTGTGTGTGTGTGTGTGTGTGTACACAAGCATACACACAATAAATATTTTTAAAATTAAGTTCAAGGGGACTAGAGAGATGGCCCAGAAGTTAAGAACACAGGCTGCTCTTCCAGAGGTCCTGAGTTCAATTCCCAGCACCCTAATGGTGGCTCACAACCATCTGTAATAAGATCTGGTGCCCTCTTCTGAATACATGCAGGGAGAACACTGTATATCTAAGTTCAAAATAAAACTGTAAAATAACCTGCAAAATCCCTTGAGAGCTCTAAAGTGGCACACACACACACACACACACACACACACACACACCACACACTTAGTATTACTTCTACTGACTAATAGCTATAGAAAGCAAAAGACATCTAGAGTTGTGTGTTTGTGTGTCCTGTGTGTGTAAAAGTGTAAACATGCCCTGTACACACGCACTTGTGGAAGCTAAACATCAACAGCAGGACTCTTTCTTAATCGCTCTTCAACTTACTTGAATCTGCAGCTCACAGACTGGACAAGACTGTCTAGCCAGTGAGCCCTAGGGATCCACCTGATTTTAGGTCCCCAGTACTGGGATTACTTGAATTTGTCACAAACCTACCCCTTTACATGGGCACTGAGGGCATCAAGGAATTTTCCATCAACATCAAGCAATTTTTCAACTGAACCCTTGCTCTGGCTCTAAGACATCTAGAATTTTAAGCTTTGGTCTGAACATGTTGCTGATTCTAAGTTTTTAGTTTTGCTAGAACAATGTTTCATAGGACCTTATGTTCATCTTCATATTTTTGAGAAGGGCACTGCTGTTTTAACTGCTGTTAGGCATTTCATGACTCCTTTGAGTTTTTGCCAGGGATAAGCCAGGCTTTCTTGTTGCCACCCACTGTTGCCTCAGGATAGGAATCAATGCCAAACACGTAACAAATTGTCCTGTGGAAGAACTTCTAGACTGGATTTGTGTCCTTTAAGGAGCCAGGACTGAGGCCATTCTCTGTGCTGGTCAGAGGGTTTTAGGGAGAGAACACTCCAGGTG
The DNA here is from genome assembly GCF_003668045.3 of Cricetulus griseus. Lineage (NCBI taxonomy): Eukaryota > Metazoa > Chordata > Mammalia > Rodentia > Cricetidae > Cricetulus > Cricetulus griseus. Next base: position 111,097,883 of record NC_048597.1, on the reverse strand, counting down.
TGACTAAAACATGAACTAGAGTATCACATCAGGTGTACTGGCTGCCTTGACAACTCTTCATATCCCCAGTGGTAGGGTTATTTAACTCTCAACCATATAGTGCTTTACCAACAGGAGGGAAAAAGGATTCCTAAATCAGGCAGCAGATTTCGCCATCTTCAGTGTCCATCATGATAAACTCCAACTGCTCCAAGCTTCACCAATATTGCCCCCTTGTGTAATCTTCCTTAAGAAGGCAAGAACTAAAGTGTCCACCTGCTTTATTGGTTTCACCAGGGATTGGTAACCATGCAGTATTTGGTGAACGTCAAAAAGGGTGGGGGGGGGTGTTTAGATCTGGCCCAAATTGTGGTCAGGGGACAATTGGATTTCTTTTCAGACCAGATTCTATAGGATGTAGACAAACCAGTGTTAAGCAATGTCTGCTGTGGTTTAATGACTGTATATTAATTGTTTGATTTATTGACTTAACACATCTCTCTTGGAGTTCTTTAGCATCCAACAAGAGAAAACAGACGATTTCAGAGTCGCTTGTGATGAGCACAAACGACATTCTGTTTTCTGATTCCTGTGGCTCCAGACTTAACCCGAATCAGTACAAACACTGGAATACTTGTCCCTTGGATCCTCAGTGTGCTTAGCATGCAGAGCAGGTAGAACATTTGTTTAAGCATCAGGAGAAACTGGTAAATTCACTTGCATGTGTTGGTTCCTGTCTCATTTCAAGAGAAGTTGAGTGTTGGATACTTGGCTTGGAAGCCAGCCTCTAGTACTGACGCCTGATGGTAACCACAAGAGCCATCCCCCTTCCTGCTGGCAGGGCTGGGCTGAGACTGTGGCTGTGATCTCAGGGGAGAGCTGTGGCCTGCATCTTTGGGTCTCTGACAGGGAAGCTAAAGTGACCCTGCAACATTCCAACTAAAGAGACCTGTCACATCCAAGGCATCCACAGGGTCACAGACACATAACCCAACTTAAACTGGCAGCTGGGGACCTGTTGCAAGCCAGGTGTCAGAAATGGGTAAATATCAAATGGTATCTGATTAAAAACAGGAGGAAGCTGGGATCCTTTACCAGCTATAAGGAGCCAAAGTCAGCTGAATGGCATTTATGTCTAGAGGGCTCAGAAGCCACAGTCTCATGACCCAGCTGAAGAAGCATTCAAAACTGTGCCAAACTATAGCAGTGCATTTTCAAAAAGATTCCTATCAGAAACATTTATCTTTGGCTTAGGATTGCTTGAGTATATTTCTCTTAAAATGACTGAACATCGTTTAATTTAGATGGGTGTGTTATAAATGATTCTTGTGAAGATAGTCATCTTTGGTGTCCTTTGAAGCCAGATCCTGGCAGTGATAACTGGTGTCAATGTGAAAACATAGACCTCACCTCAAAGCGGGTAAGAAATGGTTTATTCTGGAGACAGATATGAATGACCATGGCCAGGGAATATAGATTTTAACCTCTGTGTTCCAACATGCTGACCATTTCCTGGAGTTCTTAGAGCAACAACACTGAGAAAATCCTAACTCCAGATGATTTTCAAGTACATTGGTAGAAATAGTAGATAGATGGGTACAGCAAAGAAGAAATCACGTCTATAGGCCTCCAATACTATGGATAGCATAGTTAACCTTTTGGTTGGTGGATAGTAGTATGCTTTTTACATTAATACATTCCAAAAGGATTTTCTTTAACCTTTTATCTGCTAGTCAGACACACTGCCAGATAAGGAGTGGCTAATAAGTAAGACAAAGATTGCTCCAAATACTGCAATTGGACTCTGGACCTGCAACATGCAAACCTCTCCAAAGTCGCTGAAGTTATCAGTTAATTGGTTTGCAGAAGGTTCAGTGTGGTGTACTGCTCTTTTTAGGAACTTTAATGACACTAGATAACTCATGTTCTTATTTAGTGGACCAGATCTGGCTCTTACTTGAATTCATTTTTTATTACATCAGGGAAAATACTGAAAAAAAAAAAAGGAGAAAGAAATAACACAAAGTGTCACAAGTAGGTATTCGGAAATTACAGAATGGGTAGTTGTATCCTTATGATATTGGTAGAGAAGAGAGATCAAGATGAGCCTGATGGGTTTGCACTTACTCAGCAGTGGAGAAATCAAAACTAAAGCCATGTAGAAACATCTCATGTCTTGATATGAGTCCACAGTGAGCTGTATAACTTTGTAAAATCTAGTCAACTGGACTTGGGATGTAACTCAGTTAGAATGCTTGGGTAGCACTCGGGAGACCTAAGGTTGTCTTCTGTCACACACAGTACACCATAGCATGTGAGTGAGCGCGCGTGCGTGCATGTGTGTGTGTGTGTGTGTGTGTGTGTGTGTGTGTGTGTGTGTGCGCACACACACACACACACACACACTTTTTAAAAATAAACTTTAGTGGTGATTTAGTTTTTATTTGGGGAGGGGGCTGCTTTGAACCACAGCCTTGAAAGCCTTGTTTATTACATAACCCACGAGGGCTTATTCATTTAACAGTCATTTCTATCTTCAGAGGAGTTAACAGCAGAATTGTTCAGCACCTCAGAGGCATTCTTCACAGCCCAGACCTCCTGCTAGCACTAATTAGCCACAGCATTCCCCACCCAAAACCCCCAGTGCCTATGCTGTGCAAAAAAGAAAAAGAAAAAGAAAAAAAAAAGAAAAAAGAAAAAAAAAGAAAAAGAAAAAAATCTACTTTTCAGAGGTAAGGATGATGCCTGCCTCTCTGTCTAGGGATATCTGCAGGAGTCAGGCAGTGTCAGGGTGGTGGGAACTCTTGGAGGAAACAGTGTGGTGAAATGTGACCTCCACAGAGCGGGGGTGGGGGGGTGGGGGGTAGGGGGGGTGAGTGGCTGTTTGAAGCCTTCCATCCTGTGGGAAGCCGGATCTGCCTCAGCCAGCACCTTTGGATGCTAACACAATCCATAGGCAGCTGAGAGGAGCCACTAGTGTGCTATGCCGGCCTATACAGTTGGCCCCAGGTACCCCACCCAGCCAGCCATTTGTGTTAAAATGATGAGTGTGCATAGCAGCCTACAGTAGTTCATTAGAAAGAACAAAAGGAAAGGGGGGTGAGGGAGAGGAAGAGGAAAGCATGGGAGGGAAGAAGGTAGGACAGAGAGGTGGAAGGCAAGGAGGGAGGAGGACAGGAAGAAAAAAGAGCGAGGATGGGGAAAGAGAAGGAAAGGTAAAATAGAAATGGAAAGAGGAGAAGGAAAGAAGGACAGGGAAGGAAGGCAGGCCCTGATTTTGTATGCTTGTTGCTCGTCTCAGTGAAGTGAAGCTTATCAAGAGTACCCCCCACTGCCCCTTCCTGCTGCTCCTGCCAGGGGGACCAGCCAAGGCTTTTACGCAGGCGCTCACAGTCGCCTGTGTTCCATGGCTCTGCCATTTGCTCAGTGGGGGGACGTTTTCTTAGCCGAGCAGCACACCGCTCTGCCTGAGGGATTGAGAACATATTGCTTGGCAGGTGGGCCCGCTCAGACACACTGACTGTTGTTTCAGCAGTGACAGGGAACATATATCACGCAGGCCCATTATGCCAGCATAAATCCATGGTAACCTGTTCAAAGGGCTGCAACCAACTAACAAAGTGTTTGGGTCTTAATAGGTGATATTTTTGAGATACATAATTGGGAGCTGAGGAGGAAGGCTGTGTGACATGCCACTCCTTTAGCCATCTTAGCAGAAGCAGGGCCTGGAGGAGAATACACATTCTCATGGAGCCATAAGCACAAAGATGTTTGGAGTCCCAACCCTACTGCAGGCAGCTGGGTAGGTAACAGCTGTTATCCAGAGCTCTCATCTGGGTAGGGAAAGCAGCTCTCAGTTCTGAGGTTTTCTCTCTGTTCAGTGGTACTTTGCACTGATGGACAAAAGACCACCTGGGATGTTCTGTAGATGATGTCATAGCTCTCCATAGCTTTTTGTGAGAGCTCAAGAGGCTGGAGAGTTTGTTCTGGTATTTAGTGGACAGACTCACCTATGAGCAGAGACCTCATGCTGTTGTCAAGAGAAGATACTAGGGATTGTAGAGGTGGCTTGGTGCTAAAAGCATTGGCTGTTCTTAAAAATGATTTCAGTTCCAAGCACCCAGATCCCAAAGGACTGCACCACTATGCCAAGCTGTAAAACTTTGTGGTTGACCTAACTGGATTCAGAGTCACCTAGGTTGACTTGTCTGCTTAAGCCATTTCCAGAGGTGCTTAACAGAAGAGGAAAGACACACCCTGCATGTTGGTTTCACCACTATACAGTCTGTGGTCCTGAACTGAATAAAAAAGGAAGACAAAGTAATGTAAGCACCAGCATTCATCTGTCTCTTCTGCTCTACCCAGATGTGAGCAAGCCACCCACTCTGCAACAATGCCTTTCCTGCCGTGATGCACTGTTTTGTCTCAAACCCAGATCAAAGATAAACCCTTCTTCTACAATCCCTCTTGTCAACTATTTGTTCACAGCAAGGAGAAAAGTGGCCAGTATTAATGTCCATGACCTAAGTGCAATGGGGTTTGGTGCCACCAGCCTGGCTGTGTCACGATGAGGAGGTTCACTTTTATCTAGCAACAACATGAAGAAGAAATCTGTCACCACACTGCTTACAGAGTTCTTAGAAGTAGAGTGGTGATGGTCCTTTTTGTACAACTCCCCAAAGGATTATCTTTGATCAGAGTTATGGTCCACGTTCCTCATTTTCCACAGTCTGTGTTCCTGCAATGCACTCCCATGCAGCTGACTCATCATAAGCTTTACCTCTATCCTGTGTGTGTGTGTGTGTGTGTGTGTGTGTGTGTGTGTGTGTGTGTGTGTGTGAGAGAGAGAGAGAGAGAGAGAGAGAGAGAGAGAGAGAGAGAGAGAGATTAGAAACCTTGATGAAAGCAACTTAAGGAAGAAAGGGTTTATTTGGCTCACAGGTTATCTGTCCTGGTGAGGAAGTCACAACAGCAGGAGGCTGATGGAACTGGTCACATTAGATTGCAGAACCAAGAGCAGAATGCAGAGAATACATACATGCTTGTCTGCTTGTTCCCTTTTGCTCAGCTCACTTTATCTTAGACTGCTCGAAATCCTCTGCCTGGGGAGTAAGACCGCCACAATGAACAGGTCTTCCCACTTCAATTAACATAATCGAGGTAATCCTCTACAGACACGCCCACAGGCCAACTCTCATTTAAACACTTTTTTCAGGTAGGTTCTGTTAATTTGACAACTAAGACTCACCATCAAACTTCCCTCATGTCATCATTAGTGTATTTCTGCTTCTTTATTCAACTGTTTCTCCTCAGAGACAGGTTACCTATCTTCTTGCTTAGCCAAGTGAGGAAAAGAAAGATTAGTAAAGAAAGGCAGCCACACATTCCCTAGAGAAATAGCCACTAGAAAGAAGGCCATTTTGGAGTTCTTGTTGTCTGTCCCTTTACTTTCTTCTAAACAAACTGTATTGCTGGTATTTCTGCAGTCTTGTCAATTATGGTACAACTGAGTGGTATAGGGTTTAATTTAAGTACCATTCTACCAGACAAGAAAACTAGTGCCATTTTGTCCTAGTATGCCGGAAACAGTATTCTCATGCTAGAGTAGAAGTGGTTTCCTTAGAACACATTAGCAAATGTCTTCATGAATTATCTGGTGGCACAGGCCTGCCATCTTAGCTACTCAGGGATGCTAAAGAATAAAGGATACAGTTTCAAGACTAGCCTGGGGAAACTAATGAGACCCTGCCTCAAAACTGAAAGTAGTTCCATGGTAAGGCCCTTGCCTAGAATCCACCAGTTATGGCACATGGGCCTGCCTCAATAGTAGAGTGCTTGCCTAGAATCCACTAGTGAGTGGCTGTGGACATGGCTCAGTGGTAGAGTGCCTGCCTAGAACTCCCAGTGAGGGATTAGGGGTGTGGTTCAGTGGTAGAGCCCCTAACTAGATTCCCCATTGAGGAGCTGGGGGATGGCTCAGTGGTAGAGCACCTACCTAGCAAGTAGAAGGCCATGAGTAAAAAATAATAAAAGAAAAAAGTGTCCATGAGACCTAAGACTTTCTTAACTAGGGGAATCATGGAGAAGACCATTAGGAATGTGAGATGTAGCAGTTAGAGTTGAGAGTTGAGAGAATTGTGCTCCGGATGGCCTGGCTCAAAGCCATCATTGTGAGGGACTTGGGCCTTCTCACACCCCTGCAGTACTGCCATTTATTCTAGCAGCTGCCATGCGTTCTGGAGTGTCTGCTTAGCAGTATGGACAGTTTTGACACAGCTGATTGCCAGTTAGGAAAGTTTCACTAAAGCATACTTTAGTGTTCTTTTGCTTCTTTATTCATATTTCTTTAGTATGTCTGTGTGGTGTGTGCATGTGTGTCTTTGCAACTGCAGGCTCCTATACTGAGGCTGGAACAGGACATCAAAGGCCTGGGGCTAGCACTCTCTACCTTGTGGCCTTGAGACAGGGTTTCTCACTGAATCTGGGGCCAGGCTGGCAGCCAGCATGTTCCATATATAAAGCTCCAAAAATTTTATGTATAGAAACAGGATTCATTCAGTACATTTTACATGTTCATAAATTCTAGTCCTACAATATTATTTTTTTGGAAAATAACTTTATTTTGCATACCATAAACTTGATCTGCTAAGGTCATCTTCCTGTCTCTGGCTCATACAAGACCAGGCTTACAAGCAACTGTAACCCAAACCAGCTTTTGGACACAGGAGATTTGAACTCATGTTCTCATACAAAGAGCCCTTACGTACTGAGCCATCTCCTCAGCCTTAGACTTAGAAAGACTGTTCTATCTTTTGATACTGAAGGCTGTGAGGCCCATGGTAGAGACTAAGAGTTTATATTTGTATGGTGTTTAACTAGTGGTAAGTGCAACTTGTCTGGATGTAGTATGGATTAAGTTGCATAGTGAATTTAGCCCAGTGCGTGTGTATGTGTGGGCAATGACAGAGTCCTCTGAACCCCTCCTTCTCAGACAGGCTGTCTTCAAAACACCACTGTGTGTTAGATGGATGTTCTAAGGAGCCTTCAAGCAACTTGCAAAAAAATTATGTATGGAAAGAAAATTCATTCAGAACACTTCCTCATTCATAAATTCTACCCCTGAAATATTATTTTTCTGGAAAATAGCTTTATTGAAAGATGGCTCGCAATACCATAAAGTTCACCTTTTAAAAACACAGTTGAATGGCTGTGAGTATATTCAGACATTTAGTAGCTGAAATGGCTGTAGCTACTATTTCATTCCTGCACTTTTGCATCAATGACAAGGAAACACTCCTGTGGCTTTTCATTGCTGTTTATTATTTTTTTCTTTTTTTGATCAACTAGCTATCCTAGGCTTGCTAATGACACCCAGCCCCTCTACCCCACCACCCCCTACCAACAGCCGCTAGTCTACTTTCCATTTCTCTGTACCCAACAGCTCCTACTCTGGGCATCTCCTCTCTCAAATATGCTAAGTTGGCCAAGCATGAATGCAGAGCAATTATGTCATTATACATCTGCATTTCGGTCCATCGATCCATCGATGGCTCCAGAGTTTTATGCAATTTTGATAAGAAAAACTACATTTCTTTTCCAATTTAACTTACATTCCCCTTGCATAACATTAATTTATCCCTCATTGCTTATATTCTTGGTTTTTGTGTGTATGTGAGTATCTTAGTTGTGATTTTTATTGTTGTGGTAACATACCAGGACCAGAAGGAACTTGGAGTGGGAAGGGTTTATTTCAGCTTACGTTTTCACATCACAGTTCTTCAGCAAAGGAAGTCAGGACAGGAATTCAAGGCAGGAACCTAAAGGTGGGAACTGATGCAGAAACCATGGAAGACTGCTTCTTACTGAATTGTTCCTCATGGCTTGCTCAACCTCTCTTCTTAAACCACCTAGGATAAACAGCCCAGGAGGTAGCACAGCCCACAGTGAGCTCGGGGCTGTCCCACATCATTAATCAGAAGACTGCCCCCGCATGTGTGCCCAAAGGCCATTCTTGTAGGGCTATTATTTTCATTTGAGGTTCTCTCTCTCCAATGACTCTAGCTTGTGTCATCTGGACAAAAATGAGCCAGTGTGACAGGTGTGCACATGTGCATATATAAACGTGTGGTATAAGTGTAGAGGCCAGGAGTTGATGGCAGAGCTCACCGATTTAGTTCAGTTGGCTTGCCAGTGAGACGGAGGGATGCTCCTGTCTCTACCTCCCCAGAGATGGAATTATAAGTGGGCACCACACTTGGCTCATTTATGTATGTCTAGGGGGATCAAACTTGGATGCTCATGCTTGTATGGCAAGCACTCCACTGAGTCATCTCCCCAGCTCTCTGTTTTTGTTCTTCATCCTTTCTATCTTTTTGTACACATTCTCTCTCTTCCCCCACTCCAAGATTTACTTTATTTTAAACTATGTATGTCTGTGTCTGCGTCTGCATATGGATATGTGCACTTGAGTACAGGTGCCCATGAACACCAGAAGAAGACATCAGTTCTCCTAGAGCTGAAGTTACAGATGGCTGTGAAAGACTGGAAGTGGGTGCTAGAAAATGAACTCAGATCCTCTACAAGAGCAGTACATGCTCTTAGCCATGAGCCATCTCTGTAGCTCCCAGTTCACCAACTCACAATATTGCCCCAGCTTACCTGCAGTATAAATAATCGTAATATTCCTATGGTCCTTCTTCTTCTCTTTCATCTAGATAATCCCATATCTACCTGTCTCTAAGGTGATTCCTTGCTGTGTGCCCACTGGTCTTTCTAGACTTACTTCTCTGGAGTTGGCTGTAGCCTGTCTCTTTGCTTTCTCTCTTCCACTTACAGTAACACTCCCCATTCCCAGCATTTAGCATCTGCCTCCCTCCTGATGCCCCTCCAAGTCCACCACCTATTTCCCCCATCCTTCTACCAGCAGTTCTTTAGAAACTGCTTTTTACTTTCTGTGGGTGCTTTTTTTTCCATACCCGCTCTTACCTAGTTTCTTGTGCTCTTGTTCCCACCTTCGCTGGTTTACTCTAATTACTGTCCATGCAATTCATGGCATTTCTAAATTTCCAAATTCCAGTTTTCTTCATTTCTTTTCCCCATGACCATATGGTGGCATAGAACTCTTTTGACAAGCATTTTCTCCTTTGGGCTTCTGCACCTTTGACTCCAGTGTTCAGTGCCTTCCCAAATATAGCTGCCCACTTCTTTCTCTGTCTTTCTATTTTCTCCATTTCAATTCTCATAGCACCATATGGTTCTGCTCTGTGTGGATAAAGTCCAGAATCTCTTCGCCACTCCGATGTCCTGCCAGCTCTTAGACTCATCACTTACATCAGAACTCACACCCTGGCAGACGTGTCTTCCTGAATTCCTGCCACAGTGAAGCCAAAGTCGGAAGCCGGACATCTATCACCTCTGTGCCTGCCAAAGATGACAGCCATGATGTACTCAATAGCTCTTGGGTTCCATCTTGGCTGAGGCTCTCCATCCATCATCTCTGCTTCTCCTTGCCCTCATCCAAGTCCACACTTTCACTCCTGTGCTCCAGACTGTCACCAGACACGCTTCTCACCCTGTTCTGTTTCATCTTAACATGGCTGCCAAATCGCAGTCATCCCCCAACAAATGTCTTTTTATTTTCTTTTCCTAATCAACATTCTTTCAAATCCCTCAAGCCCTTCTGATCTTCTTAACTGGGTTATGAGTTCCCACAACTCAGATCTTTCCAACTTTGTTTCCCATTCTTCTTCATAGCCTCTATGTTGTCATATAAGGAAAACTGTGACCTTTCCTTACCATGTTTCTCAGTTCCAAATACCAACATATACTGAATTTTTAATCTAAACCAGTCCTTTATTCATATACTATTTAAACTCTTTACCTGTACATATTAATAGTACATAATAATAGACTTCAGTTGATGTTTTCACATATGTATATGAATTTGTTTTGATAATATTCACCATCCTTGGAAACGGTCTGTTTTCCACTCCCTCTGATCCCCTTCCTCTTCCCACCCTTTTCTACTTTTCTTGTATTATTTTTGTGTGTCAGCCAATGAGTTTAACCAGGGCTGCTTACAGGAGCATGGTGGGGATTTATTTACAGAAGCACAAACTACTTACCATTGAATAAGATAACCCAACCCCACTACCATTAACTGTTAGTAAGATCCTAAGGAAGGGGCAGGACCTCATGAGCTGCTTCCCCTTAGCTAGCGTTAACTGCCCCTCAATCCTCAGCCAAGGACCTGTAACCCCCTCCCCCCAGCAATTTTTAGTTGTCTATAGATCCTTGGAAAGGAGTGGAAACCTCTTTCCCTTCCTACCAACCATTAACTATCTATAGATCCTCAAGAGGGAGGAGCAGGGTCTCGGGAACCCATCCCACTCAATGTTGGGGTATTTATTTCTGCCTCAGCTCTTAGATGTTCGATTCTTTTATCTCTGTGACAGCTTTTAAAAATAGATATTCTTGATCCTTTGGATTTCCAGAATTCCTTGTGTGTGTGGACTTTTTGTTCTTTTAAATTTTATTTCGTGGTGTGTGTGTGTGTGTGTGTGTGTGTGTGTTTTGTATTAGTGTGTTGGGGAGGAAGATGTGGAGGAAAAGACAACTTGCAAGAATCAGTTCTCTCCTCTACTGTGTGGGTTATGGGGTTGGAACTCAAGTCTTTGGCCTTGGCAGCAAGCTTTGCCTGCTGAGCCATCTTACTTTCCTGGATTTTTCCCCACTTTGTCTTCTATTGCAGTTGCTACATGTGCTTATTTCATATGGTCCCCCAAAATAGGAGATGTGCCTTTTCATTGTCACATCTCCTAATATAGCAGTAGTATATTTTTAATGTCATGTTCTCAAAATATGTATCTATCGGGTGGATGAATTTTTTTCTGCCTCTGTAACTTTCAGAAATTATAAAAACTTGAACGTGGTGGATGACTGTCTTTTAAGTTACTCTCAAGACAGTTCTGATTGGTTTGTGAACTCATATTTTTAGTCAGCTGAGGTACAAGGGTTGAATGGATGGTAGAGGACCTGCCAGCATCCTTACTCCACAATGCCCATGTATTGAAGATGTACCATTACAAGGTACTTTCCCATGTCACCTGATCTTCTGTATAGTTCTATGTGCTCAGTGTCCTCTCTATAGCCCTGCAAGCTTAAGAAAGGAAAGTTATGGTAATTCAGTTAGTAGTGAGAGAAAGTGCATTCTGGAGAGTTTAGGTGACCTACCAAGGACCTGGCCCAACTTGGCCTCTCCAGTTTGGTGTTGAGGCTTGGCATCAAGCCTGAGGGAGGAGGTAAGTGACTCTACTGAGCTCCAAAAGGCAAGTGCCTCAAAAACAGCCAAATGGAAATTGTGATATTTCACTGAACTCAGAACCAAATCTGCATTTTTTCATTATAGAAACATTCTGTGTGCCACATGCCTTGGGAGCCAAGAAGAAATCATACTTTGGCTCACTGCTCCACCTTGCTAAGCTCAGACACTGTAAATACCCCTCTCTTCTCTCATAACATTACGTTTTTTTCCATGAATTCATCATTAAAGAGCCACTTTGTAGGTTTGGCTTGTACTAGTGAAAGACTTCATTTTCTATTTCACAGCAACTTTTCACTGGGAATAAAACAAGAGTGCAGTGTTGAAAGACTAGGATTCTTCATCAAAATTTTGGTGTAGAAACCAACAAGAAGGATGCAGAGAGGGCCATGCATAGATAGCTCTTTGTCACCCCCTGGTCTTCCTTGGGTGATAGGAGTAAAAGAGAGTACCTACTTTCATCTTGAGATACAGATTTAGTCCAAAGTTTATCCTAGTTCAGAAATGTTCCTCCAATCTTCCAGTGTACCTTAAACCTATCAGCATACCGAGCAATAGACATATCATTGCATTATGGGTGGACAAAAGTCCAAGTTCCATGGAAGCCACAGTTAATGCATGCTGGAGGTGCTGAGGGTGCAGTAGCTCTTGCCCCAGAATACCTCAGAGAGAGATTGTGGGTGTGTATCAGTGGTAGACCACCTGTCTACTAGAATTCCCCAGTGAGGGGCTGGGGCTTGGCTCAGTGGTAGAGCCCCTGCCTAGAATCCCCCAGTGAGCAGCTGGGAACATGGGTCAGTAGTGGAACACCTACCTAGAATTCCCCAGTGAGGAACTGGGATGTGGCTTAGTTGGTGGAACTCTTTCTTAGAATCCCCCAGGGAGGGGCTGGGAGCATGGCTCAGGGGTAGAGCACTTGCCTAGAATCCCCCAGTGAGGGGCTGAGGGTGTGGCTCAGTTGGTAGAGCTCTTTCTTAGAATCCCCCAAGGAAGAAGTAGGATAGAGTTCAGTAATAGAGTGCTTACCTAGAATTCCCCAGTGATAGGCTGGAGTAATAGCTCAGGGATAGAACATCTGCCTAGAATGTATAAAACCTTGAATTCAATCCTTAGTACTGCCAAAGACATAAAATAAATCAAAAGGTCAAGCTAAACCCCAAGCCGGTGACATTCTGATTCCTTATTTCTAGGTTGAGACTCTTTATAAGTTTGTGGGTGTTCACCACCACATCCAAGTAGGAGTCCATCTTGTTTTGTTTGACTCAGGGTCTCATGGAGCCCAGGTTTGATATGTATGTATGTATGTATGTATGTATGTATGTATGTATATATATACATACACACACACACACACACACACACACACACAAAATGTGGATGTCCTTGAACTTCTGATCCTCCTACATTTAGTTCTGGGATTGCAGGCACACACCACCTCACCTAGAGAGAAAGCCAGAGAGAACTACTGCTGGTTTGGTTTGATTTTCACCTAGAATTTCTTTTGCTGTTATTCATTAGCCCTGCTTCTTCCCTGGTCTGGTCCTACAGCCTCATCCTTGAGGACCTCATCTGTCCCAGCTGTATGCATGTATCACAAAAAAGATTCCTAGCTTCCCTAATAAAGCTTATTCTTGGAGATATTTCACTGGTTTGTAAACATGATTAAGATGCTGGGAAAATAGCTCAGTTGGTTAAGTGTTTGCCTTTCAAGCTCAGGGCCATGAGTTCGATCCCTAGAAACCACACTAAGGAAAAACAAAACAAACAAACAAAAAACAGGTTCAGTGGCTGGAGCTTGTAAATATCTCAAGCTTATAATCTCACCCTAGAGAAGGCAGAAACAGATGGCTCTCTGGAGACCTTGTTTAACTGAATTGGTGAGTCCCTGATCCCAGTGGCAGACCATATCTCTAAAAGGACAGTTCTTAAGGAATGATAACCAAGGCTGACCTTTGACCTCCACTGCGTGTACATTCACATATACATACATATACACATGAAATAAATTCAGTTTTTAAAAGCGTGTGTGTGTGTGTGTGTGTGTGTGTGTGTGTGTGTGTGTGTGTGTGTGTGTGTGTGTGTGTGTGATGCATGTGCAGAAATTAAAAGACAACAATGTCAGTCAGCTCCCTCCTTCTATCATGTGAGTTCAAACTCAGGTTTGCCAGGCTTACTTGTCAAACATGTTTACCTGATCAGATATGTCTCACCATTCCACAAACTATGAACTTTTCTTTTAAAGACCTGATCAATTGCACGATCACTTTCAAAACTAGTCAGATGTCTTTGCCGCATCCTAACCCTGCCAACCTTGCTGGAGCTCATTCTTACACCCACAGACAGAAGTTCCCTGCTGGCAAGGCCTGTCCTCCCGTCTGCCCCACTCTGTGTTTCCTCAGCCTAGGGTACTACCCAACCCATTGGAGACGCTCCATTTTTTTTTTTTTTTTTAATGAATGACAGCACAAACTCATCCCAGAGCCATGATCTCCCAAAACATTTCAGTATGTTTCGAGTTTTGTGCCTGAGAATATCTTACAAACATTTTCCAGATTTAATTGAGGCTTCTGGGAAGTCTTGCTGTGTTTTTCCTTGCAAAAATAGAAGGTCGTTACCAGGAAGTCTTAGCATACCATATTTATCTGGTGAGTTTTGAAAATACTGAGTCATGGGACTAATGACTCAACATAGTATTTTCCAAACTGTGAGATAATCTTTGGACTTTGCACGATTATTATATTAAGTGTACTTTTAGTCTGTCAGTGAAAAAAAAAAAAAGCCTGTATTTTCACATTAGAATTAAAAGAACATCTGTTAAGTATTGGAAATAACATATTTCGAAAACCAACTGATGCGCACTCCACCTGCTTCCTCCTGCTAACAGTGACGGGTCCTTTTGATAAGATTGTGTGGTGACACTCAAGTAGGTGTATATGCCTGCATGTGGAGATCAGAGGTCCATATCAGATGTCTTCCTCAGTCTCCACCTTGTTTTTGAGACAGGGGCTCTCCATTTAGATAGGCTAGGCTCCTTGGCCACTGAGCTTCAGGAAGCCTGTCTTTGCTTCCACAGCATTGCAATTTAGCATTGTGATTACAAGGATATACCACAGTGCCCACCTTACTTCTTATGGGTTCTAGAGATTGAACACATATAGTTCAGTTAATAGAGTGCTCACCTAGAATGTACAATCCTTGGTTCTATCGCCAAAGTACTCCACAAACAGGGCATGGTGGCATATACATATAATTCAGGCACTAGGGAGATAGTGGCAGGAGGATCAGGAATTCAAGGTCATCCTTGGATACAGAGCAAATTAAGTCCTCAAGCTTATCCAGCAAGTACTTTGCCCACTGAGCTATCTTCCTAGCCCCCTCCTGGAATCTTTAGAAGCCATCCACCCCTCCAAAGATACACCTTATGTGAGATTTTCAGTTTATTGTTTTATGGTGGGATTGGAGAAGAGACCACTTCCTGGGTGACTCAGAACCGTGGAGAATGGGTAGCAGGATTTGCCACTACAGCTGTTCTTATCACCAAGTAGACAAGCCCTTGGGTGGAAGTTCAGCCCCTCCTAACACAGGCAGCAGCCCAACCCTGTCCTCCAGGCTGGTTCTCACCTCCTGTCAGCTTTTCCCCTCTCCTGTCTCAGTTTGTCTCGTTAGCGCTCTTCCTTGGTGAGTGAGCACCATATGTCTTCTTTGAGAGCTCATTTCTGGAGTTTCCTAGCACATGTGTACTGACAGGGCAGAGAGGGACATGGCATCCTGCCAGCTAGCAGCCCTCAGCAGAGTGGCCAACTTCAGAATCCTGCCTTCCCGGTTTCATCTGCCCCACAGGCTTTGTTTCACATGAAACATGCCCCTAGAGGTCCTGTGACACTTGTGGAAGTCCCAAGAAGTAGCCTGGTGTACTGTTGGCTTTTCTGAATGGAAGAAAGTGAAAAACATGGTCTTCTTTAGCGTTCAGTCATCCAGAGCAGGCTGTACCACATGTGATACCCTTCCTTCACCTGAGCTTATACACACACACACACACACACACACACACACACACACACACACACACTTTTTAAAGGCAGGGGGTTGGGCTCTTGCTTTTGTCTTATTCTTTTCCAGCTCTCCCATGCCAAAAAAAAAAAAAAATGCAGCAAATGTTTCCTGCTTTTGAAAGAATTTGGTTTCTGTAATGCGGCACCCACTCCCCCTGTTCAGCCTTCAATGCCTGTCTCCTTTGAAAGCCTGGTTGTTGAGCATCCAATTTGTCTCTTTTCTTCTTCACTTTGCTGCTCTTTTCTTGCACTGGGGCTGTCTCTTTATCAAAAACAGACAGAGGGTGAGCCCATGACACCTCAAGGCAAGCAGCAGCTTGAAGCATTTTCTGGCTTCACCTTGACATCTTTTCAACAGAGAAGAAAAGCAGGGGTTGAGAACCTGTTCTATTCATTTAGGCATCAGCAGCTGCCTCTCAGAGGTGCTTTGCAATAGCCTCATGGGTTGTTATTACTTGATACTTGTCTCCCTAAAGTTTCCCCAGTTGTCTTGAAAGGATGGGTATTCCCTTGAGAATATACCTGACTTTGGCACGTGTGCCTGTGTGTGCACATGTATGCTTGCATGCATGTGTTGCTGCTCACATGCCATTGGTAGTCATAAGAAGCCTGGCCAGCCTTTTGGTTGCTTTTGTCCCCACATATCATTATCAATGTCTACATTAATAACAAGACCTTGAGAGATGGCTCAGTCAGTAAAGTCCTACCCACAATATAAACAACAACAGCAAAGAACAGGAGTGGTGTGGACCAGTGGTTAAAGGCACTTTCCATTAAGCCTGACACCTGAGTTTTATTCCTGGGATCCACATAGTGGAAAGAGAGAACCAACTCCTTCAAGTTGTCCTCTGACCTACACCTGTGTCCCTTGGCATGGACACATGCATGCGCGCGCGCGCACACACACACACACACACACACACACACACACACAGAGAGAGAGAGAGAGAGAGAGAGAGAGAGAGAGAGAGAGAGAGAGAGAGAGACCCACTAATTTAAAATGAAGTTTTAAGTCGGGCACTAGGGAAATGCTTGCTTAGCAAGCATAAGGACCTGAGTTCAAATTCCCAGAACCCACATTAAAGGCTAGACATGGCCAGGCAGGCCTATAGCCCCAGCAATATTGGGAGTGGACACAAGAAGATCACCGGGGCTTGCTGGATGCCAGCTGAGTTCCAGGTGCAGTGGCAGACCCCGTCTCAAGGAAATAAAGTAGAGAGCAATAGAGCAAGGAACCCAGTATCCTCTGGTCTCTACATATCTGCTCACAACTGCACATGCAAACACACAAACAACCAACCAAATAAATACATTTAAAGGCCAGGCATGGTAGTGTGTGTTAAGCCCAGTACTGGGCTCACAGGAAGCCCAGACTTTGACAAGTAAATGGAACTCTGATATACTACATCCACTTATTTCCCTTTGGCCAACTGTAATTGTAAATGTCATCTTTCCCCTGAGGAAGGTAGGTCAGTGCAGAAGATGACCTCTAGAAAGTTTGAAGGGTCAGACACTTCCACAACTACTAGATCATTGGTTCTTGGTATATAGGAGATGACCCCATATGAGCAAGTTGGTGAGAATAAGGAAATGTGTGGCAATTGAGTTCTGGTGTAGCTGGAGGTAATGATTTGTTGTGGTGATCGATGAATCTGTACTGTGCAGTTTCCTTAACCACAGAGGTACTACCAGGTGAACAGCTGTCTTGTGTCCAGCTTTAACCGCCATCTACCAGTATTCTCATGCCTTAAAAGGAAGGTGTGATCTCATTTGAGCAAAGTAAACTGAGTACAGGGTGTTTAACTAAAACTACATTTGCTCATTTGCTCAGATCACTGTGTGTGACCATTTGTGCAGGTTCACATGTGTGCTCATGCATGTGGAGGCTGAAGGGCCACTTTAGCTGTCACTCCTCAAGCTCCATCCATCTTCATTCTGAGAAAAGGTTTCACACTGATATGGAGCTCATCAAGTAGGTTGGTGTGGCTAGTATGGAAACCCCAGGGATTCCCGTGATTCTACCTCCTCAGCACTGGGATTTCAAGTACACTGTGTCATGTCAGGCTTTCCTTGTTGTTAATGTGGCTTTAGGGATCAAACTAAGAACTTCATGCTTTCCAGGCAACCTGTTTTCCCACTGAGCCATCTCCACAATGCTCAGATCACCGATGAAAAATAACCTAAACCGTCCCATATTCAAAGCCTGAGCTCCATTCTTTACTGCTTGTCAACACTCTTTGCCCATCAGGACCTGTAATCAGGGCTGGGATCATCTGTGGTAGGCAGTCTTATTCAGAAAGGCAGGAAACAGATGCACCATGTGGTTGTCTGTGGTTGGAGTCTATGGTTGAAGTGAGCATGGGCACATTTCCTCTCCTGGTGATCTTAGTGCTTTCAAGTGGTCCCAGGAACCAGCTACACAACTAGTGGGTCAGCCAGAACCGTGGTGGTTCTTCAAGGGTTACTTCCATTTTACCAGTGTTGGATGACTTTGTAGTGTTTGGATGAGTATACATACATACATACATACTTACATACATACATACAGTTTTTTTCAAGGTCAGCTGCTGGCAATGTATGTTCTCCAGCTCTCAGCCCCTTAATTAGCATTCTAGATTGGGGGATATCACTGGCTCTTCTATTTTCTTAATTTCTTCTTTATTTTCTTTTTGAGACAAGGTCTTCCCTTGCTGCCTAAGCTGCTTTGAAACTCAAGTGATGTTTTCCAGCAATTGGGGCTACAGGTACATATTATAGCACGTGCCTCATCATCTCAGCTTTTTACTGATTATATTTTATTTAACATTAATTGGAACGTGTTATCATTGCTATGTAATTTTTTGGTTTGCTTTAAATGCAAATGTTTAGTTTTTTTACTATCAGCCTTGAAAACCACAGAAAAACATATATACATACATATATAGATATGCATATACACATATATATGCACACACATACTGGAAAATCTAGAAGACATGGATGAATTTCTACATACATGTGTCCTACCATAATTAAACAAAGATGAGAGAAACAAGTTAAACTGATCTGTGACAAGTAGATTTAAACTGTAATGAAAAGTTTGCCCACTAAAAAATTTAGGTTCAAGTGTAGTCACTGGTGGGTGTTACCAGACTTTCAAAGTACTGACACCACTGCTTCTCAAACCCTTATGTACATAAAATAGAAAAAGAAGGAACATTACCAACTCTAGTGTTAGCTTGATACCAAAACCAGAACATCAGTAAAATAATTACCGACTAATATCCTTGATGGTCCTCAGTGTGTGTGTGTGTGTGTGTGTGTGTGTGTGTGTGTGTGTGTGTGTGTGTGTGTGATATTATATATTTTTTATCTTACTTCCACTCCTCCTAACTTCTCCTAGATCTGTCCCATCCCTCCCTATCTCCTCTTTCAAATTCATGTTTGACCCCCCCCCCCATAACCCAATTTGTCCAATTTCTGTTGCTTGTGTGCTCATGAGTATGAAGCTGTCCACTGGAGTATGGTCAAACTACTAAGGACCAAACCCTTAAAGAAAACTGACTCTTTCTCCCCCAGAAGCGGTAAGCTCACAATAGCAATTCAGTTAGAGTTGGGGGCTCATCAGCTTCAGGCTAGAATGCTGACTGGCTTGATCTTGTGCCAGTGACCATAGCTTCTGTGAAATCATGATTGCCAGAGACCTGTCATGTCCTGTATATAGTTCTTGACATGTGAACATTTGACAAATATTCTTCTCTTGATGTATGGCATCTTTTCATTTGCTTGATAGTGTGTTTCATTAAATAAGTTTTTCTTTGAGACAGGATTTTTCTCTGTATTCTGGCTATCCTGGAACTCCATCTGTAGACCAGGCTGGCCTCAAACTCAGAGATTCACCTACCTCTGCTAGGATTAAAGGCGACACCACCAAGGCCCTACTGTTTTTGTTTTTTGAATATTTTAATTTAAATGAAACCCAATTCACTCATCCTTTTTTTATATATTATACTTCTGGCACCATATCTTTGCCAGACTCAAAGGATTTCTCTTGTGTTTTTCTCTAGGCATGGCTTACCTTCCTTTGGCACTTAAGTTTCTGATCCATTTTGAATTTGTATTTTTAATCTTACTTTTGATATTCAGTATTATACCATTTCATGCATAACCTGTCTTAGCCAACCTTTAGGTTGTTGTAGGCTTGTTATAGACATGTACATGTACAAACAAAAAAAATCACTATGTAAGCTAAGTCTAGTATGTACTGGCACTGTAGGAATGATTTGGTAGCATCTCCTATTGCTATGACAGTAAGCTCATGTGTTTGGAAGATGCTCTTAATGGAGATGAGATACTGAATGTCCTCATGAGGAGCTACTTCTCCCCCACCCCATCATAGATTGCAGCTAGAAGTGATTTCTCCTGCCTCCCCCCCATATGGTTTTCACTATATATAATACATACACCATCTATGTATTGATTGACTATATTATCACAAAGCCTTCAGATCCATACAGCAGGGTATTCATAGTTAAATTTGGAGAAAACCAGAAGTAGCATGTTGAGTTTTTAAAATCTTTTTTACAATTATTTTTTTCTTGGGGGCAGGGAGTGGTTGTCAGCCCAGAGGACAACTTGCAGGAATCAATCTCTCTCAATATTTTACCCCAGCCTTATGGGTACCAGGGATCAAACCCAGGTCATTGGGCTTGAAGGCAAATAAATGTCTTTCTCCTCACCCCTGCTGGGCTATCTTGCCATCTCATGGATGATTTGATTGCAGGGACCATGAACTCAGTGTCTATAGCCTTGTCTAGTCATTCAAGGCTCAGCTTTAGTTACAACCAAGGACTGAGAGTCATAGGAGCCTGTGTTTGATTCTTAGTAACTGTCTGAGTAACTTTATGTAAATCTGTACCTTTGGAAGGTGAACTTGAGGAGCCCATGACAAAACAGACTCAGCCAAATACCTGTACCTAGGAAGCAGAGGCAGATGGGTCTCTCTGAATTCAAGGCCAATATGGCCTACATAGCAAGTTCCAAGCCAGCCAGATACACATAGTGAGCCCCTGTTTCAAAATAAACAAACAAAAACAAAACACTAAAAAAAAGTCCCCAAAATCAAAAAACCCACTATTGGTATCTTGTGTTTGTGCCATGGGATAATTGTTTGTGTAAAAGAAAGAGACAGAAAGAGATTATGTATTTGCAGGTTTGTGTGTAGCATGTGAAGGCCAGAGGACAGCTTCAGGTACCATTCTTCAGGTGCCACCCACCTTATTTTTCGACCCAGTGTCTGTTACTTGCTGGGGGCTAGCTAGCCAGGGAGCCCCAGGGATCTGCCTGTCTGTCTCAGCCTCCACAGTGCTGAGATTACAAGTATGTTCAGCTATACACAGCTTTTGGGGTTTGTAACATGAGTTTGGGCAATAAAGCTCGCTTTTTCTCGCTTGCACAGCAAGCACTTCACACCCAGCCTTGGGATCATCTGTCCTAGAAGTTCCTGACTCCAGCAGGTCAAGATATTTGATGGAGTGGAGAAAGTGGGATATGCAGGAGACAGAAGTGTCTTGGAATGGCATGGGTAGAGAAGAAGTAGAAAGCCCACCTGGGAAAAATGCAGGTAGCAGCAGCAAGCTGTGCTGAGGTAGGTGGGTGATCAGTGAGTTGTGTGACCATGACAGGCCTCAAGGACCATTAGGTCCTGTCACCACTTCCCTCCCACCTTCCCCTGGAGGGAGCCCTGCATGCCAGTGCCTCTCAAACTTTGCCTTCATCAGATTCACCTGGGAGCTTGTTAGAAAACCACATGCACCTTGGGCCCCTCCCACACCCACTCAATCCTAGTCTACAGGCCAGGGTCAAGGCATCTGTATTTTTAACAAGCTCCCCAGATGATTCTAATGTGCGCCCAAGTTGAGAAACCACCGCTTTAGAAGGTTAATCTGGCAACACTGTGCAAGATGGATTGGAGCCCAGAGAGCCTGGAGGTTCAGAACCACCAGCCAGCAATTGCAACAACAACCCCTGCAGGAGATAATGAGGTTGGGGGCTGTGGGAGTGCAGGGCGAGAATCAGATATGGGAGGCATTTTCTGATAAGCAGTCAGCAAGGACCTGGGTAACCAATTTAATGAGGAATGCAAGAAGGAGAGATGGGACCTCACAAATAATGTCAAGGTTTACAGAAGCCAGCCTCCACGGTGAAGAGGGAAGTCACAGAACCTGCCTGGGGATCTTATTCATAGAACACCGCTTCCCGGTGGTGCTCACCTTTCACACCTGTCTCCTTCCCATAGTGCTCTGGAGTGTGAGGGAGGGGCACTCCAGTTGTTTGGTGGTAGGAAAAATTTCCCAGGTGACCACATGGTTAAGAGCAACTGGTTCTGGGGCCCGTGACAGTCATATTCCTAAAGCAGGTACTGGAGCTGGTGGGAGATGCAGGAGTGGGTGGTGTGAGTTATTTGGAAGGAAGCAGGCTCTGTAGTGGCTCTGCAGCTCAGAACTCAGAACCTAAAGCAAGAGCTTTTCTGTGATAAATTAGCAGGCAAGCTGCAAGGAAAACACACTTGGCTGGTGAAACCAGGGGAAAGCCCCACTAAATAGTCACACACAGGTGAAAGATCAAGGAACAGGTGGTAGAGATACAGGAGGCTGTCATACCTCCCATCCATGGTATGCCTCATAACTTCTAGAAAGTTCTGCAAGCAGGAATGCATCCTGCTACTTGCCAAGCAGTCATGTCCCTCAAGTGGATGTGACATGTTGATGGCCTTCATACTTCTTGTCCAGAATCTTTTGGTGACATGTTCCAGAGACAGACAGCTTTTTACATACTTCCCATCTTCCAGGTTTCTAATCAGCTCATGGTCCTTCCTTACACATAGAGGAGTTGTGTTGAGTTGTTGTTGTTGTTGTTGTTTTAATTTGTATAGTGCCAGGGTGAAGGTACTTGCTGTACAATCCCAGTGACCTGAGTTGGTTTGCTGCAGCACACTTACAAGGAAAGAATTCCACAAAATTGTCTTCTGACCTATTATATGCTTGTTACAGTACCATGGCACTTATGCCTGCATACACAATGGGTGTACATCCTCTCACACAATGATAATGATGATGATGATGATAATACAAAATTTAAAACAAAAAAATCATTGTGTTTTGGGGTCCTTGCTCCCCTAAAAAGGCCCAGACATCCTGTCTGTATTTTGGAATGCCATACTTAGAAAAGAGGGCAGGATTCTGGCAGTGGTGGCGAATGCCTTTAATCCCAGCATTCAGGAGACAGAAGCAGGTGGATCTCTGTGAATTCAAGGCCAGCCTGGTCTACAAAGCTATACAGAGAAACCCTGTCTTGAAAAAACGAAAGGAAGGGAAGGAGGGAGGGCAGGATCCAGCAATTGACAAATCTTAACTAAAGGAAAACAAATCCAATAAACTTATGTATCAACCTACTAAGTAAAGACATACTTAGTGATGCTATTTAAGAAGCCACAGAATCCCAGTCCTTAG
Source organism: Cricetulus griseus (assembly GCF_003668045.3). NCBI lineage: Eukaryota > Metazoa > Chordata > Mammalia > Rodentia > Cricetidae > Cricetulus > Cricetulus griseus. The sequence goes on along the minus strand of NC_048597.1, from coordinate 111,075,042 downwards.
TGGCATTGTGATAAAGGTCAGCCAGCCACTCTGACACTGGTGGGACTCCACAGTGACTGTAGCTGTTCCAATGGAAGGGGTTACACAAGAATCATATATTTTATCTTGGAATAGACTCTGAAGTGACCTTATTTGTTCCCATAAGGATACTGGGACATCAGGAAATGAAGAAGTTGGACTTTGGTATGTAGCACAGTTGGTAAAGTGTTTGTCTAGCACACACAAAATCCTGGGTCCCACCTCCAATACAGCACTTCGTACAACACATCTATCATCAGCTTATGGAAGTAGAGGCAGAAGGATCAGGACTTCAAAGCCATCTTTGGCTACAAAGTGAATTTGAGAATAGCCTGTACTACATGAGACCCTATACGCCCTAAAAGAGAGACAGTGTTCAAGGGGAAAATAGTAAGAAGGAAGGAAACTCCCAAGTATACAGCATCTTGTGGATTATCAGGGGAGAGTGAATTTTGTGTTCCTGTGTGAAGTGCAGACAGAAAGGCTGTATTTTGGTTACCCTGTCTGAACCTCCATTTCCTATTCTAAAGGGAAGATGGTGACAGCCACTTACTTAAAGTCCTCTTAGACATTTTATGAAGGTCCCATTACAGTGCCCAACATGTAAATGACCCCAAGCTAGTGCTTGTTGTAATCACTCACTATGAATGTGTTTCATAGAAAACTTTTTTCTCCTGCATGTCCATGTTGATCACCTCTCATTTGGATTTTAAGTGTTTTCCCATGAAGATAATGCTTGGGAGTCGTTGAAATACTATTGCTATTGAGCTGCCTCCTCCATGGCATTTAGAAGACTGGCAGGGCTTGCTAAGTGCAGGTTTTCACCTAGTCCTCTAGCCCTTTGTTCACAAGTAGAATTTTACCAAGCCACCTTGGAAGAAAATGGACTTCACAGAATCTTCAACCATAAAATGAAAAACTAGGTGCGGAGATTTCTGACACCTACGAACAATCCTCGGCCATTTCTTGTCATCTCCACCCCAGGTAAAGACACAGCTGAGGAAATCCCAAGAGTCCATTCTCTCCTTCCACCATGTATGTTCCAGAAATTGAACCCAGGTCCTCAGGCTTGGTGGCAAATACCTTTGTCCCCTGAGCCATCTCACCAGTCCTAGGTTGCTGATTTAACTGCCATCCCTCTAGGACTTTGTGAGAAAACAAAATGGGAAAAAAATATGACCTTCAGCTAATCACATCTTCCGATGTCTGTTGGCACCTGTGTGCCTAGCACAGCCAGGAATCTGCTTCCCAGAGGAGACACTCAAGTATAAAAGTCCACTCTAGTACTGCAGTCATGGGGCTTCAGTTTGCATTTTTCTTCTTGATCTCTCGGGCAAAGAAACTGTTAGGAAGGTGGGAGTGGGGGTGTCTCTCTGGTTTTCTGTGGGGGTCTTCTCAACCAAGCACAGCCACAAGAGAATAAATAAGGAGGTCTTGGCAGGATGTTTTGATGCAAAATTTATTGCAACTTGGTTTGTATTCTGGATACTTGGGGTCATGTTGAATGTGGGTGGAAACTTCAGTTCTTTCAGATCAGCTCTTGTGTTTTGAGAGAGGGTTTGGAAGGAGATCAAAGCTGTCAGACTTCCGGCCTGATTCTTACAGAACTGATTTGGAGGAGGACTTGAAAACATTCACACCCAGGTTTGAAAACAAGAATCAGGAATTGGTCTAGAAGGCTTGGTGACATAAAAAGCAGTTGTAAGAGATTTTTGTTATGTTTTGTTTTTAAGAAAAAGAAATTCTGAGTGTCTTCTACATCTTTTATCCCTCCTATTTTCCTTAACACAGCCAGGCTTTTCTAGTTTTAGAACACCATGTAAAATTCAAGTGGGAATCTATTATCTGTCTCCTACCACCAACTTTTAGTGGACACCACAACTTTTAGTGGACACCACAACTTTTAGTGGACACCCCAACTTTTAGTGGACACCACAACTTTTAGTGGACACCTCTAACTTTTAGTGGGTATGGGGTATTACAGAAATGAAAAGAATACATTGAGATCATATTTAAAAGATACAGCTAGAAACTAGAGATGTGGTTCCGTTAGTTGAGCATTTGCCCAGCATACACAAAGTCCTGGGTTCTTTCTATCCTCAGTACCACATGAGGATGGTGCCCAACTATAACCCCAGAGAGGTGGAGGCAAAATATTCACAAGTTCAAGGTCATCTTTGACTGTTATATTAAGTTCAAGTCTAGATTCTGTAAAAAAAAAAAAATACATTCTTTTAAAATCAGACTACTCTAATTTGATTTATGTTGGTGTGATGAAAAACATTCTGATTGAAAACAGCCTGGGAAAGAAAAGGCTTCTTTGGCTTACACTTCCGGTCACTGGTGATTGTTGAGTGATCCCAGGACAGGAACTCAAGCAAGAGCTTAAGGCAGAAACTATAGAATGCTGCTTACTGGCTCATAGGCTCATGTTTAACTTACATTCTTATACAGTTTGGGGCCAACTACCTAGGGAATGCTACCACCCACAATGGGCAGGGCCATCCTATATCAGCTAATGATAAAGACCATCCCCCCACACTCTGGAATTTAGCTTTTCATGTGTAAGATACTGGTGGTAAACCCTAGCTTGTTGACTTGTTTCCAGGAGGCAAGGAATCCTAGCCATAGTTTGTATATACCTGTGGAGCCAGTCACATCACAACCCAGCAAAGAGCAGCCCATAGTGCAAGCTCACACACTGGGTAATTGCTTGTCTTCGCACGTAAATGTAGTGCTTTCTTCCTCTGATTTTATTAGAGTACCAGCAAACCCAAATGACAGGCTGGGTGGGTGGCTCAGTAACAGAATCCTTGCCTAGAAGCCTTGCAGTGAGGAACGGAGAATGTAGCTCAGTGCCTAACATGCTCATGACTCTAAGTTCAATCCCTAGCACCACAGAAACAAAGAAACAACAGTAACAGTACAACACTTGGAGATTCAGCTTTCCTTTGCCTTATGTTGCTGAGGCAGTGTGACTTGTCTTTTTTGTTTGTTTGTTTGTTTGTCCCCTAAGATGATGCACAGAGGAAGGAAACCACCACACAAAACACTAGGAGGGGAAGGTTCCATCAGCTCCTCTCTGTCACTTCTACGTCAATCCAGTAGGACTCAAACAGCACCAAATGCATTTAGAAACAGGATCACTGGTTATCAGGAAAGTGTACATATGGAGTGTGGAGTCACTGGGAACTTCCCCACTGTGACAGCAAGCTTCCTGAAAGCATCAGGGAACATATGCAGTTCAGAAAAAGATGCCAATGTAAGATATCTCCTATCTATAGCCTGAAATTGGAGTTCTCTTCCATGAACACAGAAAGCTTATGTTCTGTGTTTTTTGTTTTTTGGGGTGTTTTTTCCCCAAGAGAGACAGAGGAAAGGAAGATACTTAAGGTAGCATTGCGTACCGTGAAACTATATTTATGTGCTAAGACAAGCAATTGATGTTGCTCTATAAAATTTAGTAAACACTGCCTTCCTGCCCTTTCGAATGTCACTCAGAATCCAGAATCATGAAATTTTATAGTATTGCTGGTTAGAAAGGGGTTCCCACTGGGAGCAGATGCCAGCTCCGTCTTCTCAGACACAGAGAAAGTCCTGACATGTTTCATGCCGTTCATACGTGGAAGTCTGTGAAATGGAAAGGAAAACAGCTTTCTCTGTCAACCTGTCACTGATAGAAGCTTTTACATTCCATCAGAGTGACTAAACTTTGAAGCTGTTTTCTCCGGTGCTCAGTATCACTCTAAAGTCCCGAGTGTGATCAGATTGATAGCACCCCAGCACATGATAGAAGACCAGAAGCAGTTTGTGGCACGATATTAAAAATTCATTCCCAGACCCGATAAAGCGTGGTTGACAAAAGTGTGAGCTGGAGTAAGGTGGGGCGAATGTCTTCATGCTTTATTGCTCTTGATTTCTCTACAGAAAATAAATAGACAGAATGAACTAAAAAATCTCTCCTTCATGAAGGTGGGATCCTGGCAGCTGAAGGCCTGCTCATAAAAACCTTCTCTCGAACTCAGCAGGGCTCGGTGTAGGAGATGGTGGAGATTTATGGCTGATGTGCGTGTTTATGCGGCAGACATAGTGAATATGTAAAGGTTATGTTCATGGGGTTTGCTGGCACTCAAGATCAGAGAAAGAAAACACGAGTCCCTCCAGAATTTCCGGGAGGAGTGAAAGGGAAGCTAGGATGGTGATGGCTTTGGTGGTGGTATGGTGGCAGTCCTCTCTGTGAAAGATTTATAAGAAAACATGTGTTTCGGATCTGCTTTTTCCTACCTGCCATGTTGTTTGGAAAGACATGCTGGGGTTAGTGAGGCTGGTGGCAGCAGTAAGGCTCTTGTCACACACTGTAAGTAAAGCCTTTAAAGGCATGACCAGCCCAACCTCTAATTTCATCTGCTTCCTTGGCCAGGATTCCCTACACTTCTCTAATCCACTACCCTCTTCTTCTTTCTGTCCTCCTCCTTCTTTCGGGGAGGGGAGCACTGTGGGCCAGAGACTTTCCCTTGTCTGCCTGCCATGGCAGGACAGAATGTCTCATTGGTTTTAGACATTAGGTGTTCTGCTGAAAGCCTGCTCAGAGCTGGTGTGACAAATGGATTTTACCTGCTGCTAGAGAATGAGGCTCCATCCCACCTGCCTGCCCACAAAAGCCCTATCCCCCCCAATCTTGCAGAGTGTGACCCCCAGGGCAAGGAACAGAGATCTGCCCTGAGGCACCATCTGTTTCTGTCTGCATATATGCAGGGCCCCTCTGGTTGCATCTGTTGGGGAGAACTGTGAACTTGATGAGTTGTTGGGAGGAAATGTTTGGTCTTTCCCCCACCCCCCACCAGCCTCGCTGTTAGCCATTACTGGGCTGATGGGCCCACAGGGTGGATCTGCAGAAGTTGCCTCTTTGGCCTCATCTGTATCAATTGAAAGTCAGTCACTGGGAGTCCACATCAGTCAGCAGGGACCCCAGGCGTGCCCCGGTGACATCAATTCCTCTCCTGTTTTGGAAGTTCAGGAAACAATTAAAAACCTGATGCATTCCGGGGAGGATTTCAAATAAATCAGCTGATAGCTGATACCATGTAGCTCTTGGTAGTAAAGCAAAATTAGCATCCTGGCCGCATCTGGGTACAGTACGCTGAAATAAAGAAATTAACCATGCATCACCTCCAATAGAGCAAGCAGCTGGCCTGTTCTGAACCTTTCCAAAGTACCCAAAAGCTACTGATTTGTTAAGTTGTCAGCCTCCTTATGGACATCAAAGACTCCATGCATATGCCAAAAATCAAGCTGGCCCAAAATCAGTTAAGTTTTTCGGGGTAATCCAGGCAACGATTAAGTTCTACCATAGCTGCTGATGTGTTTTTCAGAACAAAGCCTACATGGTGAGCTGGACACAGTCAGGGGCTACAAAGAAGGTAGTGTAAGATACAGAATTGGGGTATGGAGAGATGGCACAGCAGTTAAGAGAGTGGACTGCTCTTGTAAGCGACCCATGTTGGGCAGCTCACAGCTGTCAGTAAGTCAGCTCCATGGCACCTGATGCCAACATGGACACTGCACTCATGCAGATACTAACAAAGACACATAAAAGTAAAAAAAAAAAATTTAAAAGCCAATTTTTTAACAAAAAAGAAAGATAAAAGTAGGATTGGTAGTGAATTTAGTCAGAATTGCTGCCAGAATTTGATAATTACAGAATATTAAACAGTGTTTTTTTTTTTCTTTCTTTTTCACTCTCCTTAGACAAATGTGATATTGTGGAACTTTGTGTTAATTACCTTTAATTATAGTTCTACCCACCTGAGCTTTCCCAGCCTCCTCCTTGTACCTGTATTTAAAAGGATGTTGAGTCTTCCTGATTTTTTTGGGAAATAGGACCCAACATTCTTGGAATGTTCTTTGTAAAGTAGCAAAACAAGCAAGGCATGTTGGTGTAGTGTACCTGTGATTCAAGCACTCAGGAGGCTGAGTCAGGAGGATCCCTGGGCATTCAAGGTGAATCTGGGCTCTGGGAGTGAGTTTCAGATCTGTCTGGTCTCTGGTATGAGATCGTGTCTTGTGGAGGTGATGAATGAATATAAGAGTAGTGGGGATTAACACACCCTAAAAAAAATAAAGATCAGAGTATTCCCTCCAAATAGAAACTAGGTATTGAAATGCTAAATCTATACTGTATATACACGTGTGCCAATCCTATGAAAATGTGATTGTTCATCAATACCCACTGGATTTTCCCCCTAGAAAGATGCATCAATTTTTAAAATATAAAGAAGGTAATGGCTGAAAAATGAAACACAGCTCACCTATTCTGCTACTTTTGTAGCTAGGGAGATGGCTCAGTGGGTAAATTACTTCCCATACAGCCATAAAGACCTGATTTCTGCCTCCCAGAACCCACATAAAAATCTGCTGTAGCATCATGTACTTGCAATCCCAACAGTGGGGAGGAGGAGACAGGGCAATCCCTGGATATGGTCAGCCTGCCAGTCTTGATGAATCTGAGTACCAGATTGAGTGGGAGATTCTGTCTCAAAATATAAAAGCACCAAAGAAGGCACCAGATATCAAACTCTGGCTTCCTCACCCACATGCATGCATACATACATGTACCTGCAAACACGTGCACCTGTATACAACGCGCGCACACACACACACACACACACACACACACACACACACACACACACACACACACACACACATGCCCCTTGCCACTTCAGTTTCACAGCCTTGATAAGGAAGGGTCAGCTTGGAAGACGATCTATGAGGTAGTCTCAGGAAGAGCCTCAGATTCTGTTGAGATTCAAACTATGGTGCAAAGCCAAAGTGGAAACCATCAGGCTTGTGTGGTAGAGAACCTGTTGCCATGCCTGTGCTCTGTCTGTGACAGTGAATCAAGCAATAAAGGGTACAGGAAAGCCCAATCAGGATAAAGGGAACAGAAAAGTAAGCAACACCTACCAGTACCTGATACATTGTGGGTGGCCAGGTACCATCACTCAGAACCATACAGTTCTGTCTACAGAAATGCTGTAGATTACTTACCTCCCTCCACAGTGGGGAGGAAGTTGCATGTGACCTGGAGTGAGTGAAATGCAGATAGGTTAGTGCTGCACCAGGGACCAGGGAAATGTACTGTGTGCAATGGGAGTGACTCCCCTACATGCTATGGTTTACATTAGACTGCTTCATGCTCTGCAGGCTATAGGTCCCTCTTTTTAAAAATCTCATAATAAAAGACTAGAGAGATGGCTCAGTGGTTAAGAACACATCATTCTCATCCAGAGGACCCAAGTTTGACTTCCAGCACCTACACTGAGAAACTCACAACTACCTCTAACACTAACCAATCCAATACTTGGAGGTACCCACATACACACACACAGACACACAAACAATTAAAAATAAAATAGTCTTTAAAGAATCTGATAAGAAGCAATGATGCTTAAAAAACAAAACAAAAAACAAAGGCCTGGTAGCAAAGTGAAGCATTAGAAAACCACCCATGTCTGTGCACATCATATAAAAGTACAGATTTTAAAACAGTGGTTTACACCACCCTAAAGGTTTGTCCTTGGCTAATGGTCCAATTATCTAATGATGCTGCCCTTGTATTATGATGAACACACCAGAGAAAATGTTTCCATATTGAAAAAAATTATCACCAAGTGTAACCATCTATGCATTCTTCTCCTGTTTCCCTCAGTAAAACCCCAAAGTGAGATTGATCCTTTGATGCATGTGAGTGTGTTAGCCCATGTACATGTGAGCTAGGAGGAGGATGTGTACTTATAGTTAGCTGTTGTGATTATAGTGATGCCTGTAATTATATATTCTTCGAGTGTGTCTCAGTGGGTAAATGTGCTGTCAGGCCTGATGATATGAGTTCAATCGCTAGACTTCATGTGACTGAGGAGAGACTGACTCCTACTAGTTGTTCTCTAGCCTCCATACACACATTGTGTTATACACACATACACATACTCTAAATACATACACACATAAACAGATTTTTTTAAAAATAAAACAAGATGGATGGCTTCCTGAAGAACAACATCCAAGGTTGTCTGTCTTCAGACCTCTACAAGAACATGTACACATACGCACAGACACCCTCATTCATACAAACATACAAAATAAGTATATGAGCATGGATGAGAATATAGGTTCTCATGGAATGGGAACATGACTCAGTGGGTAAGAATGCTTATTGTTCAAGCCTGATGGCCTGAGTTCAGATCCCCAATACCCATGTGGCATGCTGGAAATGGCCCTGAACTCTGGTTACCCCAGGACTATGACAGACAGAGACAGGAAGCCCACAGGCAAGCTCCAAGTTGAATGAAAGACTCTGTCTTAAGGGTATATGTTGAAAAGTGATACAGCAGAACACCCAAAGTCCTCCTCTGGCCTCTGTGTGCACACTGGCACACAACATATACAGAGAGAATGTAAGTTATCATTTCAGATGAAGACTTATCAGCCTGTGGACACTGATACTCAGAAAATCCTCAAGGTTTGTCCAACACTGCGTATTAATTGGTATGTGTGCAGCTCTACATTTCCATGAAGGATATATAGAGTCTTATTGATTAGAGGAAGTAATCAATGTTTGTACACAGAGCCTTTTCATCTTGATCAGCTTTTAATGGGTGAGGAAAGCCTAACTGAAGAAAAACACAACTGTTAAATCACAGTTGCCTTCAACTTGGCTCTGAGCAAAGACATTAGAAAAGAATTTCAAAGCCAGGGACATGTGTCATTTTTCAGATGTTATCCTGATGAAATAGGAACTGGAATGACCTGGTGGTTGGAGAAGGGGTAGGTGGGGCTTAAGCTGTCTAAGCTTTCCCTTTGGCTTGAGAATAGGTGGCAAGAGCCCTTACTTATCTTGATAGCCCCACTTTTTACTTTGGTGTTATTTCTTAAGGGGTCTCGCAATTTATTATCATTTTTGTTGCTGTTGAGATAGCTGATGTATCCCAGGCTGGCTTTGAATATATTGTATAGCCAAGGATGACCCAGAACCCTGGATCCTCCTACCTTTACTTTCCTAGTATTGAGATTACAGGGGTGCACTACCATGCCCATTATATGAGGTACTATGGATAGAACCTGGGGCTCCATGTATGATGGGCAAGAACTATTATTTGAGCCACATCCCTGGACCCATATTGTAATTATATTTTATATAATTTGAAATCATTTTTTTTTTACTGAAAGCAACAGCATCACAATTGTTTTCTCTCTCATAAATGTTGCTAGGAACACCCATGCATTCATATTTTTCCTATGCTGCCTCACCATGCAGGATGCTCTCTTTGCATCTGTTGTCTAATGCTCATATAAGGCTGTTACTCACAGGATCCACATTCTGAGTTGGGGAAAAGTCTCTCTTTAGAGCATCATCATTGTACTGAGAAAGAGATGCTTATTTTCGTGGGCTTTGAACAGCATCATTTTGCCCAAACCTATTAAATGGCCACACTTGACAAAGACCCCTTGACTTCTAATGGAGACACATTAGCTAGTTTTCAGATAGCTATGACAAAATACTGGCAAAAGCAACTTAAAGAAAGAAAATTTGATTCTGGATGACAGTTCAAGGGGACAGCTCTCAAAAGAAGACCTGACAGCAGGAATTTGAGATAGCTGGTCACCTTATTCAGCTCTCTCTCCTGTTTGATCAGTCCAGGACTCAGCCTGCAGCATAGTGGTCATCACATTCAGGGTAGGACTTCCACTTCAGTTAAACTTCTCTGTAAATATCCCCACAGACATGACCAGAGGTGTATCTCCTGGTTGTCCAGAAACCTTTGGGTTGACAATGAAGGCAAATTATCATTTAAATCAATCACAATAAACCCATATTACTTGACAGTGTCACAAGTCAAAGGTAGATTTAAGGGTCTGGAACATAAGTCAGTGTTCTAGCATTTACCTAGTAAGAGCATTGTAGGCAAGCACAAAACCCTAGGTTCAACCCTCCAGTGATACACACACACACACACACACACACACACACACACACACACACACTGACTAATGCATTGTATACTGCCTTCAGTGCTCATAGCTTGATGGCTGACCCTCACACAGCCTGTGTTTGTGAGTCACCATAACATGCCAGGTTTCTTCCTCAATATTCTGTCCTAACACAGGGTTTCACACACACTGAAACAGGGAGAAAAGGTCTAGATTGCAGTCCAAGGGCTGTTCTTATAGCTAAGCATCCTGGAGAAGGACCCTGTAGAATGTCTTGGGGAATCTTTGGCCACTATAAGAATAGTCTTGTGGAGATGGCTTAGTAGGTACCATGTTATCTCACAGATACAAGACGACCTGAGTTCAGTCTCCAGAACCCACATAAAAATCTGGGCATGGTGGCACATGTTTATAATCCCTGCCCCCTAGAAATAGAGACAGGGTGTTCATTGGTCAGCTAGCCTAGTCAAATTGACTAGAAATCTTAAATAAGGTGGGGCTAGAAAGATGTCTCAGTGAGCAAAGGCGCTTATCCCACTAGTCCGATGACCTGAGTTCAATTCCCAGAACTCACACTAAGGTAGAAGGAGAGAACTAACCCTATGAAGTTGTCCTCTGACCTCTACACTGCTGTGGCACATGCACACATGCTGCTACACTAACAATAAATAAATAACCAGCCAGGCAGTGGTTAGTTAGTCCCAGCACTCAGAAGGCAGAGGCACACGGATCTCTGTGAGTTCGAGACCAGCCTTGTCTATAAGAGCTAGTTCTAGGGTAGCCTCCAAAGCCACAGAGAAGCCCTGCCTCACCACCCCCCCCCCACACACAAATTAAATAACTAAATGAGTTGTATGGCACCAGAAGAAATGACACCTCTGGCCTCCAGATTCATGTACACACATGCATGTACACACACACACACACACACCAGATCAAAGAGAAACACAGAAGAATTCTATCATCTAGAAGACTATCAGCTTGCGTTACCTTTTCTTTTTCTGATACCTACTATTTCTACCTATGTTGCCCCTCTCATGTGGAAACAGGTCCAGAGATAATGAAGTCTTTGTGTTGTTTTTGCAAAGACATTTAAATAAAGCACTGGCCAAACTCACATGGCATTGAGACACAATTAGTGACCTCGTCCTCAGGGCCTGACAGAATTGGGAATTTTCATGCAAGCGACCCAGGAACAGAAACAGGGCAACCCTGTGTACATGAAAATTGGGAGGCAAGATGCATTTGTAGGTGAGTTGAAAGCTGGATGTGAGACATATTAAGCTTGCATAAATCTGACAGCCCTTCCACCAGGCAGTGTCAGGAGGGAGGTGCAGCAGTGGGGGAGATAATTATGAGACTCACAAAGGTAAAGAAAAGAGAGAGCGTTCCTTTCTAGGAAAGAGAGATGGGGGTTCTCGGGAGAATGGCAACAAAATATGCTGCCTGATGTACATGGAGTGGGGCCTGTGCCTACCACAATCCCACTGCTGTCTGTGGGTTAGGTTGCAGGGGAGATAGGAGGCTCTAGGGGAAAGATGGGAAGCTTAGCTTTGATGTTTGGGGTTGGGGAAGCTCAGGCCCAAGGCACAAATTCTAGTTGGTGGGGTGTGTGGTGTGTGTGTGTGTGTGTGTGTGTGTGTGTGTGTGTGTGTGTGTGTGTGTGTAGGAAGGCATGCACACTTGTATATAGGTGTTTGAGAAGGACATTGGGTGTTTCCCTTTATCTCTTGCCACCTTATTCCCTTAAGTCCCAGATTTGTCACTGAACTTGGAGCTAGGCTGGCAGCCAGCAAGTCCCAGGGAACTTCTTGTCTCTGCCTTCTGTAGAAATTGGGTTCCAAGTGCATACAGCCACACCCAGTTTTTTTTTTTTTATATCAGTGCTGGGCATATAAAGTCAGGTCCTCACTTTCTTACTTAAAATTTTTTTAATTTTCATTTTATATACCAACCACAGTTCCCCCTCCCTCCCCTTCTTCTGCCCCCATCTCCTTCCCACCCTCCATCTACTCCTCAGAGGGTGTAAAGCCTTCCTTGGAGAGTCAATAAAGTCTGGCATACCAAGTTGAGGCAGGATCAAGCCCCTCCCCCATGTATCAAGGTTGAGCAAGGTATCCCACCATAGGTAGTGGGCTCCAAAACAAGCCAGTTCATGAACCTAGGATAGGTCATGGTGCCACTGCCAGCCCCCCCAAAACAGATCAAGCCACATTATTAATTATTAATCTGCCTTGAACATTCAGAGGGCCTAGTTTGCTCCCGTGCAGGGTCCCCAGCTGCAGTCCATAGTATATGAGCTCCCACTAGCTCCAGTTAGCTGTCTCTGTGGTTTTCCCTATCATGTTCTAGACCCCCTCTTGTTCATATGGTATCTCCTCCCTCTCTTCAACTAAACTTCAGGAGCTCAGCCCAGTGTTTGGCTGCATTTGCGTCCATCAGTTAACGAATGTAGGTTCTGTGGTGACAATTAGGGTAGTACTAATCTAATTAAAGGAGAAGGCCAATTCAGACACCCTCTCCACTATTGCTAGGATTCTTAGCTGGGGTCATCCTTGTAGATTCCTGAGAGTTTCTACACCACCAAGTTTCTCCCTCTATCAAGCTATCTCTTTCATTGCTCTCTCCTTCTGTTCCTCCCCCAATTTGGTCTTCTTGATCCCTCACGTTCCCATTCCCCATCCCTCCCTTGTACTCTCCCTCATAGTCTTGCATGTTAAGTGTTCTTAGCCACTGAGATATCTCTTCTGCTTCCCTAGTTAGTATTGAGGTTAGATAGCAGTCACCTGGCCTGCTTTCTTAAAGGCCAGGTCTCCCAGCACATCTGGACCTTTTCATGTTGGGCGCAGATCTCTTTGGGGACTGTGATGTTGTCACTACTGCTATAGCACGGCTTCATTTTCCCTCAAAGTAAGCCTGTTTCTTCTTCAGTGTGTTCACCTTCAGCAGATAGTCCTCGGAGAGATGCCCTCTCACTTAACCTTTCAGCCTGCCATAAAGCCAGCTTGGACCTCCTCATGGCCTTTCTCCCACCTAGTCCCCTAAAATGCCTTCATTTCCAAGATGAAACTGGGGCAAAACCTACATTCTAGTCTTGTTTCTGTCCCTTGTGAACTGTGTAGGGATGCCCCTCTGAAGTTTCAGTTATCTCTCTTGTACAGTGCAAGCCTCCCTGCTGGCCTGATGACAGGCTCTCAAGCATGGGGTGATGAAACTGCCCTGCAAGTGCCCTTGTCATTCAGTGTTCAGATGTATGGGATGATAGAAGCAGATTCTTTTTTAAAAAATATTTACTTATTATGTGTACAGTGTTCAGCTTGCATGTATGCCTATAGGCCAAAAGAGGGCACAAAATCTCATTGCAAATTAGACCTTCATCAGTCCCTGATTGGAATAACAGAAGCCCATATGGTATTTCAACTGTTCCGATTGACATATGAACTTTTCCTAGGGATACTAGAGAAAGTCTCTTCACTATCCCAAGTAGGACACTAATGACAGACCAAAGAAACAGCTATATCCAAATCTAGCTTAGTGAGCCAAAGAATGTAAATAGGGTTGCTTACATGAACATGGAGGTGATGGGGAATGTACTGCTGTGTATGTTTATCTTATTGATTGTTAAATAAAATACTGTTTGGCCAATGAGACAGCAAGTTAGACGGAACTAGGAGTCAAAGAGGATTCTGGGAAATGTAGTAGAGAAGTGCTGATCCAGGCAGGAAGTGACATAGCAAGGAGACTCATATTTAAGCGAAGGAGAAACAGGAAGCATCCCTTTTTCCCGTTCGCCTCCTCCAGCGGCAAGATGTGATCCACCGACAAGGAGGGACGCCAATAAGGTGTCCGATAAGATAAGTCTTATAAAATATATAGATTTATGATAATTAAGACTGAGCTAACAGATGAGAATCCTAGTCATTGGCCAAGCAGCTTTGCACCTAATACAAGTTTCTGTGTATTTATTTGGGCCTAACTCGGGCAGGCTGCTGGCATAAAGCATACATGTGGCGGTGGGGCTCAGCGGCTTTTGGCGGAAAGATTTATTGTAACATGGAGGACTTGAGATAACTAGCTATACTACTGAAAGAAAAATGTGTGTGTCTCTCTCTCCCAACTGCTGTTTGTAGATCCTTAGGAAGGGCTGGGGTTTTGTGAGTCTGCCCAGCTCTCAGCTATTAACTGAGGAAGGGATGGGAACCACTAAAGCCACTGTACCCTAACAACTGTTAACCTCTGTATCCTCAGAAAGGGATGAGTCTTGTTACCCTCTCCTCCCAGGAAATGCTGTCTAGAGATCCTTGGAGTCTCATGCAGATAATCACAGCTACCGCCAGTTCAGGATGGCAACAGCCATACCCTGCCGGAAAAACAGGTTCCAGCCACAATGGCTCTGTCAAAAATGCTTAAGCAGTGGTTCTCAACCTAGGGGTAGAATGACCCTTTCACAGGTGTCACATATCAGACATCCTGCATATCAGATATTTTCATCATGATTCATAGCAGTAGCAAAATTACAGTTACGATAGCAACCAAAATAATTTTAAGGTTGGGGGTCACCACAACATGAGGAACTGTATTAAAGGGTCACAACATTAGGAAGGGTGAGAACCACTGCTTTAGAGTCACCTAGGGTCTGACCCTAAACTTGTAGTGTTTGTCCCTCATGTTGTTCTCTTAGGTAACTTCTGCTTGCGTTATCTTAAAGTCACTTTAAACCCAAGGTCTCCTTGTGGTCTTCCTTTTCTCCAGTTTTGGATTGAGAGACATCTATAGTATGGCTTTTGTTAAAAGTAGAGGGAAAAGCAAGTCTGGATTGGGAACTCCAGACCACCCTCAAGTCTCTAGGACTTTCAGATGTACCCACAGTCAAACAAATATACATTTAAAGCCACAAGGAAACAAGTGTCTTCTCCCAACCCTGCCCAGTAAGTTTGTCCTTGCTGTTCGAAGATCCCTCTGCAGCCTGACTTTGAAACCTGGTTTTTTTTCTTCCATCTAGTATGTGTCTTAGAGAAGCTCTTGCTGAGGCTCTCTTGGAAGTCTGTCTGCTGACCCCAGTGCCACAACTCAGTTTCTTCATGCTATTGTAGGGCTTTAGTTTGTGTTGCATTGTAGAAGAGAGGGAGTGAATTGTGTTTCTTTACCCTGATATTTTTTTCTCTGCCATAGAAACAGCCATAGTAGTTGGAGATGTAGCTCAGTTGGCAGATTGCTTGCCTAGCATACATGAAACCCCAAGGTTTGATCTTTCATACTGCATTAACCAGGCATGATGGTGCATGGCTGTTATCCCAGCACTCTGGAGATAGAAGCAGGAGAGTCAGATGTTCAAGGCCAACGTCTGTTAACATAGCAGATTAGAAGCCTGCCTGTGATACATAAGACTCTGTTTTTGTTTTTTAACACACGAGCATTAGGTAATCAGTGGTATAGGAGCACAAGGAAGCTATCTGTGATTAAATAATTATTTTTCAACCTGGTTATATATAATTAAACCCTAGACCCAATGCTTGCATAGCATAACTATACCTGCATCTCCAACTGGATATTCACTAGCTTAAAAATTACATTGCTTAGTCTGTCCCATGTACAGCAAACATGCCCCCAAGAAACACTAGTGAACAAGGGCTAACAGTGATTATGCACTCAGCCCCCTTTAGATGATCAAGAGCATCCACTGTGCTCTGGTGGACGCTTTCTCATGGGTCTTGCTCATTCCAGGCACTTTATTCTACCCGCAGGCATGTGGTTAGTAGCAGCAATAGCCTACCAAGGTCACATCCCACTCCCTAGGGATAGGCTTCCTGTCATCAGGCTCCTCCTTGACCCCCAGATACTGGGAGAACATAATGGCAGCCTCTCACAGCCCTCTATCCCCACCTCTGACACACATGGTCTCTTTGAGCCTTGGAGATCCATCAACCCACTAAAGCGAGAGAGCTAAAAGTTGCCGGATGCTGGGGAAGTGAGAATGAGCGGGACTCACACAGGGATGATTTGAAACAAGCCTTGTGGCTTTTTAATAATGTGCCAAAAGCAGTCTCAGTGGTGGGCCAGCAGGGCCCCCAGTCTATCTTCTGTGAAAGGAGAAGCTCAGCAGGCCCCGCCAAATGCAGACGGCCCCTCCACTCTGCTGGAGGAGACAGACTCCGAGATGGCAATCAAGGCTTGATTTGCCAACACATTTCCAATGATTAAAATGTAATTAGCACAACTGAGTGCCTCCTCCCCAGCTAATTTTAATACATGCTGTGACAGGCAGGCAGCCGGCTGTGCCTTTAGCCCAGCAGCAGATGGAGGCAGAGGCAGCGGGAGAGGAAAACCATTTTGCAATGTGACGATTCGCATCACAAAACCATCAGGGCGCTCAGCTCTTAGAAGGCCCTTGATGGCGGCACGTCAAATTGGTGCTGTCATAGCTGACCGTGGCAATGGCAGTCATCCTTCATGCTGTCCCAGAAGCACAGCTAGGCAATTTCCAGGCGTAACCCTTTAAGATCTAGAAGGGGGAAGAGAGAGATGGAGCACTCTGTCTCATCGTCGTGCCGTGACAGGCGTCAGCTCTGCAATGTGCACTATGAAACCCACACTTTTGGCAGCTTACAAACTGTTATTTGCATGTTTCTTTTCCAAAGCACATTAGAGTTTGGTTTAGAAGGTTTGGAAATAGATGTTGCTCCAAATGGGAGCCCAGCACTTGGGCCTGCCTTCTGTACTTCTTTCTCTGATCTGGGAAGCAGGTGTGCATTCAGCCTAGGGTGGACTGGCAGGTTAGAGGTTTCCCTTTTCGATTCCATGAGTCCCATGGCAGAATCAGAACCCTGGGGCCGGCTCATCAAGACCATCTGCTTCTCTCCCATCTTGAAAGGCATGTTGGGCACGATGCAGAGTCCAGAGGCTCATATGGCCCTGTTCCTAGTAGAAGCGTCTGGGTTCTCCCTGTGCCTGTCAGGCTGCTACTCTCCTTCCAAAATGCTTCCTGATGGCAGAGACCACTGGACCATCCCAAGCTTGGATTGCACTTGGAGAACTGCAAGGGGCATTTATATTCTGCAGGCTCACCATGATGGCCAAATAGAACAAGATACACAATACCACATAGAACAAAGAGATGGGATTCATTAATAGCAGGATGAATCTGAGTATTGGACATTTACTGCAGCCACATACTTGGTCAGAGGACTTAATTTAATGCATGCACACAGACATAGAAGCTACATGTCCTCATCCACACTTGTTAGATGAGAGAAATTGTGCCTTGGTCAGGTTATATAACTTTCTCAAGCACCATGTTAAGCATTAGAACTCAGATCTAGGCTGGGGATACCGCACACTTGGTAGAATATTTGCCTGGCATTGAAGAAGCCTTACATTCAATCCCTTAGAATCAGCCAGGAATGGAGGTGAAAGTCTGTAATCCTAGCACTCAGGAGGGGAGAAGCAGAAGGATTGGGAGTTCAAGGTCACTCTAGCTACATGGCCCATTCAAGACCAGTGTGTGTGAGACTCTGTCTCAAAACACCAAATACAGTCATAAACAAACAAACAAAAAATTTAAACCTATAGTGCTCTCTTTGTGCCCAGTGAGCAATGGGAAACACTGCAGCCTCAACAGATGAGAGAAATCTCTGAAGACAGTAATGCTATTCTTATACATTCAGTGCCCTCTGTGTCCAGAGATCAGTATCCAATGAGACCCCAAGACCTCATGATGTGTGTGACATTTTATATGTCACTCTGTTTGTGTTTATCTGTTTTTCCTCTGACTGGAGAAAAGTAATCATTAAAGAAGATTTTTTAAAAAATCACAGAAAGGGGCATGATGGCTCATACAGTAAAGTTTATCACATAGGCATTAGGATCTGGGTTTCATCCCCAGAAACCATAGGGGGAATTCCAGTCATGATAGCATGTGCTTGTAATCCCAGCTCTGGCAGATCTCTGAGGCTCACTGGCCAACCAACTTGAGCATCAGGCCAGTGAAATACCCTGTCTCATAAAACAAGACAGACAGTGCCTGTGGAACAATATTCAGAACTGACTACACACACACACACACACCAAAAAAAAAAAAAAAAAAAAAAAAAAGCTACTGAAAATTTACAAGCACAGCAGCAGCAACAACAAAATCCATACAGTGTTAATGTTTGGTCAATCTCTTTCAATTTTTTTTTCCTCCGTGTGTGTTTGCCAATCTTAAAGTAATCTGCTGTGTCTAATTGTATATGTCTTGCTCCTTTTATTGTGGAGGAATGATGATAATTGCATTTTTCACGGCTCCTCTTCTTATCGTTGGCCTCAGAGGCAGATAGTGTCACTCTTGTATCATTGCCCTAAAAAGAGAACTTGAGGGAGGTCAGCAAGATGGCTTACTGACAGGTAAAGGCACTTACTACCAAGACCTGACAATCGGAATTTGATTCCTAGGCCCGACATTGTAGAAATAGAAAACTAACTTATGCAAGTTGTCTTCTGATCTCCAGAGCACCCTGGATGAAACATGTGCATGCATGAGTGCGTGAGCATTTGAGCACACTCGAGCACCCGCCTGCAAGCACGAGTGAATGTGCATACATACAGTGTGGGGCTTTTTTTTTGTCTTTTGTTTTTGTTTTTCTTTTTTTAAATATTTATTTATTTTGTATACAGTGTTCTGTCTGAATATATGTCTGAAGGCCAGATCTTATTACAGATGGCTGTGAG